>NC_142493.1:20452245-21053495 GCF_965113065.1 Corylus avellana
CATTATGCTCAGTATGATTGCCAAGAGAAAGTGTTAAAAATTAGAAGTTTGAATCCAAAATGTTGCTAACTTGAACATTAAATGTTATAATAAATTCATTACTTGGTTTTGTTTAGGATGGTGTAGTTGAAAAGATTGAGCATCGGTTGGCTAGTTGGAAAATGATGTATTCGTCTAAAGGTGGAAGGGCCACCTTGATAAAGAGCACTCTTTCCAATTTACCTATGTCTTGTTGGTGTGGCAAATTGCGTAGAGAAGCTCCACTGAGATTTTTTATGGGGTAGGGTAGATGAAGAGTTCGAAACCACCCCCATGGGCCATGCCACCAAAGGCCGGCCGAATGGGGGTGGCCCATACCCTTTTGGCATGATGTTTGATGTGGGTTATTGCACCTTAAAGGAGTGTTTTCGGAGTTGTTTAACATTGCTTGACTTAGGGATGCTTCTGTAGCAGATAATCTTCAATTCTCTAATGGCTCTCCTCAGTGGAATATTAGTTTTGTTAAGAGCAGCGCATGATTGGAAGTTGGAATCCTTTACTTTGTTCTTGGATCAGGTATACTCCATTATTTTGAGACATGATGGTTTAGACAAGCTTTATTGGATTCCCTATTGGATTCCCTCAAGAGAGGGTGGTTTGAGGTTAGCTCATTGCGGTTTGGTTTGGGTCGGCTTGATTCTGCTTCTGCTGAAGGGTTGTTGGTGGTTCTGTGTCGGGGTCATGGAGCGGTGTTTTTTGGTGGAGGCAAAGTATTTTGTCTTCTCGGAAGGTGAGGTGGTGGTCTGGTTGGTAGAAAGAAGGAAGGGTTTCATTGGAGTTGTGACCTTGGGTTTACAATGCTTTGTGGCTGGTAGTGACTTTGGAAGCAGCACTGCAGAATTCAAGGTTGGTGGACTTCGTCAAATCGTTTTGGGAAGGACCGAAGGTGTTGATCATTCATTCGTTGAGGGGGCAACAGATCCGGTTGCTTCTTGGAGTTGGCGGTGTTTGTAGAGGGTGGTTGGAAGGGGCTTATTCTTTATCTGAGGGGTGCGATGGTAGGGGATGGAGCTGGTTTGCCAGGGAATTTAGCAAGGTGGTGGATTTTTTTGAAGCCACGACGGTCTCTTCGTCTTCTGTTGGTTCCCTTTCGGGGGGGGGGGGGGGGGTTATGAAGGGGGTGGAGTTCAGGACTGAGGAGGGAGTGTGTGTTCCTTCATATGCAGCCATGTTGCGGGCAGCAGTCAGGCACCCAATGGCGAAAGTTTCGCTGGCAATGGTTGTTGCTGACCCGCTGGGTATTGTCAAGGATGTCGACTTTGGGGCGAATACCCAGCTTGGTGAGCGCCCTGATCTAGGTTGTAGGCCTTGCCTTTTTGCCGCCAATTTTGAGGGGGAACTAGTGGTCTTTGAAAGCAAGTGTGGTGGTAAACCAATGGGTATAGACTCCTTTGACGCTTTACGTTGTCCCTCTGTTCTAGGCAATGTTTCTTCCTTCTTTGATGTTGTCAGGCTGGTTTGATGGAAAGGGGAAGGTGAGTTCTCTATTTTGGCTATGGATGGGTCTGCTTGTGAAGGCCAAGGACGACATGGATAAGGTTTGGCGGAGCATTGTAAAGGATTTGGAGAAGGGTTGGGCTTCTGTTTTTAAGCCAACCCACAAGACCTAAGGTCTCGGGTAGCTCTTTAAGGAGAAGGGTTGGGCTTCTAAGTTTAAGCCCAAGCCCAAAGCTGCTTTTAGATTTCACAAGAAGCCCTTTTCTAAGAGGGCTTCGCAAGGTGGACCATACCTAGTCCAAGTTTATCCCGTGGGTGGTGAAGGCCCGATTCCTTCTAGTCAGTCTTCTGAATCGCTGGTGGATTCTCCAATGGTCTTAGTCTTGCAGTCTCTGGGGCTAGGTTTCGCTTCGGCTTTGACAGTGGGATCTCCAGTTTTGGTTGGGGCAGTGGGTTTTGTCGGTCTTGGCCTTGCCATCTCAGTTGCTCAGCCTTCGTCTGCAACTGTGGGTCTTGGTGTTTGGCAGTTGGAATCTTTTGCTTTGGCTTCGACAGTGGGATCTCCAGTTTTGGTTGGGGCAGCGGGTCTTGTTGGTCTTGGCCTCGCCGTCTCAACTACTCAGCCTTCGTCTGCAACTATGGGTCTTGGTGTCTGGCAGACGGAATCTTCTCCGTTGAGTTTAAACTTTGCCGTTGAAATAGCCTCGGCTTCGGTTTTAGTTTCTCCAAACTCCGTGGGTTCTTTAGTCTAGTGTTAAGGCTCATATGCTCCTCAGGCAGTAGAAGTCCTCTCCGATGAGGCCTAGTGGGTGTCGATCTCCGTCGCTGTCTGCGTTAGTGACCAGCTTCGGTTTGCTAGATTTGGGTTCTGGTAAGAAGCATGCCTTCTCGGGGGGCCTGGAGGCGGGTTTTCAGGCTCTATCTCCGGCCTTTGTTGGGAGTGCTCTGGAGTTCTTTGGTGATACCGGTGGTTCTTTGTTTGTGCAGTTGCATTGGTGGAAAGGCTCCCTCTTCTATTCTTTTGATGATAGAGTCTAGGGCGCCTATTTATCTGTCAGAATCCAAGTGTTTGCAAAGATATTCTTGTAAGTCTAAGGTCGGTAGAGGAATGCAATTGTATGAGACTTTGATTGCCGAGGCTGTGGTGGCAATCAGTGCCCCTGTTGGTAAGTTTACAACCATCATGAAGTCTGATGTTTGGAATTCTCCTCCAGCGTGGGGCTTTCTTCGGTGGGGGTTTCCTTGGGCCGAGTTCCGAAGAGAAGGTTTTCCCTCTCCCTTCGCATGAAGTGTCGGTGCTTCGTCGTCGGCTCTGGTTGTAAAGGAAGTTGGGGAGGAAGGGGTCTTTTCCTCCCATTTGGGTGGTTGTTCTTCTGTCACTCCAGCTGTTGACAAGAGTGATGATGTCAAGTTGACTGGTTTGATTCAATCTCAAAAGTGGCCTGTAGGCCATCTCTAAGTGGGATCAGGGAGACGATTTCTAGGATGAAGAGGATGGAGATTTCCCTTTCCCTTTTGGTGTTTTTCCTCCCACCATGCCCTTGGATTGGGCTTCGGATTGTGAGGACCATGTTATGTGGGCCTCGTGTGAGGGGTTTAAGTATTTTGACTTTGGCACTTCTGACAGCCATCTTAAAGGATCATCTTCGGGAGGTAGAGGGTGCACGCTCTAAGACTAGAGGTAGAAGTGAGCTGTTGAACTTAAAATGCTCCATTAACTATGAGACTGTAGGTCCGTCCTCTAGCCTTGAGAAAGGCAAGGCTCATGCGCTATAGCACTGAGTGCTTTGTGTGGGTTTCGAGTTAGAGGGCTTTTGGGTGTTTTGCGGGTTTTAAATTGGTGTGCTTGTCGGGTTTGAGGGCTTTTTGGGTTTTGTGGTTTATTATGTTTTCTTCAGGTTTTTGTAGGTGTTTTCTGTGTATACTGCTTGTGTACCTAGGGGTGACTTACGTTTTTTAATAAATCTTTATTACTAATAAAAAAAATAATGTCTTAATCCTCCTTGATTGCACACCTTTCCCTTGGAGGTGTGTATATGGCGAAGTGAGGTCCCTTTGAGAGCGGGCTTTTTTTTGGGTAAGATCCTCTCTTTGGATAACTTAAGGAAGTGGTCTATCATTGTGATTGATTGTTGCTATTTACTCTATTGCGAGTTGGCTAGTGCTTTATGAAAATCTATTTTTGGATTGTTTGGCTTAGCATGGGTCATCACGTAGAGTGAGAGATCTCTTCACTTGTTGGAAGTTTGGTAGCCTGACAATTGAAGCTCTTTGGAAGATAATTCCGTTGAGCAGGATGTGGTGCATTTGGAGAGAAAGAAATGAACGAAGCTTTGAAGATAGAAAAAAGACAGTGGTGGAGTTAAATGCCTTTTTCTTTACCTCCCTTTTCCATTGGGTATCTGCCTATGATAATTTCCACGACTTTTTTTTTTTTTTAATTTTTTTAAATCTTTTTCTTTTTCTTTTTCGATTAAATGTTTCTCTTGTATGCGTCCCCTGTGTACTTGCGTGCACCCTTTGGTTGTAATTAGTTTCAATTACTTGTAAAAAAAAAAAAAAGAAAAGAAAATGTCATGGAGGCTTTTGTGATATCCTAGATTGAATTGAAGGTGTTGGATTGAGCATGTGATAACTCTAACATCGGCTATCTACTAAGTAGAATTAGGCTATATAAGTAATTGTCGAGAGCCACAATAGTGACTTGTCCTTTTAGGGTATTGCACAAATTTGACTAATGCATTCCCGAATTATGATAAACAATATCAGAGCCAATCTAGTAATATCATGTGACGCGTGGCGTTGCAGATTTAATCTCAAGAAGAGCTGCGATCTCTCAAAAGCACTCCTAGTTCTTTTTCTTGACAAGTTCAAAAATTCCTATTTCTTGTAGTCCAAATTGTTTGCATTATATACAATTAGGCTTTCTCTATGTAAAACAACCTTTCTATATCCTATCAACATTTGACATTTTTAAACTTTGAAAATTCCGACTTTTATTCATCTTTTGTTTTTTCACTGTTCAATATGTTCAGATCATATGTTGTATATGGAACTCTTGTTATCAGGTCTTATAAGATTAATTTACTAAACCTAGCTTTACAACATTGATGTTAAGATATGTTGATTTTGTTTGCCTTATACTGGTGGTAATAACTGTTGATAATCTTTAGTGAGATAAAAGTTTTTGTTTTGATATTGATGACACTTACCATTTTTCCTGCAGGGGAATCAGAGCTAATTATTCTTTTTCATTTCTTGAGGTGGTTGTGGGCTGTGAGATTGCAGAAAATCAATCAACTTCTGAGCATGCGGTCGATGATATTGATAGTAAGGGAAAGAAGACAATTTATTTGCATCTGAAGAAATTTTTTCGTGGTACTCGTTTTACATATCAACCTTTTCTTAAGAGTCTTGAAGGGAAGTATAAAGAGGGAGAGATTGTTTGCGTTAGTGGTAAGGTGAGTTTTCTTGAGTTCCTTGCTTTGTTCTTTGATGTGGTTTGATTGGTCTTGCCATTAATTTCCGTTGTATGGTTCTATAGTAAGAGTCATATCTTGAAGAAAGGCAAACCTTCTAATAAGTCGTCATTAATCTTTTTTCGTAAGACATTGTGGCCATGTTTTAATGCTAGATATAACTACTATTTAATTCTTGTGGTCGAGTTTAACTGCAGTCTCCTTGCTCAAGATTTAGTTTTAAATCCTCCTACAGTTATATTGCCTGTTGGGTGGTACCTAGATATGGGGTTAGTGAGTGTACCTTCCTAGGGCTGGGGTAGGGGGTGTCACCAATTCCTCCTACCTTTTGTCTTTAAGCCAAAAATTTAAATAATATGATGTGTTGGGAAGGTAATTTTTGAGGATGGATGGGTGAGTGTAAATGCAATGATAGAGCTCATTTAAGTGTTAATTGTTCATGTTCGGATTTAGTTAGAATCTTATCTTTATTGTAGGAATGAGCTTTTGAGGATCATGATAGCTCTCTGAGAGAGGTAACTTTAACGAGTAGGGCTGTAACTACTTTTTCATTTTTTTTAGGTGAATTAATTTGTTTCAGGCTTTTATGAGAAATTCTGTTCAAAGCTTAAAGGGCTTGTGATGATCATGATAGCTCTTTGAGGGTGATTATTGAAAGTATGTTTCTGGAGACTTAGTTAACTATCAAGTGAGTTTCATCCGTGGTTTAAGTATTTTACTTGTTCATCCAATTGATGAGGGGTTTTTCCCCTTCATATATTCTTTTGGCTTGTAACTTAACAATATAATATGCTCCAGTCTGTTGGTTCCACTAGCAGACAAACAAAAAAAGCTCTCTTCTCTCTCTTCTTTTCCTTCACAGAGGAGGTGTGTGAGGAGTGTTTTCTTGTCTCCGGTGGGCTGCTGGTGGTAGAGAGATGGGTTTATTAAGAAGCTGGTCGGTGGAAGCTAAGGATTTTCAGATGATGGTGAAGGATGGTGATACTGGTTTGTTGTTCCAGGAGAGAAGCAAGGGTCTAGTGAGGTCTATAAGGTTGGCAAGTAGTGAAGCGAGGCTTCTGCACATCTTTGAGGAGTTGGTTTCAGTGAAGGATTCTAGGGGGTTCAGAGATCAGTCTAAGTCGGGATATCCTCGAGTTCTAGCTCAGAAATGTTCTAATAGGTATGGCAGCTTTTTGGTGATTGAAGAATGTGAGGGGAGGGAAAAGCGCAGGGCAGTAATGGTGCCGGAAGGAAAAAACCAGAAAGGGTGGAGTAAACTTGAGTCTGAGCTGCAAATAGCCATGAGGTTCATTCAACCTTATGTGAACCAAAGTAATGAAGCAGTGAAGAAAAAAAGAAGCTTCACGGAGGTGTTGCAATCCACGGTTCGACCGACTGAGGAACTTTTCTGGCCATCGACAGAACCTATCGCTAGGGTTCCTAAGTGGCTGTCGGGAGGCAATACAGGTCAAGTCGAGCTGCAGACGATGAAGTCTAGTCAAGTCGATGTTCTAGGGTGTTCAGGACCAGCAACCTCTCTCAAGCTTCCAATGGGGTATCCGGCAAACATTTTGGGCAAGGAAAAGGGTAAGGGAGTCTTGTTGGAAGATGGTGATAGACAAAGTTATGACAGTGAATTTCCGGCGATTCTGTCGCCGGTGCAATCCGTCCCTCCGGCAAACTCATCTCCTGCGAAAATTGTTTTGTTGGATAGCAAATCTTTGTCGCATGCAATGGCGGTTGTACAAGGACGTACTGTACCTGGTGGGAAGGAATTTTCTGACGGAGAATACGTGGTTTTTGGGGGATTTGAATATGCCAACTTAAGGAATTCGTTGGAAAAATTACAGCTGGGAATTGGCTGTTGTTTGAAGCGGCTAGCAGAAGGAAAACGAGGAGTGTGTGCTAACGGGCTTTCGAGTCTTGGGCTTGCGCAAGCTAATTTTGGTGTTTTGGGGGGAGTTGAGACTTGGCCCAAACAGAAGATGGGGGAGACTCACGTGGTGAATGCTGGGCCCAAAAAGTTTTTCAAGCACTATAAGCATATAAGGACGAAGAAAGTGAAAAAGCACCAAAAGGCTGGAATGTCGACCAAGCTCGGTGATCCAGGAGCTTCTTCGTCTGTCGCCGGAGCTCACAATTCTCTGGGTTAGCCGCAGATGGGTTCGCCGGCGAAATTTGCGATGGGTATTTTGGGAAAAGATCCGAGTAGCGCCGGTATGGGTATAACCGGCATGACGAATGGTGTTCTACACCTGGGTCCGAGGCAGATGACGCCGATGAAGCTGTTGGAGGAGGCAGAAGGGGTGGTGGGTGGCGTCAGGGGTCTCGATTCTCTGGGGGTTGCGCCGGCAGACACTCCGATCAGCACCGATATGAGTATAACCAACATAATGGAGGGTGTTCTACACCTGGGTCCGAGGCAGACATCGCCGATGAAGCTGGTGAAGGAGGCAAGAGGGGTGGTGGGTGATGCCAGGGGTCTCGTTTCTCTGGGGGTAGTGCCGTCAAGTGTTCTGACAATCCCTGTGGTGCGGGAGGTGCAGACAGGGGATGTTTACGATGGTTTTTCCGGCAGAGAGGAAGGTGTCCCTGAGGAGGTAGTGGTGATTAGACCTGGGGAAGTTTCTAACTCTTTACCCCTGAGAATAGGCGAGAAAGAGTCTAGAATTGTAGAGTTGGTCTCTTCTGAGGCAGGGGTGGAAGTTCGGATGATAGAAGGGATGGAAGGAAGGGAGGACTACTTGGATGATTCCTTGGAGAACCAGAAGGTTTTGGATAGTGGGCTCTCTAAAACCAGCATGGAGGTGGCTATTTCTTCATTGGAAAAATCTACTCCTCTCAAGGAGACTGGTTTGGCAGGTTTAGAGCTGGAAGATCATAATCCGCTGGCGTGCTGTCCAGCGAAGGGGCTGGTGGTAAATAAGGGGTCCAATTCCGGCGACAGATTCTTGAAGCTTGTGGAGGAATTCAGTCACTATGTGGGGATCACATGTGATGGGTATGAAGGGAAGCTTTTAGAGCTGTTTGCAAATATCATTGCAAGCAATGAAGGAAAGGGAGCGGGTACGACCTCTAAAGCGGGTAAGAGAGGCTCGAGAGAGCTTAATAATCTGGCATGTTCCATTAATTATGAAGGTAGTGCTTGTCGAGGGAGGGTTAAGGGCCTCAAAGAGATTTATTATAAAGCCAATGATTATTTCTTGGAATGTGAGGGGTTTGAACGAGGGTAATAAATGTTTAAGGGTGAGAAATTTGCTTAGGCAATGGAAGGTGGATGTTGTGTGCCTCCAAGAGACGAAGATGGTGTTTATTTCTAGAAGGTTTGTGAAAAAGTTATGGGGTTGCGCTTACGCCGATTGGTGCTTTGTTGCTGCTGATGGAGCTTCAGGGGGCATCTTGTTGATGTGGGACAAAAGGGTGGTCACGAAGCTCGAGGTCTATGTGGGAGAGTTTGTAGTAGCTTGTTCTTTCAAAAATGTGAAGGATGATTTTGTTTGGGCTTCTGCGGGGGTCTATGGCCCAAATCTTGATTTTATTAGACGTTTTCTTTTGGAAGAGTTGGCCGGTCTTATGAGTTGGTGGGAGGTGCCTTGGGTTATCGGTGGAGATTTCAATGTCACTCACTTCCCAAGTGAAAGGTCGGGGAGAGCGCGTTTTAACACCGCAATGTCGGATTTCTCGGATTTCATTTCAGAGCAGGGGCTTATGGATCTTCCTCTTGCAGGAGGGACGTTCACTTGGTCCAATTCCTATTCTCGGTCTAGGATTGATCGCTTTTTAGTCTCTCCGGATTGGGAAGTCAAATATCCTAGCCTGATCCAGAAAAGGTTGCTTCGATTGTGTTCGGATCATTTTCCCATCTTGCTTGATTGTGATGGCTTGAGTAGGGGTAAGAGGCCTTTTAAATTTGAAAATATGTGGTTGAAAACTGATGGGTTTGTGGAAAGGGTGCAGGCTTGGTGGTCGTCTTATAATTTTTTTGGCACTCCGAGTTTCATTTTGGCCTGGAAACTTAAGGCTTTAAAGATGGACATCAAAAATTGGAATGAAGTCGAATTTGGAAATGCGAATGCTATTTGCATAGAAAAAGTTGGAGGTTTGAAGACTTTGGATAGGTTGGAGGAAGAGAGAGGATTAGGTGAAGACGAGAAGGAAAGAAAAAGGGTGGTTGTTAGGGAATTGGAGATGGCTTTATTACAAGAGGAAATCAGTTGGAGACAAAAATCGAGGATCCGATGGCTGAAGGAGGGAGACAAGTGCACTAAGTTCTTTCATTAGATTGCCAATTCTAATAGAAGGTGTAATTCCATTGAGTCGCTTCGTATCAATGGCTATCCTACTTCTAATCAAGACACCATTAGGGACCATGCAGTGCAATTCTATAAGTCTTTGTTCTCTGAACAATGCAATTGGAGGCCTAGATTGGATAACCTTGATTTTGATAGTTTGGAAGCGGGTGAGGCTGATCAGCTAGAAATTCCTTTTGAGGAAAGGGAGGTGTTGGAGGTGGTGGAAGGCATGGATAGAGACAAGGCTCCTGGGCCAGATGATTTTTCAATGGCTTTCTTTCAAGATTGTTGGGAAGTGATAAAGGAAGACATTATGGTGGTTTTTTCAGACTTTCATTCCCGTGGTAAGTTTGAAAAAAGCCTTAATGCTACTTTTATTTCCCTTATTCCAAAGATTCCTGGGGCATCTGAGCTTAAGGAGTTTCGTCCCATTAGTCTCATAAGTGGTGTTTATAAGATTATTGCCAAAGTTCTTGCTAATAGGATGAGGAGGGTGATGGTTGATGGATAGGGTGATTTCAAAGCCTCAGAACACTTTCGTAAAAGGCAGGCAAATCACGGACTCGTTTCTTATAGCAAGTGAATGTTTGGATAGCCGTATCAATTCTGGGGAACCGGGAGTGCTTTGTAAATTGGATATAGAGAAGGCCTATGATCACATTGATTGGAAGGTTCTCTTGTATTTGTTGAGGAGATGTGGTTTTGGTGAGAAATGGTGTTCTTGGATAGAGCATTGTATTTCGACTGCTCGCTTTTCTGTGTTGATCAACGGCACTCCTGCTAGTTTCTTTAGTAGCTCTCGAGGGGTGAGGCAGGGGGATCCGTTGTCTCCGTTTTTGTTTGTCATTGTTATGGAGGCTTTTAGTAGGATGATTACTGCTGCCATTGAAAGTGGTCTTATCTCGAGTTTCTCAGTGGGAGCCAGTTTATCTGAGAGGGTTAGCATATCTCACATTCTTTTTGCAGATGATACATTGGTTTTCTGTGGGGCGAATATTGATCAAATCCGTTCCATTAAAGCCTTACTTGTCTGTTTTGAGGCTGTCTCAGGTCTAAAGGTGAACATGGCTAAATCAGCTTTGGTCCCGGTAGGTGATGTGGCCAATATGGGAGATTTGACTGGTGTTTTGGGTGTGAAACAGAGTCTTTGCCTTTGAAATACCTGGGGCTCCCATTGGGCGCACGCTTCAAGGCCAAAACCATTTGGGATGATATTTTGGAAAAGATTGATCGTAGGTTGGCAAGTTGGAAAAGATTGTACCTTTCTAAGGGAGGTAGGGTTACTCTTATAAAGAGCACCCTTTCTAATCTTCCTACTTATTTTTTGCCCCTTTTCTCTATTCCTGTTTCGGTGGCCAGGCGCATAGAGAAGCTCCAACGAGGGCGATCCCATGAAGGAAACGGCCATAGAGGCGAGGGACCATACCCTGCCAGATCTACTCGTGCGGTTAGCCTATGACACATACTTTAGGACGAATTCTTGGTCATTCCTACCATTTGTTCTCATCATGCCATTTTGACCACCTTGCGAGGAGAATCTGCTTTCTATAGATACCCTAGAGAGGCGCTTGTTCAAGCTTCACAAATCATGCTTTCAAACTTGCCGCAGTTCTTCTAAGAAAATCATCGATAAACTACAAGAGTTCGTACAAGGAAAGATGATTTTTTTTATTAAATATAATATAGGCCTACTAATCAATAGCTCTGTAGGGGTAATATATTAGAATAGTAATAATCAACATTTACTATCAGTACCCATGGATATCGTACTTCGTTCGTTCGTGCAGAAAGGAAAGTACCTTAGTGAGCTCTAAGGACATCTCACGAATTGGATTCGAACCTATATTCACCCGTTCAGGTAACTTCATCGTTAGTCGATCGTGATCCCACCCACCTCTCCGTTTCACTATTGCGAAACTTTTTCTCTTGCGATAGCATCCTGTGCTTATCGGAATAGTTTGTCAATCAACCACTTGCACTTTTTTACTTCCTTAACTTACTTCACTTACCGCTACTCGCCCAAGTGCCTAGAACAAGACATTCTCGTTGTGTTGCACCCATCTCTTCCTCTCCCTACCGGTCGAGCTAGCTATCGCTTCCTTCACTTTAACTAGCGCTTCCCGGAAAAGAAGTGGTTTTCTCTTTCTACTCACAAGGCTAGGTCCAGGTTCAAATTCAAATGAAAGATCTTCAAAAGTCTCAAATGAAAGCCAGGTTCGTTCAACAGCATGGGCAAATGCTTTGGGCCAAGCAGACTGATGAAGATGAAGTGGTGGTCATTCTAGAACTAGAGATGCTCTCTCAATCTTTGGAAAGCTTTCTCCTCTCAGAAGTAGCTTTCTCAATACCAATAGGGGGGCAGGTTTGGAACCCTCTTTATGTGAGCCTCAGGAGATAGTGAAGCCGTAAATTTTTGGTCTCATGGGCCAAGAAGCAGTTTCGCCATTTCAAATGAGACATTGGTTCCAGGACTCTTCTTTGGGGAGGTTTAAACGATGAGTTCAAGTTTCATTTGGTTAACTAGGACAAGATTTGCTCTCCTATCTCTGAAGGAGGACTAGGGATCAGAAAGCTGAGATTGTTCAATTAGGCTTTGCTAGGGAAGTGGTTGTGGCGTTATGCACTCGACAGGGAGGCTTGGTGGAGAATTGTTGTGGATGCCAAGTATGGTTCTGAGTGGGGTGGTTGGCATTCTGCTGACACTTCTGGGCCCCATGGGGTGGGTCTTTGGAGGCATATTAGTAGGGGGTGGCAGTTATTTTCCAGCCATACTAGATTTGATCTAGGTGATGGCTCCAAAATCAGGTTTTGGGATGATGTTTGGTGTGGAGAAGTGTGTCTTAAGGAAGTCTTCCCAGGTGTTTACAACATAGCTTGTGCTAAAGACGCGTCTATCGCTGACAATATGGACTTCACGGGTGGTGTTCTTCAATGGAATGTTAGTTTTTTTCAGTTGATTCATGATTGGGAATTGGAAGTGTTAGCCTCTTTCTACACTCTTTTGTATTCCCATAGAATGAATAGGGAAGGAGAGGATCGAATTTGGTGGACGCCGTCTCGTAAGGGGAAGTTCGATGTTAGATCTTACTATAATGTCTTGGCTAGCACGGAGGCTAATCCGTTCCCTTGGAAGAGCATTTGGCGCACCAAGGCACCCTCGAGAGTGGCTTTCTTTACCTAGACGGTGGTGTTAGGGAAGATCCTCACGATTGATAATCTTCGAAGAAGGAACCTTATTGTGATCAATAGATGTTGCTTGTGCAAATCGCATTGGGAGACGATCGATCATCTTCTTCTACATTGTGAGATCGCTCGCTCTTTATGGTATGCTATTTTTAGCCGGGTTGGGATGTCATGGGTTATGCCTAGTAAGGTGGTGGATTTGTTTGCTTGTTGGTGGTTGGGTGGGCGTTCTCGGAGCGCTGTTGTGTGGAAGATGGTTTCCCTATGCCTAATGTGGTGCTCATGGTTAGAAAGGAACGCGAGATGCTTTGAGGACTTGGAGAGATCTTTGGAAGAACTCATGGCTTTCTTCTTCTACACGCTTTTCACTTGGACTGCAGCTTGGCTTGCCCCTTTAGTGATTAGCTATCTTAATTTTCTTGTTCTTTTCTCTTCTCCTTTTTAGGCGTTTTCTCTTGTATACTCCCTGTGTACTTGGGTTGCGCCCCTTTGCGCTTTTGATATAAACATTGCTTATCAAAAAAAAAAACTTGACAATATATAAAAAGAGAAGGCATTGTATACCTTTTGAGTTATTAGATTCTTCTGAAGTCTTGCTTAATTTCAAACTATTTATGTTATATTTTACATTGTTGGTTTTGTTAAATCTCTCAAAAAACATTCATAATGCATATTCATATCAAACAAAAACAAAAATGCATATCAGTGGTGCCAACAACTGTCATAGGTGTTGGCTTGGCCTTATTGATTGTTTTCAGGGATGATACTAAAGTAGAGATAACGTCATACACAAGCATGGCGTTGATACTGATTGTTACTCTTGGACCATTTTGTTTGTTGAATCAGCAACAAGATGTTGAAGATGCAGCTGATATGATTTGATTTCCTTTCCATATATGTTCTCATTTATTGTAATTATATTTTAGTGTGTTGCTTCTCTATTTAAACAAGCTTAGATGTATCATACGAGAATAAGAATTCTTCCTTCTTTTTTTTCATCATGGTATCAGAGCTTAGGGTTTAATTTTTTTTTTCTTGGAACTGTTTGTTCTTCCTACATCTTTTTTCTTTTCTTTTTTTCTTTCACCCAAATTGCTATTTTGCTAGTGATTGAAGGAGACTGAAGCTCTGGGCTTAATGTCCGTGTGAGGAGAGCAATGGCGTCGGCATTATCATAATCAATGGCGTGATGTTGTTGTCATCGCCATGATTAGTTATGTCTAGGGGTGTATAAGCAGTTATGGTTAACGGTTATTGCCTTTAACTGTAACTGTATCGCCTTAGTTGGTTAGTAGTTTTGAAATAACGGCCGGTTAGCAATTATTGAAACCCAAAACCGCACTGCATAACTGTTTTTTAGGAATGTGCCTTTTGGGCCTATTTTGGTGTTGGCCTACCTTGGGCCTCTTTTAGAGTCTATTTTAAATGGTTTTTGGACTATTTAGTCCCTATTTTAAATGGTATTAACACAACAATGAAGTCGCTTTGGTATATTATTTTTTTAATATATAAAAAATATAATATATGAGGGTAGACAGTTAGCAGTTATTAATTGCCTTTGCCTATCCCTAAAACTGCTACTGCAATTTCATAGGTGGTTAGCGGTTTTTTCCTACCACTTACAAAAGTGGTTATGCGGTTATCCAGTTAGTGGTTAGTAACCGTCCGCTTGTACACCCCTAGTTTTGTCTTCGATGGCTTTAGTGTAGCCAGCAGAGCCGTGATTGTGGTTGCTAGGTTTTAGGTGTTTCCTTGCTTAATAGAATGAATCAGGGTTGTTGGTTGGTGTATCTGTGGTAGTTGGTGACGTCTCCAGTGGACAGAGTTGTAGGTAGTGGCAATTTCGTAGCTTCTATGACGTCTCCTGTGGCTGGTGTTCAGTATCCTTAGGTTCAGCATCCTTAGGTTCTTCCTCCGTCGTCGTTGTGGTTGTTGGCATTGTCTGAGTGTCATCGAAGAATCAGCAAGCTCCAGAGAATAAGACTACTATTTGGTTGTGGGTGCTTACTGTTCCTTATCCACGATAAGGATATTTGTAACGTATTTCAAGCTTTTCGTAATCCAGGGATATCCACCAGCTTTGGTTTGACCCAGCTTATCGGTTCTCTCAATTCAAGCCGTTTTGAGTTCTCTAACAGTTTAGAGCGGGTTTGTTTCCTTTTTTGTCCGATTTTTTTTTTTTCCGGTTTTGGGTTGGTTTTGGCATATCTCAGTCGGTTTAGGTCAAATTTTTAGTTATTTCTTCTGATTCAGACCCTTTTTTGTTCATTTATGCAATTCCATGTTGGTTTTGATCTTGTTTGGAATTGTTTCTGGTTTTGCAGCTAGTATTTTTGTGGTTCTTTGTTGCTAGCCTTTGCTTTCTTGATGGTTGAATTCTAGTGGGTTTTCTTTATTTGTTTTTTTATTTTTATTTTTTGAGCCTAAGTGTTGTGTATTGGAGCTATTTGGTTGGATGTTTGAACTCAAGATGTTGGAAATGAGTCAGATCTCAAAAACTCACAAAAAAGGGATAGTGAGTCAGTTGACCTCCCATAGTGAATGGGTCTCAAAAACTCACAAAAGCTCACGAGGCTCATGATGTTGGGAGACTTCTTGTAGATTTTGTAGCTGTCCTACAAGAGGTCGAGGGGGTCGTTCAGGAGGTGGACCCAAGCCTCGGGCCAATCAAAGAAGAGTTTTTCCACTTCTACTTCTGTTGGTACGAGTATCTTTAGCATGGAAGAGGGAGCTACACTTCGTTGGCTTATGTCCCGACTGGAAACATTTGTTGGGGTTTTAGCTAGGAAGAGGTAGACACACTTTGTTGCTTATCTCTCGACTCGAAACATTTGTTACTGCATCCTCCTTCATTGCCCGTACAAGTGATTTGACCACTACTCTGAATGTATTTGCTACTCCATTTGATGATTCTTGGATTCGACTCTGGATCTCCAATCTCATAATCGGTATATCTTCCTTGTTTTCTTCTTATAATCTTTGTTCAAGTAGGGAAAATGTTAGAATTGCTAGTGGCTCTCTATTATTAGTGTCTAGCAAAGGCTTCATTTTTGTCTCCCCTTCTATGTCATTGTTGTCTGTTCTTCATAAACCAAATTTTGCAACCAATTTATTGTCCATTGCTTGTATTACCTGTGAGTTAAATTATAAAGTCATCTTCTATTATGATTATTGTTTTTTCTAGGACCTAGTCATGGGGAGGATAATTGGCCGTGGAAGTTTGAGAGATGGTTTGTACTATCTGGATGCTTACCCTATAAAAGGTTGGCTCACAAACTTTTCACACCGTTAGGCAGATGACTCTACAGCAAGAATTTAGCTTTGGCATCAGTAGTTAGGGCATCCTTCTTTTCTGTTATTGCAACAAATATTTCATTTCTTAATTTTGCATAATCCTGTCTCTATGTTTCAGTGTGAAACTTGTGAACTTGCTAAACATCATAGGGTGTCATTCTCTCATAGTATAACCAAAAGCAATGCGCCTTTTGTTTTGGTTCACATTGATGTTTAGGGTTCTTCATGGGTGGTCTCTTTATCGGGTCATCAGTGGTTTGTATCTTTTATTGATGATTTTTCTCGGATCACCTGGGTCTATGTGTTAAAGATAAAAGTGAGGTGTCCTTTGTTTTTCAGATATTTTACCGCATGATTTACACCCAATTTAAGGTTATTCCCGTACTTAGAAGGATATAATGTTATCATACCCCCTTCTTGGAAGTGTTTTGTCTCGATGGATGTTACCTTTTGAGTCACAACCATATTTTTCATCCACCAAAACTTCTCTTCAGGGGGAGAGTCTGAGTGAAGACAAGTCTTCTATGAGTTGCCCTTTATCTGACCTTACTCCTATGCCAGAGAATGACTACAAAATCTAGCTGATGAGTCGTGTGAGCCACCGCCAATGACGGAGCTGAGGGTTTACTTTAGATGCCATAAAAGTAAGGCTACTCTTGATGCTACAAGCCAAACAAACATTTGACCCTAACTCAAGTAATGGTACCCCTACCTCTAGTTTAAAGTCAATACTTGTTGTTGATGATATGAATATGCCTATTGCTCAATGTAAAGGGGTTAGATCATGCACTCTAAACCTTATATCCTATCAGTATCTTTTACTTTTGTATTGTTAATTTATATCCAAATTGTTTTATGTGTCTATTCGTCAAAATTTATAGGAGACAATTAGTGATCCAAAGTGGAGGGCAACAATATAGGAAGAGATGAGAGCTTCACACAAAAATAACAGAGGCGCTAGTCGAGTTGCCTAGTGGTAAAAGGGCGGTTGGAGGCAAATGGGTGTTTACAATGAAGAATAAGGTCGATGGATCAGTGGAAAGACATAAGACCAGATTGGTTGCGAAAGGCTTTAGTTAGACATATGGGATAGACTACTAGGAGACCTTTGCTCTTGTAGCAAAGATGAATTCCATCCAAGTCCTCCTTTCCTTGGAAGCAAATTTAGATTGGCCGTTTCAGCAGTTTGATGTGAAAAATGCATTTTTTCATGAAGATTTAGATGAAGAGGTTTACATAGAACTCCCTCTTGGTCCCAAATTCTCCTCAACCAATAGTAAAGTTTGCAAATTGAAGAAGGCCCTATTTGGGCTGAAATAGTCTCCGAGTGCTTGGTTTTAGAGATTCTCCTGAGGCAAAGATTTGGCTATAACCAAAGTTAGGCGGATCATATACTATTCATCAAACATTCTCTACAGGGAAAGGTAACTGCCTTGATTGTTTATGTAGATGATATCGTGTTGTTTGGCAATGATAATGAGGAAATATAGAGATTGAAAAAACATTTGGCCAAGGAATTTGTGATGGAAGACTTAGGCAATTTGAAATACTTTCTAGGCATTGAAGTAGTGAGATCAAGACATGGTATCTTCCTCTTCAAGTGGAAATATGTTCTTGACCTACTTAAGGAAACGAGGATGCTCGGTTGTAAGGTTGTTGACAATCCAGTAGAGCAGCATAAAAATTTAGAAGAAAGGGATGAGAGTTCTCTGTTGGATAACGATTGGTTGGCAGGTTAACATATTTGTAATGCACTCATCCAGACATTGCCTATGCAGTAAGTGTAGTGAACCTGTTTATGCATTTTCCCCAGGACTCTCATATGGAAGCAGTTTACAGAATATTTCGATATTTGAAGTCTTCACCAGGAAAATGGTTGTTGTTTGCCTAATATGATCATCTAAAAGTAGAAGGTTATGCAAACACTGAATGGGCTAGGTCAGTCACGGATCGAAGATCTTCCACGGGATGTGGGAGGAAGTCAAGTTACTTGGCATAGTAAGAAACAATTAGTGGTTTCTAGATCTAGTGCAGAAGCTGAATTCCAAGCTATTTGCTTATGGGATATGTGAGTTATTATGGTTGAAGATTCTACTAAAAGAACTTGAATATGATTGCAATGAGTCTATGAGCCTATATTGTGAAAATAATGAAGAGATTAGAAGTGCTTGTAATCTAGTTCCATATGATTTATGAAGAAAAAATTGTGTGCATGATTGATTTGTATACCTCAAGTGAAGTCAGGGGAACAACTTGTGGATATTTTAATGAAGAGAGTGTCCAGTAATGTTCTTCATTTAGCCTTGCGCAAGCTAGGCATGCGAGATATCTTTGCCTCAGCTTGAGGGGGAGTGTTGAAGATGTAAAGCTGATATGATTTAATTTCCTTTCCATATATGTTCTTATTTATTGTTATTCCCTATTAGTGCATGTTGCTTCTCTATATAAACAAGCTTAGATGTATCATTCGAGAATTGAGAAATAATAAGAATTCTTCCTTCTTTTCTTTTATCACAAGATTGAAGAAAGAACATGGATAAATGTTGACTTGATTCTTATAAGGTGACTGGAAATTTTTGTAATGCCCCGCCCTTTAGAACAAGGTTGCAGGTGGAAAATATCTGGATGTTACACGTGACCATACTACATCTTAGAGCACTAGCAACAGACATCCAATCAATTTTTCTAGATTTAGGGAACAAAACTACTTTTTTCTTCCCTATACAAATAGACTCCACAACAGCTTCCCTTAATTTTTCCCTATATATATATATTTTACTTTTTCTTTATTTTTTTAATTTTCTTTTTCCTTTCACTGTATCTCACTCTCTCATTCTGTGTCGCCCTTTCTATCCTCTGTGTAATCTTCCTGCAAGATTGAGAGCAAAAATCTTACCAATAAGAACATAAGAGTTAGTATATTGATTTTCCGGAATTGATTCCAACAAGGATGGGGATTTTTTCTTTTTTCTTATCCGTACATCCCCTATCCAAGAGCTTTGTTATGAGCAATCAAGATCTTGGAGTTTTGATTTAGAAGTGCTCATGACAAATGGCAGAGGATTATACAAAGATGTAAAAAGAGGAATGTACAAAGATGTAAAAAGAAAAGGAAGGCTTGAGGTCAGAGAGAGAGAGCTTTATAAGGAAACTAGGGGAAAATGCTTGAACGAAGAAGAAAGAATATCCTGGGGTTGAGTTGAAAAGATGTGATAGGAGAGAGAATATTTTTTTTAATGATTATAATAAGGCATTGGGTAGCTAAAGTGCTACTCAACTGTTTAGGAAAAATATAGGGATATTGATGTAGGTGGTTTTTTTTTTTTTTTTTTGAAAATTTTCCTATATATAGGGAAGAGAATGGGCTATAGGGTATCTGTTGGTAGTGCTTTTATAACACGCATTAGAATAATTTTTCTTTTTTTCATGACAATACTATCACATAATAAATATTAATATTTTTAGGTTACAACTTTAAATACACACTAACATCCAAAAGGTACCACATTCGACACATTAGAATAGAAACAAAGTTAGACTAATATAAGATAGGCTAAAACAAAATTAAGACTATAGACAGTCTTAGACGCAAAACCCTAGTTGTGCATAAGGGTCCTCATCCTCAGTTCCTTTCTTTGCAACATCAATTATGTAAGAGGGCTGTTAGGCATCCCAACACTTTTTCCCAAATTTCCTTTCCCAAATGATCTAGACCCTACATTCATTTAAGAAAAAAAAAAAAATATATATATATATATAAATCTATTTATTTATCGAATGGACCAGATCATTTGGGAAAAAGAATTTGGGAAAAAGTGTTGGTATGTCTAGTATTATCCATTATGTAATTGTAGTACATTGGCGAATAAATGAATACATAGTCCCAATAAGTATAATAGAAATTGACCTTTATAATAAGAGCCTCCTTTTAGAAAATATCTCTAACATGCGATTATAATAACTATATTAGGTTTTCTTAAAAAAAGAGAATTTATTATTGAAATCATTGCTGATAAAATAATCATTGAAGATAAGTTTATGAGTATACAAAATCCTTTTATATTTTCTTTGGCTTGTTATATATGTCATATAACTCAACTACCACACACACACACAGACACATTTCACGATCCATAATCACGAAACATATACATACTTTATACATCTAAAGCAAGAAAGCAATAAAACAATTATCTTATTCACATGCAATACATTAAATCTGCTTTCTCTTGTCGTTCTTTGCTTGTAGTTATTTTCCTCTGTAATTAGGAATTATGGATAAGACCCCTCCGTAACTAAGGATTTACAGTTATTTTCCTATGTATTGTAGGAATTATAGTTATTTACTCTTGTAACCACAGGTATTATGGTTATTTACCCACGTAACTACATGTATTACGGTTATTTGCCCTCGTAACTATAGGCACTATGGTTCTTTGCCCTCATAATTGCAGGCCTTACATTTATTTTCTTCTGTAACCTAGGAATTACGGTTATTGACCCCCGTAACTAGGGTTTCCTTATTAAGTCTTAACTTTTTTTTATTAACATCATCTTTTCATAACACATGGTCAAAATATCGAAAGTATAATCATATTCTTATATAAAATAACAAGGCTCAGTTTAATATAATCATATTGACCATGTTTTCATATGTTCGAAGTTTCAAGTTGAAATGTCACTATGCTCTTTAACCGACCCCAAAACGTAATCCGAATGATTCATAACTTTTATGACATGTCTAAGACACGTATAAAAACTTGATGATAGTTTATTTTGATCATTTTAATGATGTTTATCAATTATTCTAAGGGATAAGATTTCTTGGGCGTTACAATTTTTGACATTTCAAACAAGAGCATGAATTCTTCATGAAGTGGGATTGATGCATACTTACCTCATATGTTCAAATAGAATGGGTTAAGAAGGTCCAATGAAAAACCAGGAATGATGTTGTTGTTAAAGTAATGATTAAGTAATTAAATTTACCTCTTCCTATTAGCTTAAAATTTTGGGAAAAGTGGTGATTTAACATGGTATCAGAGCCAAAGATCATGGGATCGAACCTTGACTCTATCAATCATCCCCCATTTAAATTAAATATTCAATATATTGGGTCCCACCTATTAAAAGAGAGTTTGATCCCATACGTAAGGGGGAGTGTTAAAGTAATGATTAAGTGATTAAATTTAGGAGAAAATACACTTTACCCACCTGAACCATCCACCCATTTGCACTTTTAATCCCATTGTTTAAAAAGTGACACTTTACCCCTCAAAGTATCTGACATTAACATTTGACTCCCATGAAATATACTTTACTCCCTGAAGTAAAGTGTCAACTGAAAATACTTCAAGGGGGTAAAGTGTACTTCATGGGGGTCAAGTGTCAATGTCAAATACTTTGGGGGAGGTAAAGTGGCAGTTTTTAAACATTGGGGCTAAAAGTGCAAATGAGTGGATAGTTCAGGGGGGGTAAAGTGTATTTTTCCCTTAAATTTACCTCCTCCTATTAGCTTACGCTTTTATGGGAAAAGTGGTGATTTAATGGTTATGGTGTAGACAGTTTCTCGGAATTCCGGAAAGTGGTTTCTTAAATTATAAGTTTTTCATTCTTGATTATTTTGGTAGCATCAAGGTGGCATTGGAAGAAGATTAATACTACTTTTCACATCCATTTATTACACCCATTTCATACCGGCTAACGTAACGTGTTTTAAGTGACCGTTTTTTTTTTTTTTTTAATTTATTTATTTTTAAGTAACTGACACGGGAAGCCACTTAAAATATACCACGTTAGACGGTGTGAAATAAGTGTAATAAATGTGTGTGAAGAATAACATTAGTCTTAGAAGAAATTTGGCCCTGAAAGACGTTTTGCAAATAAAAAAGCATTACCCCATGACAACATGTTGCCACCTGAGCCAAGTGTAGGTATCATAATTAAATGCTCTATGTAAAATAGAAGGGAAATCTATTGATTGTTTGAGTGCCACCTTAGGAATTTTGTTTAAGTGCCACCTTACGAAAGTTTTGTTAGCATTTTTGTCAAACAGAAAGTTTTGTTAGAATAGAATACTGCACCTCTAAAAGGCACGAAGTCTACCTTATATATGGCCCATCAATCCTGAGCATAAGTGGGTCCTACCAATTTGTGAATATAAATATTGCTTTATTATTAACCTTTGTATTATTCCTTTCCTGGGCTTTTGAAATGATACCATAATGTACTACAAATTCTGGGTGAGATACAAATTTTATCTTCCTTTTACACGCATCGATTATGAGAGTCAATGCCTGTCCTAGGGACGAAGACAGCGAAAACACGCATGAGTTCCAACTCTAGTTGGGAAGAACATTTTACCTGTGAAGTTGTCACTTGTTCTTTTAGTGTAGGATGTGGTTTCTGGATTATAAATAGAAGAACTGAATGAGCATCAGCCAGCACACTGCTGCAGTTGCTGATTGCATTATAATTTTTTTGGATGTGGGCAATGGTGAGGTATTCTTGAATTTAAACCACTTCCAAGATACATACAACTAGTTAAAAAGTTTCCCTCTGGGTATAATATTACATTTGTAGCACCATTATGATTTTCTCTACTTGTAGTTTGTGTATATGCAATTGTATGAATTGGTTGTACTGGGACAAATAATTGCTGAAGGGGTTGGACTTTCTCTTGATGAAATTAAACCAATTTTTTACTTACGATCTCTGTTATTAGATGCTATTTAATCTATTGAGTATTTTGTCCTTGTTTTTTTTCAGTATATTTAAGACTTGTAATGCGCATGCACACACCAAAAAAAAAAAAAAAAAAAAAAGGAAGGAAAAAAAGAAAGAAAGACTTGTACTTAAATGTTGCCTTTTAATATAGGTGAGGACTATGCGTACTAAGGATCACTTTGAAATGAGAGAGTACAATATTGATGCGCTCGAAGATCAAAAGGATTCATCCTTTCATGCGAAAGAGAGGCCGTATCCCATATACCCTTCAAAAGGAGGCTTAAATCCAAACTTTCTTAGAGACATAATTGCAAGGTTGGTACCTCCTACCTTATTATGGTTCTAATGTATCACAACCTGACCCTTTGGCAGGGTCTACTACTTTGGTATCTAATTTTCTCCCTTTTTCAGATATATGCTACTTGGCTATGAAAATAATGAAACTAGTACTTTAGGGTCTCTTACCTTCTTGCTCATTATGCTTTATCCTTTCTTTTCTTATTGGGGTTAGTTGCTTATGATGCAAAATTCTTTGAACTTTCCTTTTCTTGTTATTTCCACTCTTTTATAAATACCTGTGTGAAGCTATCTTAGTTTGAAGAGTTCTGTTTCTGCATTGAAAAGTGGCTGTTTTGTTTGCTGTGTTAATGAAATAGTAATTACTTTTGCCGTTATGTGTTTTGATTAGACAGTCTTATATTGGATAACTTAGTTTTTTGAAGCAAATTTTTTTAGTGTAATGGTTTTCATCTTATTCTAAATGTTAGGATGGTGATGGGAATTTGCTGTCTTTTAGACTTCAATGAAAGGTTGCTTCTTTCAGAATGTTAGGAAGAAGTTTCTCTCAAGCCTAGGGGAACGATTTCATGATTATTTACTTAAAAAAAAAAGGGTTCTCTTGAAAGTGAAACCTTGGAAATTTTAGGTAAATATGAGGAACCTTTCGAGGTATTTGAAGAGGCAGTAACCTCCTTCGAGGTGTAATTTAACCGAGTGTAATCAAATGATATACAAAGTTCAAGTTGACTTCAGTTGTTCGTTAGATGTCTAGGTCTTTTCCTACTAAAGATGTTTTTTTATTTATTATTATTTATTTTATATATATGTGTGCATTTGACATTTTCTCCATGACATGGAATGTAATCTTATTGGATAGCTGATCCTTTTTATATTAGTATTGTTTGGAGATCCCAATTTGGTGATGCAATATTTTCATATAACCAAAAACTCTTGGTAGGTCTAATTGGATGCTTGACCTCACTTTAGTTATTTAGCTGTAACGGTATTCCTTGTTAATTCAATGGGAGCTAATTTTTTTTAATTGTTTTTCTATTGTTTTCTTAAAGTATAGAATTGGTTGGCTTTCTGTTTGTAAGTATGCCTTTCCACCAATATATAAAATAATTATTTTGATTTTTTTCAGAGTCTTACAAGCCTTGCCTGTTAATATTGATCCTATACCAAAAGATGTGACTCAGGACTTCGGACTGTTAAGTCTTCATGATGTAAGTGTCTTTACTTCTAATTGTTTCATCGATGCATACTTATTTATTCATATTAAATCACAACTTATCTTAAAAGTTTAAGCTGATAAGCAGAAATAAATTTAATTATTTAATCAACACTTAACGTGTGGACTTAAATTTTTAATAGGTGAGATCCAACACATTGAATATTTTTATTAAATTGGGGGGGGGGGGGGTGAATTGGAGTCAAGGTTCGAACTCAAGATCTCTAACTTTGATATTATGTTAAATTACTACTTATCTCAAAAGCTTTAATTGATAAGAATTGATGAGTTTAATCATTTAATTCATAAGTAACGTAGTGATCATTCACTTGTTGGATTACACATAATTGAAAGTATCTATTTGTTGCCTCTACTTTCAATTATGAGATTAACACAATAAGAGCATGCTTGGGATTGTGTTTGAGAAATTGAGCTTTTAAGTTAAAAAGTGCTTTTTGGCAAAAGTTTCATTTTTAAGCTTTTGCCAAAAGTGTGTTTTGACAATTTTTAGGCTTTTTGGACCCTTACAAGTGTACTTTTTTGTTCAAACGGATTTTTTTGAGTGTTAAACACACTTTTAGGCCTCTCAAACGCACACCCAAACATGCCCTAAGTTGTTGGCAAAACATAATTTAATCTTGTTGGAAATCATCTTTTTAAGTATTTCTTCTCCAAGAATGATTACACATCTTTACCCCCTATGTGATGCAATTCTATTGACACCATGTGAGTTTTCAATGTTTCACACTATATCCTGTGTAGCATCTGTTAGAAGAGTTATTAGGGTTAGTAAGTCATTAGGGTTTGAGGGTAGTTTGGTCATTATGATATTTCCCTACTCCTATATATTAGGATATTTGTATTAGGTTAAGAACAAGCTGGATAATACAATTAGCCTCCTTTTCTCCCTCTAAACTTCTTGCATCAACACTATTAATATGGTATTAGAATCTTAGGATTTAAATCATGGTTCCTTTGTTTGTAGACTTAGTTCTTCGCTGTTTTTGTTTTGTTTTGGTGAGTGTTCTTTTGGTGGCAGCACCACCCATGTGGGCTTAGAGCCCACACGGGCAGTGCTTTGAAAGATGTTGTCAGTGGTTGAGGTAAAAAAAAAAAAAAAAAAGTTTGCCGTGTGCTTTCCCGATGGTTTTTGTGGTGTTTCCTACTAGTTTTCTAATTTTCTGTGATGTTTGGTGCCGTCTGTGGTGGTTGGTGTAAGGACGCCGGCATGTTGCAGTGGCCATTTGAAAAAAAAAATATATATTTTGTTAGTGTCGGCGTGGTCTATGTTGTTGAAAAGTTGCTCTGTGGTCGTCGATTGATTATGTGGCTGGTGTGTTTGGAGTCGCCGGCGTGTTCTGTCTTGGGCGAAGTTCTGGTGAAGGCTCTTGTTTGATTTTTCAGTAGTATTTCGACTTGGTTTTGGTGTTTTTGGCGTGTTCTGCGTGTATCCTGCTAGTTCTGGCGAGACTCGTTGGTTGATCACGTGAAATGTGACCGTTGTTAGTTGTCGAGATTTGACCGGCCTTGGTGTTTTGCAGTGGTTTCAGACCGATTGTTGTTGTCTAGCGAGATTCTACCAGCCTTGGTGTTTTGCGGTGAGATCCGACTAGCCTTGGTGTTTTGCGGTGGGATCCGACTAGCCTTGGTGTTTTGCGATGGGTTCTGACCGGTCCTTGTTGTTTTCCGGCGAGATCCTATCGGCCTTGGTGTTTTTCGGCGAGATCCGATTGCCTGTTGCAGTTTCCGACGAGTTTTTGACCGGCGTTGAAGTTTTTAGCAACTTTTCTTGTTATTTTTATAAGTCTTTGTATAGTGTGCTCCAAGTTGTTCCAGCTTGAGGGGGAGTGTTAGAGTATGTTTTTATATGTGTTATTCATTTGCTTGTTTATTCCAAGCTGGATTTAATTTATACGATCCAGCTTGAGGGGGAGTGTTAGAAGAGTTATTAGGGTTAGTAAATCATTAGGGTTTGATGGTAGTTTGGTCATTATGATATTTCTGTAATCCTATATATTAGGATATTTGTATTAGGTTAAGAAGAAGCTGAATAATATAGCAGCCTCCTCTTCTCCCTCTAATCTTCTTATTACAAAACTATTAACAGCATCGAATTGTTCTGATCAACTACTTCCTATTCAACTTCCACCGCATGGTATTCCTGTATGCCATTCTCCTGTATTGCATAAAGAATTTGTAGAAGCGAATCAAGAGAATCGACCTCCCAATCCTGTACTGAGGAAACAAATCTCAAAATTCCAAGAATTCCTTCCTGTTCACCCCATACATTCAGCTACTGCTTCTTCTTTATTCATGGATACAGGGAAAAAAAAAAAAAAAATCTGGGAAAGGAATTTTCAGTGGATATTGGGCACCAGATACCCAACCAAAAAAGAGCCATACTCCTACCACACACCTTGAATGCTGAGGAAGAATTGGCAAATTCATAAAATCTTGTGGTAAAATTTTCCATCTATGGGAAAACTACTCCAATCCATTCTCAGAAATGTTGCCATTTCTTCCCTATCGACCTCAACTAGAAAAAGACATATCAGGTTGGGTTTTGTCATAAATATTCCTATTGAACCATAAGGGTTAGAGCAATGCATATAACTATATCAATATTTACATGCTTCTAAGTAAGACGTGCACATTTTCTTTAAATTTCATTCCATTATTCAAATATCAGGTCGAGGTTTCTCACAAATAATCATATTGGAGCCTAGGGATTGTAAATTATGAGCACTTGATATAATGTATCAATATTTAATTGCTCTTATGTGGAACTTGTATTCAATTTGTGCTTTAAATTTCTTTGAACTGTTCAAGTGCTGACCCAGTTTCTATTTCTGAATCACTTTTTGATTGGTCATAGATTACTAGTTTTAAAACAATGCGATAGGGATATATGTGATGTGTTGGTGTTGACTTTGTTATCAGTGTGCTTATTTTCAGCGGAGAGATGAATATTATTGTTTTTCCAACAATGTAGGCATATATTGGGATTCACAGGCCGAAGAATATAGATGAGGCTGATTTGGCACGCAAAAGGCTTATATTTGATGAGTTCTTTTACCTGCAGGTGAGCTTGATTGCTAATATAGCACTGGTAGAGTTTATGCTTTGCTGTTATGCTCTGGTCATTTATAGACTCAAACTAATCAAATTGTTGTTCTCTTTCAGGTGGGACGCTTGTACCAAATGCTTGAAGGTCTTGGTACAAAAATAGAGAAAGATGGGTTGCTCGACAGATATAGAAAACCTGAATTAAACGCTATTTTTATGGAAGAATGGTCCAGTCTCACCAAGAAGTTTTTGAAGGCTCTTCCGTATTCCCTTACTTCTAGTCAGCTAAGCGCTGTTTCAGAAATTATTTGGGATCTAAAGCGGCCAATCCCTATGAACCGGCTGTTGCAGGTTTTTCATTTTGTATTAATATTGCTGCTCTTCATTTTTTAACCCTATAGATGCCACCAACTCAATATCAATCGTGACATGGTGGGCATGTATTGATATATGTTACAAGCAATCTAACTCCAATGACATCTAGTTATGCATGAAATCCTCTGCTTCCCTCTTCATTATCTTGATATGGATTATGTTCATCCATCTAGTAATTTTCCCTAGTTGTTTCATCCCCTCAAACCAGTGCCTACATAGATATATCATACATGCCCAACTTACCAGCACATTTTATTGACTAGGATGGTAGCCTGTCTAGTTATTGGTGTTTCCTTTCTTCATTCACCTGCTTTTCTAGTAGCCCTGTAAACTTTTGAGCTAGGTATGCATCTTACTGCCTTTTTACTAGAACAAATTCTCTCTCCTCTGGTTCCCTATTAACAGAGATAGATTTTTTGGTGAAGGGTGTGGCACATAACTGAGTGCATAAAACAATGAATAGGCTTTTTATCTGATAATATGTTTTGAGACTTCTTTTCAGGGTGATGTTGGATGTGGGAAAACTGTGGTGGCTTTCTTGGCATGTATGGAGGTTCTTGGCTCTGGATATCAGGTTAGTCACTGTAAAGATTTTATTTTTTCATTAATTTTTTTTAAGTACTTATGACAGTATGCATTCGTCATACTATTTAGTTTTTGTGGATTTAATTTGTTGTTTCTTAATTGACTTGGAATCCTAGTCAATTAATAGATATAATTTGTGATACATAACTATCATTGCAAATACTTTGTTTACATGTAGGCAGCTTTCATGGTTCCAACTGAGTTGCTTGCTATCCAGCATTATCACCACTTGCTTAATTTGCTAGAGAATATGGAAGAGGTTGAACAGAAACCTTCAGTTGCTTTACTCACTGGCTCTACCCCAACAAAACAATCACGGATCATTCGTGAGGCATGCGTTATCTTCTACTTGTTTTGCATTTTTTATTTTATTTTATTTTTGTCTTTTTGAGATTCCCATTACTGAGACTGGGGGTTGGCAGGGTCTCCAAACTGGAAATATCTCATTGGTCATTGGGACCCACAGTCTAATAGCTGAAAATGTGGAGTTCTCTGCTTTACGTATCGCAGTGGTGGACGAGCAACATCGCTTTGGTGTGATCCAAAGAGGAAGGTTTAACAGTAAGGTGGTTTACTTCCATTGAATTATTATTACATCTTTTCTGGAAAGCACTGAATTATATATAAGGTGTGGTTTCACATTTGCCAGAACATTGGGCAGTTCCAAATATTTTGATTTTAATCCATTGTCTGATTGTGGGGATAGTACTCCATGCTTAACCTATCATTATGCAAAGTGACATTAGTCTTTGCCATGCTACTAAAATTCTGGATGTCTCCAACTGATAAAAGTGCATCTTTTCTTTGCTTTTTAAAGTCTATCCTTATGCAAGAGTGATTAATATCTCAGCCATACTACTGCTGCTCTGGATTTCATTTTTAAAAGTGCATAAGTAGCATAAATTTGTAGTTTTTATTTATGTCTGTAGTTTCTCAAAATTTGAAAGGAGATTACTCTGTCTTCTGAATCTTTTGCCTGAAGGAGCACATTGCAATAGCAATTTTTGTTGTTGTTGCTTTCATGCTTTTTGTCATTCTACCCGCTGATTCAAATTTTTGCTTGGTGGTGGGGGCTATAATTTTATTTTTAGTTTTGATAAGTAAACGAATTTTGTTAGAATGCAAATAGGCGCAACACAAGTACATTTGAAGTATATATGAGATACATCAATGAAGAAAAATATAGAAGGTCAAGGAAATTAGGAGCATTGGTAATAGGAAAACAATTATAGCTAGTTGTCCAATGGTAAAAGGTTTTGAAGAACAAGGTCTTTAATTCCACCACCATTCTCTCACAATCTTCAGAACTCCGATATTGTTTTCTCCAAATTCACCACATTAAGCAAGACATAATAATCTTCAACACTGCTATACTATGCTATTTACCATACTGTCCTCTTTCAACAAGCCAAGAGATCCACCACTCGTTGAGGCATGACCCACTATATCCCAAAAGGAGCGAAAATAGAGTTTTTAAGGCACTCGCTATTTTGCAATGGAGCAAGAGGTGATCAACAGTTTTTCCATTCTTCTTATACATGCAACACCAATCTATCACTATGATATTTTGCTTCCTTAAATTAGTCATAGTGAGGAACTTCCTTTAGGCGGCCGACTAAGCAAAGAAAGCCACTCTCAAAGATGCCTTATTCCGCCAAATACTCAAAGGGAAGGGAGTGCTATAATGTGGGAGTAAGGCATTATAGAACAATTTGACTTCAAACATCCTTGTCTATAGGAGGTCACCTGGCTCTCTATCCTCGTTTTGTGAGTTTTTGAGGCCCGACTCGTTTCTAACATTGTGAGTTCAGACATCCAACCAAATAGCTCCAATACACAACACTTGGGGCTAAAAAAATAAAAATGAAACACTAGAACTTAACCATCAAGAAAACAAAGGTACAACAACATTATGTTTTTCTTTCTTTTTTTTTTTTTTATTAATTCTTTTTATACTTTTAGAGTTGCTCTAAATGACCTGTTCGTTAGGTGGGAGATGGCACCAAAATAAGCTTTTGGCATGACTAGTGGTGTGGGAAAGTGGCTCTTAAGGTAGCTTTCCCATTTTTATTTGGTCTCGCTTGCGCCAAGGACGCCTCTATAGTGGCGAATTTGGAGCTCCTAGGCGGTTTCTACCAATGGAATGTGAGCTTTGCTAGAGCAGCGTAGGATTGAGAGGTAGATGTCTTTGCTTCTTTTTACCAGGTGTTGCATTCAGTTAGAGTGAGAAGAGTAAGTGAAGATCAGCTGCGTGGGCTTCTTCCAAGAAAGGTTTGTTCAAAACCAAATCCTACTTTTGCTCGCTTCTCCTATAGGGAGCCGCGTCCCTTGGAAGAGTGTTTACAGACACAGACTCCTTTGAGGGTGGCTGTTTTTGTATGGTCGGCGGTTCTAGGAAAAATCCTCACCTTGGATAATCTCAGGAGGTGGCACGTCATCTTGATGAATAGATGTTGCATGTGCAAGATGAATGGGGAGTCGGTGAATCACCTTCTTCTCCATTGTGATGTGGTTTCTGCCATTTGGAATACCTTTTTAGTCGTTTTTGGTTGTCCTGGGTTATGCCTAAAAGTGTTGTTGATCTGCTTAATTGTTGGTGGCTTAAGAGTGCTGCAGGTGTGAAAGATGGTGCTCATATGCCTCTTCTGGTGTGTTTGGAAGGAAAGGAATGATAAGTGCTTTGAATACAGAGAGAGGACGTTGGGAGAAATTTTATCTTTGTTCTATGAAACTTTGTATTTATGGAAGGCGCTTATGTGTTTCCTCTATCGATTAGTTTTAGTGATTTCTTTGTTCGTTTTTCCCTTACTAGTTAGGTGGCTCATTTTGTATACTCCCAATATATTTAGGGGCGCCTTACGGTTTTTATGAGACTGTTTCATTACTAATAAAAAAAAAAAATTGACTCTGGCTAAACTACCTATATGGCGTGTCATTTTGTTCAAAGCTAAATGACTCGCTGTTTGAACAACATGTCCTTCAGTCTCTCCTCCACTGCTAACACCCAGGGCTATCAGAAAACTTCACCGCCACATCGGGACACCGCGATTTTGCTAGAAAACACCTCAGAGATCATCTCTGAGTCTTCTCCCTCATACAATCGATTCTTGTCCACCCATATTGATTGGGAACGATGATAGTTGATCCTCACAGTGATGCCGGTGACCTAGGTGGTTGGAACAAGGCGGAAATACGACTTCAAATCTGAAGGGTTTCAACCATGGGTCTTGATGGTAGCAATTGGACACCAAGGCTAGTGTTGTAATCGACCCGAGTATTGAATGTTCAAGTTTTGTTCATTTAATTTTATTTCGAACGTGAGTCGAACTCGAACTTATCACTAAGCTAGATAATTGGTTCAAGCTTGGTTAATTTATTTTTCGAGTGAACTCAAGCTTGTTCACGAGCCGTTCAATTAACTTATTCATTCATTATATAAAGTAAATCTCATGATTGTTTATTTTTTCATAAATCTATACTGAATTATTGAATTAATTCTTGTTAAAATTTTATCATTAGAGTTAATTAAATAAATTATCTTGAATCTTAAATAATCCAATCTCGAGTTTATATGTATGTCTTATATTATGCATATGAATTCATTATGCGCGCACCCACACATATATTTATACATACACACAAACACACATATCTATATCAAGACTCACAATAACAATAATTCCAGTTATATCTATTATATTTGGAAGAGAGAATTCTTATTTTTACAAAATAAAAACAATACTATAAAAAATAATAAAAATGAAGTTATACAAGTTTGTATGAGCTTATATGAGTTGAGCCGAGCTTATGTGAGTATAGCTTGTTTAATAATCGAGCGTAATTTTGTATTCACGATTGGTTCGTTTATTAAATGAACCGAATTCGAATAGAATTTATGCAAGTAAGTATGGTGCGGTTTGTTGAACGGACATTTTCATTTACAGCCCTAAGCAGGGCATCGGAAATTTTTTTGTAGTCGATAATCCACGAAACCAAAAAATGGAAAAACAAAAAAAGAGGAATAGATCGTTCTGATACCAAGATGAATTATAAGAAGGAAGAATTCTTATTATTACTCAATTATCCAATGATACATCTAGGCTTGTTTTTGTAGAGAAGCAACACACACTATTATGGAAATTGCAAATGCAAAGGGAATGAAATCTAGAAATAAACTAAAATCATAACAGCTGCATATCTTCAATGCAAACATCATGCCAAAATATTTAGGGTAAAACCAACGTTAAATCACCACCTACCACATGAACTGCTATATTTAAAATCCACTTTTAGTCTCTACAAAGTCTCTCTCTCATAAACATAGCGCCATAACCACTTTCTCAAAAGAGTTCAGTTGAACATTCGTAAATTTCAGTTGGGGCATGAATTTTTTAGAGGAAATTCATCAACAAGGACATGTAAGGAAATGGTTACATTCCTCCTAATAGTGGCTGGAAAGGCTGGGGATCACCTTTTCAATAATAATTGGTTGTTTTATTCACGAAAGAGCACATGCATTGAACTACTCTGCTTCTAGATAAGAACTAACCTATAGTTGAAGTTGTTGTACCAAAAAAGCACTTGGTGAAAGAAAACAATGGAATAGTTGATTATGGTAGAGAACAGACTTTGATGGGTGATAAGGAGTGGTGGCCAGTAGATGTTCAGGCTGGCCCTAGGGCCAGTCTTTTTGGATGGCCTTCAGAACTGGGTCTGATAAATTTGTGAAGGGTAGGGGTTTATAGCAGGAGAGGAAAGGTGAGGGGCATATAACTCTTTGGAGGGAGTTGAATCTATTATGTGATCAGTCATCAGTTATAGCCACTTGTATTTATTTATTTATTTATATTTTCTGGGGGGGTGTGTGTGTTCTTTTCTCTCTCTCTCTCTCTCTCTTTCCCCAGCTTGAGCTGCTTGTGTGCCCAATCTACTTGTTATTTGCATTGATTGAAAGTTCTTAGATCATCCAGGAGAAAAAAAAAAAGTGAAAGAAAATCTTAGAAATAGTTCTTTTTTTTCTTATTGATATTATTTTCATCTAAAACTTGATGTTTCTATAAGCATTTGTCTTTTTGTTCATAGAAACTTATATAGTCTTTGGACCAAATGGCATCTCCTTCCCCTATGAATAATAAGGGGTAGAGCTTGGGTTCATGTGTCCACATGGACTGTCCGTTGTATTTGCTTATAAGAAAAACATTGTTGATAGAAACCTCGCCAAGATTTCAATCAATAAGACATCTGTCAGATGATTTTTGAAACCGTAGAAAAAGCTTCCCCCTTTTTTCTTTTTTTTTTTTCTCCATAGAATCTAGGTTGGCTACGCTTTTATTGACATTTTGCCTCATCAACAATTTCTAATGCATGCTTAAGGTGTTTCTTGCAGTTTTAATCTGCATTTTTACTTCAATAATTTTTTTTTTGTCCTGGCATTGATACTGTAGTCATAGAAACTTATGGCTTCTCTCTGTTCTATTCATGTCTAAGTTGAGGTGATTAAGAAAGCTACTCCCTGCAGTTATATTATACCTCTTTAGGTTCAAGAATGGAAGCGGGTATGGATGGGTCCTCAAAAGGTGATGTGCATATGGGTTCAAGAATGGAAGCGGGTATGGATGGGTCCTCAAAAGGTGATGTGCATATGGCACCTCATGTTCTTGCCATGTCAGCCACTCCTATTCCAAGAACGCTTGCTCTGGCTTTATATGGGGATATGTCCCTTACACAAGTACGTAAACGGTTTTCTTTTCCATGATCCCATGTCTTGTTGAAATGCAGTTCTTAAATTAGTTAATGTGTAATTTGAACAATCTGTCAGCATGATGTTCAATTTTGTTTTTTTCTCTTTAATGTTTATCTTTAATTTTTAATTTTAATTTTATGTTGTGAAATGTATTTTCTGGACTAGGCTGTATAGCTTTTGATTATATCAAAATGCGCTTGGTCATTGTGTCATAAATAGGATTTTTTTGAGAACTTAGGTGGAGCATTTAGCATGTTTGTTAATGTGTTTTGGAGGGTTTTTTTGTTTGAAAAAGTGTTTTGATGTGACATAAAAGGTGAAAACTATTCTTTGAGAAGTGTTTTTTGGTGTAGTCTACATTTGAGAAAATGTTTCTATAAGGTACCCGTGCTTATTTTGAAAAACCCAGACAAATGTAAAGCCTACTTGTAAAAAAAATCTAAAACATTAAAAAGTTAAAAAGAGAAAAAAAGGTAGGGGTGTCCGCGAAGAAGCACAGGGGTAGTCTCATGGCCAACCTGACAAGCACATGGGTGGCCGTGCAGGCGCCCCTCCACTTAGGGTGGCCACCCTAATTTTTTTCTTTATTTTTTATTTTTTACTTTTTTAAATAGTATGTTAGTTCTTACCTCCGCAAAGTTAGTTAGGCACTTGTTTTGTAAAATTATTCCTACAACAAGAGAAGAAGACAAATAAGTATTTCGTGTTTTGAGGTGCGTTTTAAGTTTGTTAATGTATTTGTCTTAAGAATAGAGAATAGAAAAAAGGACCCAAAAAAAAAATGGCCTTAATTGGAAAAGGACGACATATCTCCTCAAAGTACCACCCAATTGACAATGCTCCCCCAAACTTTTAATTGGGACAATGTTTCCCCTAAACTGCCAAGAAGTTGCTAATGTCCCCCCAAGGTCAACATAAAGATAAAAATTTAAAAGAAAAAAAAAGAAAAAAAAAAACCCTTATAAATTCTAAAAAATTAAAAAAAAAAAAAAATTAAAAGACTAAAAATCTAAAAATTAATAATTAAAAAAATAAAAAATAAAAAATAAAAAACCGACCACCCCTATTGAACAATCGTGTTGTTCACAATAGAGGGTTTAGGATATGGGTTTGTTTTATTTGTTTGATTTTTGATGGGTTTGTGTTATTTTCCCAGCAGCTTGTGCTCTATGCTCGTATGCTTCATGCTGTTAAGAATGAGAGACCTATAGAGCATAGCTCTTTTACAGTCTCCAGAGTTTGCAAAGCCAGGATGATGGAGATATTGCAGTGTTGGAGATGCCTTGGTTTTTTTTTTTTTTTTTTTTGTTCTTTCTTTCTAGAGTCATTTATAAGGGATATTGGGTATTTATGATGTTTTCTTGAACTAAGAATTGTTAGAATATTAAAAAACATTTTTCGTATTGGTCATGATATATTTTCATTATAGGTCTTACCATAGTTGTTTGTTGCCTTTTCTAGCCTACTTGACCTACCACATTTTTCCTATAATAAATAGATCATGCAACACAATTGTATAATCAAATCATTCAATAAAGATGTAGTCCTATCGGGTTCTTTCCAGTGGAGGACGTAGGCCTTTAAGGCCGAACCACCCAAAATTTATGTTCTTTATTTTTCTTTATTTTTTTTTTTATTTTTTTTTTTTGGCATATTTTATAAAATTCAACAAAAATTCCATCAAGATATGGGTTCAAAAATTGGAAAGCGTTGTGTTATTCATTTTCTTAACAAAATTGGCTTTATAGTCCTCTGAGTTATTACAGTTTGTTATTTAACTTATCATTTCCTGCTAACTATGACTTGTTGGTTTATTTGTAACAGATAACTGACTTACCTCCTGGAAGAATACCAGTTGAAACATTCATTATTGAAGGAACTGATGATGGCTTTGAGAATGTCTACAAGGTAATGGTGTTTGGGGCTGTAAACAGTCCAATCTTCTTTGTAATATTGGTTCTCACCTTTCTAGTTCTCTAATTAGAGCATGATTATTTGATTTTTGAAACATGGTAAAGCTTTTTGGATGAATACTAATTAATTAGACGGAAAATATCACATACACGAAAAAGTATACAAGAGAAACAACCACCCTATTGAGGTCGAAAATCTAGAAAATTAACAAGATCTACAAGATTCGAGGACGAGAAATTAGGAACAAAAGTTATAGCCCAATCTAAGTGGGTACTTGAGGAGGATTTTCGTTGAAACACATTAGATTTGCGGTCCTTGAAAGACTTCGATTTTCTTCTCTCCAGATGCTCCACATTAGTAAAGTAGGGATGACTTTCCACGTGGCCTCTTTGGATTGTCTCCGCCCTTGCGTCCTTCTTACATTGAAGTAACTCAACGATATTGCTATGCATAACCCACGAGACTCCGAATAAGATGAGAATCAAATGCCATCTCGCAAGAAAACTCACAATGGATGAGAAGGTGGCTTACGGTCTCTTTGCTCTTATTGCAAAGACAATACCGATTGACAAGAGTAAGTGGAAGGTGGATATAGTGTGCTTTCAAGAGACTAAGGTGGATTTTATTTCTAACAATTTTGTGAGAAGTTTGTGGGGATGCCCTGACGCGGAGTGGTGCTATGTCCCTTCAAGAGGGGCTTCGGGTGGTATTTTGGTTTTGTGGGATAGAAGAGTAGTCACGAAGGTTGAGGTGGCTTTGGGCAGTTTTGTGGCGGCTTGCTCTTTTAGAAACGTTGATGATGGTTTTGTTTGGGCTTTTGCGGGGGTGTATGGCCCTAATAGAGATAACATCAGGCGTCTTCTTTGGGAGGAACTGGCGGGCCTTATGAGCTGGTGGGAAATGCCTTGGTGTATTGCAGGGGATTTTAACGCTACTCTTTATCCTAGTGAGAGATCGGGGGGGGGCTTTTTCTCGGTCCGCAATGAGGGAATTTGCAGATTTTATATTGGAGCATGGCCTTATGGATTTCCCATTAGCTGGGGGGGTCTCTACTTGGTCTAACAATCACTCTTGGTCACGGCTAGATCGTTTCTTAGTCTCTCCAGAATGGGAAGCTCGTTACCCAAGTTTGCGACAAAAGAGGATGCTTCGTGTGTGTTCGGATCACGCTCCTATTATTCTTGATTGTAATTGTTTCTTGGGAGGCAAGAGACCCTTCAAGTTCGAGAATATGTGGCTTAAAGCTGAGGGTTTTGTGGACAAAGTTAGGAGCTGGTGGGAGTCTTACCATTTCCAGGGCACTCCGAGTTTTATTCTGGCTAAAAAGATGAAAGCTCTCAAAGGGGACATTAAGAGTTGGAATGTACAGGAATTTGGAGATGTGGGAGGGTGTATTAAAGCCCGCATGGATGATATAAAGGATCTTGATAGGGTGGAAGAGGAGAGAGGGTTATCCGTAGAAGAAATGGAGAGAAAGAGGTTGCTAGCTAGAGAGTTGGAGACTTACCTTTTACATGAGGAAATCAGTTGGAGGCAGAAATCTAGGATTCTTTGGTTGAAGGAGGGAGATAAGTGTACGAAATTTTTCCATCAGATTGCTAATGCAAATAGAAGACAGAATTCTATTGAGTCTCTGATTGTGGGTGGTTCTACAACTTCACATCAAGAGGTCATTAGCAACCATGTTACCAATTTTTATGAGTCTCTTTTTTCAGAGAGTCTCAACTGGAGACCGAGGTTGGATGATCTTGATTTTGATATGTTGTCTATTGGTGAGGCTTCTAGGTTGGAAGATCCTTTTGAGGAAAGGGAGGTGTGGGAGGTGGTGAGAGGTATGGATAGGGACAAGGCTCCAGGCCCGGATGGCTTTTCTATGGCCTTTTTCTAGGATTGCTGGGAGGTGATTAAGGAGGACATTATGGCGGTTTTTGTGGAGTTCCATGAGCGAGGCTATTTTGAGAAAAGCCTTAATGCCACGTTTATCTCTCTTATTCCGAAGACACATGGAGCTTATGATATTAAGGATTTTCGTCTGATTAGCCTTGTGGGAGGGACTTATAAGATTGTTGCTAAGGTATTAGCCAACAGAATGAAGAGAGTGATGGATAGGGTCATTTCGAAACCTCAGAACGCTTTTGTTAAAGGCAGGCAAATCCTAGATTCAGTTCTCATCGCCAATGAATGTTTGGATAGCCGGTTAAGATCAGGGGAACCTGGCTTGTTGTGCAAGCTGGATATGGAAAAGGCGTATGATCATTTGAATTGGAAGTTTCTTCTTTACTTACTGAGAAGGTGCGGTTTTGGAGAGAAATGGTGTTCATGGATTGAACATTGCATCTCGTCTATGCGTTTCTCGGTTCTGATCAATGGATCCTCTTCCGGTTTCTTTGATAGTTCGCGAGGAGTGAGGCAAGGAGATCCTCTTTCTCCCTTCTTGTTTGTTATAGCTATGGAGGCGTTCAGTAGGTTGATCAATGCCTCAATGAACAGGGGATTCATCTTTGGTTTCTCGGTGGGAAGTAGGGAGTCGGATCGGGTTATCGTTTCTCACCTTCTTTTCGCTGATGACACTTTGGTTTTTTGTGGGGCAGATCCGAATCAAATAAGAAATATTGGCGCTTTGCTTGTTTGCTTTGAAGCCGTTTCTGGGTTAAAGGTGAATCTGGCTAAATCTGTTTTAGTTCCTATTGGTGGTATGGATAATGTGGGCTCTCTGGCGGGCATCCTAGGTTGCGGTTCAGCTTCTACGCCTTTGAAGTACTTGGGCCTCCCGCTGGGGGCCCTGTTCAGGGTCAAGGCTAGTTGGGAGGACATGCTGGAGAAGTACGCTAGAAGACTGGCTCCATGGAAACGCTTGTATTTGTCTAAGGGGGGAAGGATTACTCTCATCAAAAGCACCCTATCCAATCTCCCTACTTATTTTTTGTCGTTGTTTCCTATCCCTGCATCCGTGGCAAAGCGTATGGAGAAGATTCAACGTGATTTCTTATGGGGTGGGATTAATGATGAGTTTAAGTTCCATTTGGTTAGTTGGAACAAGGTTTGTTCTTCGATCTTTGAGGGAGGTTTAGGGATCCGAAATTTGCGTGTGATGAATCAAGCTTTGTTGGGGAAATGGTTGTGTAGATTTGCTCATGAGAAAGAGGCTTGGTGGAGGAAGATCTTGGTGGCTAAGCATGGTGCGGTTTGGGGCGGTTGGCGTTCTAGGGATCCTAGTGGTCCACATGGGGTGGGGCTATGGAAGCATATATGCAGGGGGTGGAGGTCACTTCGAGATCACTTCAGATTTGTCCCTGGTCTTGGGTCCAACATCAGGTTTTGGGAGGACATCTGGTGTGGTGACATGTCTCTCAAGGATGCTTTTCCTGGACTCTTCAATATTGCCACCAATAAGGATGCATCTATTGCGGAAAACAGGGAGTGTCTAAATGGCTCTGTGCAGTGGAACGTGTCCTTCATTCGCAGGGTTCATGATTGGGAAGTGGAGGTCTTGGCCTCTTTCTACACGCTCTTGTATTCGCATTCGAGGAGTGGAGTAGGGGAGGATAGGATGCGGTGGATCTCTTCTCGTAAAGGAACATTTGAGGTAAGATCTTATTACAGGATCCTTGCTTCTACAAATCCCATCCCTTTCCCATGGAAAAGTATTTGGCGCACTAAGGTTCCTTCAAGAGTGGCTTTCTTTGCTTGGACAGCCGTGCTTGGGAAGACTCTAACATTGGATAATGTTCGAAAGAGAGGTATTGTAGTGGTAAATCGTTGTTGCATGTGTGAATCGGATGGGGAGTCAATTGATCATCTCTTTCTTCATTGTGGGGTTGCGCGTATCTTGTGGAATGCCGTGTTCTCTCGGTTTGGTTTGTGTTGGGTGATGCCTGGTTGTGTTAGGGAGTTGTATGCTTCTTGGTGGGTGGGTGGCAAGTCTCGCAGTGCTGTTGTGTGGAAGATGGTTCCTCTTTACCTCATGTGGTGCATCTGGAGTGAGAGAAATGCTAGATGTTTCGAGGACTCATCTAGGAATATAGAGGACCTTGTACACTCTTTTCACTTGGACTGCTGGCTGGCTAGCGCCTATAGTGATTAGCTTCCCTGACTTTCTTTTTATGTTTTCTTCTTCTTTTTCTTCCTCTTAGTCGCTCTCTTGTATACTCCCTGTGTACAGGGTTGCGCCCCTCTGCGCTCTTTAATACATCTTTTTACTTATCAAAAAAAAAAAAAAAAGAGTAAGACTCTACCTCCTAAGGTTATCAATCATAAGAATTTTACCTAAAATCGCCGAAGTGAAAAAAGTGATAGGAGGAGGCGTCAGGAAATAGGGAAGACTCACTAGTAATAGCTCTTCACTATGATAGGAGATGGCAGAAAAACTCCGAGTTGACATGGTCATAGGCTTTCTGATTATGAGAAATGAGTGAACTTAATAACCGCTAACCGCATAAACGCTTTTGTAAGCGATTGGAAAAAATTGCTAATTGCCTAGTTGGGGCGGTTAGCGAATTTAGTGGTAGGCGGAGGTGATTAATAACCGCTAGCTGCCTTCTCTTATATAATAATAATAATAATAATAATAATAATAATATACAAAACGATGTCGATTTAGTGCATTTGATATAGGGTTTTCGTTTTGAGTTTAATGAAATTGATCTTTATTCATAAAAAATATATTCTTGAGCTTTGTTATATTTTGAAGCCTTCTAATTATTTGAAAAAAGCCCGAAACCATCTAAAATATGTCCTAAAAGAGGCTCAAGGAAGGCCCAAAACACTAAAATAGGTCTAAAAGGCCTATTTCTAAAAAATGGTTATCCGGTGTGGTTATGATTTTCAGTAACTGCTAGCCGATGGTTATTTTCAAACCTCTAATTGCCCAAGGTGAAGCAGATGCAGTTACGAAATATCGATAACCACTTAACAACCTATGGCGGTTGTAGTTAGAGACAATAATCGCTAGCCGCAACCGCTTGTACACCCCTACTGATAGCAATCACCTTAGTTAGAATCTTATAAACACTTCCCACTAGGCTAATTGGCCTGTAGCCCCTTACTTCTATTTGCCCAATCTTTTTAAGGATAAGAGTAGTAGCAGTAGTTTCCCTTTGATTTTTCTTAAATTTAGGAAACAAGACTACTTTTTGCTTCTTTATCCAAATATACTCTACAATAGCTTCCTTTATCTTTCTTTATATCATTAAAATATTATTTCTTTATATTATACAAGTTCCCTACCTACCCTCACATTGTTTACAAAATTTCAACACAATCCTCAAAGAAAGGCAAAAAGAGGAGAGGGAAGAGAGGATAGAGAAATATTTTGTATTAAAATAATGGATAGGGAAGCTATAAGGAAGCTAAAGTGCTACCCAATGCATTGGGTAGCACTATAACATTGCCAATGTTTAGGGAAGTTGCTGCGTGTGACTTTTTGTGGTTTTTTTTAGATTTTCCCCATATTTAGGGAAAGAAAGAGGTTATAGTAGTGCTCTAAGGGTGAGGAAAATAGCATTTAGGCTCTTCTCAAACAAACCATGTTCATGAAAATTATGGACAACACGCATAAGATCATCCTTCATTGTTTCCCAACAAGATTGGAAAAGGAAATAGTGAATCAATTGCCCCGAATATTTATCACCATCTATACTATGCAACGCCTGATGGACTTACTCTTTTTGAAATGGCCTCTCCAACCATTCTGCTTCTCCAGCCTCTAACAAGGGAAACTCCAAACCATCTAATTTGGGCTACCAAGGGGTTGATTCTGTAAAGAGAGTCTTGCAATATTGAATGATAGTTTCATTGACTACCTCTTGATCAGAGGTATCTGAGCCATCAATGCTAAAGACCGGAGATAAAGTTATTCCTCATGTGGGAGTTGGTATGGTAGTGGAAAAAGCTCGTATTCTAATTCCCTTCTTTCAACTGAGTCGCCTTTGATTTCTCCATTCAACTAACTTCTTGCATAAGCACTGCTTTCTCCAAATCTGCTTTCAACAAAGCCCTTTTGATTATCTTCTCCTCCGCAAGAGGCCTTTCCTCTTCTAGCATATCGAAGGATTGGATCTCCTCCAGAAATGACTTTTTCCTCACCTCTACATTTCCAAAAACCGTCCTTATTCCTGCATTTTAAATCAATCTTCAGCCTTTTAAGCTTATGAGTTCCACCACTGTTTCCCCAACTGACCAAATCCTTCCGCGTTCAACCATACCACCCCTGTCAAGCAAAATAGGAAAATGATCTGATAAGGGTCGAGGAAGGTAACCTTGAATCGACTGAGCCTTTTCCCTGCATCATTAAGCCCTCGAACATTCCAAGAAATTATTTTCAGATTCATAAAAAAATTAAGTCTTACCACGGCACTGAGAAGTGGGACGGATTTTAGAAGGATTCCTCTTCAAATCTTAATTCACTGAACAAGATAACTTGAGGAGTTCCTGAATACCTTTATCCTTATTCCCTGTTACCTTTATGAGAGATCCCTGCGATACCCTTTGTCCCTTACGTCTTGCTTCAAATGCAGAAAATAACTCTGCCACCTTCTGTTCTAATCCTTCATACAAAACTCTTAAAAAAATTTCTAGACCATACATTCTTCTCTTGACCCATTCAGAGCACAAAATAACTCCTCATAGGGATGGGAATACGAGGGTGATAGCAGTATTATCTGGGACTCTACTAACGACGTCCTCTCTGGTAGAGTAGGATCCCACTAACGCTGGATTGGAGGGCTCCAAAATTGCAATTGCTAGACCACCCCTCAACCCCACTAAAAACTCACGCCCTGCCTCCACGCATCGTAAAGCGTTTTGGCTAACAAGAGGAGGAGGGGGGAAGATGCTTTGGATAGGAGAAACCTCCATAACCGTCTCAGAAATACTGTCCTCAACCACTGGGCTACTAGGAAAACCAAAATTACTACAAAGAAGACTAACCTCACTCAACAATGCTAGTGGAGAAGCCCCATCCAACGGCGATACTGTGGGAACTACCATCGGCTTATTCTACCCCCCTAAAGCCACCCTTGCAGGTGCTTTCCACCCATCACCAGTTCCATTGTCACTCCATGCAACGATAAGAAAATAGCCATAGTTCTAGTAGTGGAACAACTAGGTCACCCACCAGAAAGAGAGCTCCAACCCGAGATTAACACCCTAGCCCTACTTATCATAATAAGAATTTAGGTTAAAGCCTACAAAGAAGAGTGCCTTAGGAGATATCGGTATTTAATCCCAAACGTAAAGCCCAAATGAAAATAAGGCCTGTTGAATGCATGCTAACAATCTAACTTCACCAGAAGGCTTGCAAATTGGGCTTGCTATGTATATTGGACCTAACGCCCTAGTGTAAGGAACCCAAGCCAATGTTTTCCTTTCTAGAAGGTTTCCCTAACAGATGTGTCGTCTTCCATTATTGTCCACAAACCACGTTGATAGTGAAATGTGCTTTTTTGCTAGTTCTATTAGAATATTGTCGTGGTACTCTATTGTTTGTACTCGTCCTCCACACAGGGGGATGAAACACTCCCACCAATCTGCCCCTGACATCCTTCTGTGTCACATATGGAGGAGCTGCATAATTGGTTGCTCAAAGAATGCTATTATCGTTGCACTGCACTGCCTTGGTCGGTTGTTCATCATTGCTTGAAGACCCACCGGTAGCTTTGTCATAAACAGCGGTCTCACAGCCTTTGTCTTTAACCGTCTGCGTAAAGGTTCGAAAAGCCGATGCTTCCTGCATCTCCGATGAAGACAATATGATAACCTTGATATCCAATGGAGTCTATTTCGCTAGGGAATAGGGAGCCCATAAATATTGTAGAACTTCTACAAAACTGCACTAGCCCCATTTGTTTTACCTTCGGGGATGATAATGTAGCCCCTCTGCCCTTCACCGCTGTATTCCTCGAAGGCTAGATAGCTTCCATGAGAGTTTCTGCTTCTCAGACATAGGAGGGCTTTATGAGAATCTCTAAACTCTAAAGAAACTCAGTTCTCTTCCTCTCTCATTGCCTCACCCAATGTCGAGAGCAACCACTCCACTCTCCCTTTCTCCAAAATGATTGAACGTAAGCAACCTTTCCCAAGTTCCACAATTCTCAATCTGATAGCATTCCCCCATGCCTCAATGATTGAACGTAAGTAACCTTTCCCATCTTCCACAATTCTCAATCTGATAGCATTCCCCCATGCCTCAATGATTGATTGTAAGTAACCTTTCCCATGTTCCACAATTCTCAATCGGATAGCATTCCCCCACGCCTCAATAATGAACTCAAAGGACTTCGTTTCAACAAAGAACTTCCCCATGTGAACAAAGATGCATTTTGTATCGACCTCAGAAAGCCCACCTACCTCTACAACAACCACAAGGAACATCCCAAGACAACCATGCAACGAGACGACCAATACCAATGCAGAACACTGAGGAAATTCCACACTGCACCACAATCGAAAGGATACATGCCCTCACAGGCCGCCTAGAGATGGGAACCAGAAAACAAAGAGTACGTGGTAGAGCTATCACTAGAAACAAGAAGTTCTTTGAAATTAGATTAAAATTGTACTCATTGAGGGAATATAAGTGAAATATCAGTTTTAGTTCAAACAAAAATGACTCGCTTTGAGAAATAAAAGACTTGTTTTTATCTTTTATTTTTGGGGAAACTTCATTTACCCCTCTTAATGTTCCATCACTTTTGTAATCGTACATTTAAAGTTTAAGAAGTTACAATGTCAGGTTGCCATGTTTTAAAAGTTTGCAATGCCATCCACCGTTAGAATTTATGGTTAAATTTAACAGTTAACAGGTGAAATGTGTCTCATACCCCTGAAAAATTTATATTATACAAATTTACCCTTAATTAAAAAAAATTAAAAAAAAAAAAAAAAAAATTAAGTCTTTTGAGTGATCGTGGGTCTGGCACCCACAGCAGACCAAGGCCGTGGGTTTGCTGCCATTTTTGTTTTTTGTTTTTTTTTTATATATAAAACAGGGGTATTTTGCTGTTCTTTGTTAGGATTTAACTAAAAATCTTAACGGTAGGGTGACATTGCAAAGTTTTCAAATCTCTCTCTCTTTCATTCTCTTTTTATCATTGAAAGGCTTGAAAGAAGCTCACTAGTTTGACCTTACCATAGAGGTGAATAAACCAATCATAGGATGCTCACATCACCAAATGCTTACTCCAATTTGCTATTTCTTTCATCATTAACTTGCTCTTATACCAAGCATTAATAGTTGTAAAAGGGACTCTAAGGTTTATCAAACAAGGAGATGAAGAGTTGAATAAGTAGTGTCAGAGAAGCATTGGCATTGGACCTTAAATTTATTTATATAGACAATTATGGTCAACAAGGCTGTGAAAATTCAAAGATGAGATATGCAAGTTCTTGATTCTATAGACAAGTCTTTACATTGGTATGCACTGTTGGTTACATCTCTGGAAAGTCTAGCATTGGACACGTTTTTTTTTTTTTTTTTTTGGTTTTTTAAAGTATTTCTAAGTATACGTGTGTAGGATTTTAAAGGTTAATTGTTCTGGAATGAAGGTAGGTTTTCAATGGATGCTAATTTACCTAGAGTAGCAGTTATACTTTGGTTAATTACTTTCTTTTGCATGTAACAGATGATGCTGGATGAGTTAGAAATAGGAGGGAAAGTGTATCTTGTGTATCCAGTTATTGAACAATCCGAACAGCTGCCCCAGCTACGTGCTGCTTCTCCAGAACTTGAAGTTATATCTCGTAGGTTTCAGGGATACAGCTGTGGGTTGTTACATGGAAGAATGAAGAGTGATGAGAAAGAAGAAGCATTGGCGCGGTTTAGATCTGGAGAAACACGTATACTACTTTCCACACAAGTAATTGAGATTGGTGTTGATGTTCCAGATGCTTCTATGATGGTTGTTATGAATGCTGAGCGGTTTGGAATAGCTCAGCTTCACCAACTTAGAGGACGGGTTGGACGTGGACAGAGGAAGTCCAAGTGTTTATTGTTAGCATCTACTGCCAGTAGCCTAAACCGGTTGAAGGTGCTAGAGAAATCATCAGATGGTTTTTACTTGGCAAATGTGGACCTCCTTTTACGTGGACCTGGTGACTTGCTTGGTAAAAAACAGTCGGGTCATCTTCCAGAGTTTCCTATTGCGCGATTGGAAATAGATGGGAATATTTTGCAAGAAGCACATCTTGCTGCACTGGTAAACATTACTTCTGTAACCCCTTTTTGTTTTTGTTTTTTTTTTTCTTCCCCAAGAAATAATCAAATATGCTTACTACCTCTTGATAGCCTCATTCATTTTTTAATTTTTTAATTTAATAAATTCTTTTTGCAACTATAAAATTTGATATTTCTGGTGTTAGGAACTCCAGTTTGCTATCTTAATCATGCATACGACTTTCTGGAGGGCTTTTAGATGCCATGGGTAAGCAAGATTCAAGAGACTAGATGTAAAGGTTGGAAAGAGTGATTCAATTTCAAAAGATTGAATGTCGAAGGCCAAAGGGTGGCTGGAAATAGAACTCTAGGTCCCAGGATTTTCTCTGGAAACAGTTATTTGAGGGGCATTATGATTTTTTGGATTAGGGTTTTGTGGTGGAAAGGCCTGAAAAATGTGTAGGTTAGGGTCTAATTATGGAGTGTAATAAGATGCGTATGTTTTGGAGCACAAAACAAGTGAGAAAAGGAAGATGATTCAGAACTTTGAACAATTACTCAGAACTTATAGAAGATCTACTTTTGTGGGTTTGGAGGCTAATAATGGTGCATTGTGCTAGAGATTTTATCCAAAGGATTTATGTTGTATAGGGATGAAAATTTGAAAGTTTTGTAGAATTTTCAAAATAATTGTTAGGTGATCAAAGCAAATGTTATTTTGGATTTTGCCAACTTGTAAAGGTGGCTTTTCACAGTTTTGACGGAGAAAACTTGACACCACCATTTTTTTTTTTTTTTAATTTGTTTTTTTATAAATTTGGACTTTGCACCGATTGAAGGAAAATCTTGGCTCCGCTGCTGCATGTTGCTATGAATGATGTCCAAATTTAGAAAGGCAACCTTAACAGATTGGAAGGTGCTGGTTGCAAGGGCAAAGAATGACACATAGCAATAATGTGTCACACTCCGAATCCAAATCAGAAAGAAACCTGGATGTATTTTTTTATGAATCAAATATTCATCCTACCCAGACAAACAATATGTCCGCTATACAAACAATATAATCTGGCTGAATTTCTTTCAAACTACAAGTCAGAATTCTATACGCATTCACATAGTAATAAAATATCTATTCCCAAACATATCAAATATATTACTGTAAAAATTTCATAACATCCAACATATAGCCTTCTAATTGATGCTTGGCCAGATTCTAATTCATCACATTTCATAGGATGGATAGTTTTTAGGAAGGTACTGGTTGCAAAGTCAAGTGACACAGCTTGGATGAGTTCAAATTGATGTGCCAGATTGTAATGCCCCCTTGGTTGGTTTCCTATTTCACTTGTCACTGAAATATATCATGTATTGTTGTTTACCTCGTGCTGTCTTGGAGAGCAGCACAATATGACTCTTGAGCCACCTTAGAGACATGAGACAAGGTGCCACCTGATGAAATTGGACTATTTTTTACTAATGTGGTGGCCATCGAGTTAAGTATCATAGTGGTCCAATTTCCGGGGCATATAAAGTTGATTAGCTGCATATTGCATTTTCGATTTTACATGAAACTGGTGCTTTGGGGCTTTCTTTTTCAGCTGTTTGAGGTTGGTTTTCTTGCTCAGTTCAGAAATTGGCCTAGTTTTTCTGGATAAGCTTTCATGCAGATGTTTCTGTGATGTGATAAAGAGTGTATAATTGGAATCGGTTTCACTTTGTAAGTCCATGATGTATGGTAGGTACTCTTGGGAAAAGACCTGTATAACTAACACAAGCTGTGGTTTGTTCAATGCAGAAAATTTTAGGTGCTTCTCATGATTTGGAGCAATTCATGGCACTCAAAGCAGAGCTTAGTATGAGACAGCCTCTTTGTATTCTGGGTGATTGACTTGTAAAAATCTTGAAATTTGTCTATCCCATGCTCAACATGTGTCAGGGTATGTTGGTCTTCAGATTATAATTGCTTTTGTAGCTGTATTTTTTATCATATGGTTTTGTGGTTGCTGTTTTCGTGTAAAACATTAGTGGTAGTGGTAGTTCTTATGCCACCAGTGCTGTAACAACTAATTTCTTTTGATTTTTGATTTATTTATTTTTTTTGAAAGAATTGTCTAGTGTGTCAATTTGGACTGATGATCTCTGTGTGAATACTCTTAGTGATGTTTAGAACATTGCAATTAACCGCTTGCTACTAACGTCAGTTTGGAATCAAACATGTGGTAGTCTGACTCAACCTGTTCTGATTGTGTATTGGTTAAAGGTTTTGAACCACGAGGCCAGCATGACTATAGGTACTTTAACTGAAATCTATACATTCAACTCAATTGTCGTAAAAAATTCATACATTAGAAAGTAAAGTTTGTTAGAAGCATTTATCTTATTGAATAAGAGTACTTGTCTCACAAGTTTCTGATTTTAGCCTTTATGATAGACAAGGATCCGATTGAGTTTCTAATTTTGACTACTGAAGTCTTTAGTTTTGGTCAAGTCACAAATGGGTCTCGGTCAGATTTTTCGTTCAGAACTAATGAAATGTGACATGTATACCCAAAAGGGAATAATGCAAAATTGGTTTACGTGGTTTACCTGATTGACAATTAGATTTATATGGTATTCGTGAATTCAAAAGTCTCCTAGGTATGTCAATATATATATATATATATATATATATATATATATAATTTAGTTCTTACAGTCAAATTTTGTCAAAATACTTGATGGGATCTATTAGTGTGCCATGTTAGCATCAATAAAATGATGATACATATTACTCTTACACTATCACTACCCCTAGCCCATGGAGGTGGCCACATACCACCCCCGATTTTGGGCCACCCCTAGTGGTGACAGGAGGTTGCTGCGTGACACAGTTGACAACCTCTGCAGAGGCTTACTTGATATTGTCGTCCACCTCTAGGGTGACTTGTGAGTAACCCCAAAGACGCCTGAGCTGGCTTGAAGGCTGACTTCCACCTTTGGGGTGGCCCGCGATTAACCCCAAAGGTGGCTAAGGGGTTGGCGTGCAGCCACCCTCATCCTTCTGAGGCTACAAGCCACCTTAGAGGTGATTGCAAATGGTGTGTAGCTACCCCTTACCAAGGGGGTGGCTTGTCCTTTTTCTTTTATTAATTTTTTTCTTTTAAAATTTTTCAATTATTTCACTTCTTTAATTTTTTAGTTTTTTTATTAGTTTCGTAATTACCTTCTCAATTCCAAAACTCTTAATTTAGGGTATCAAACTTCTAATCTCATTTGCTAGGTTTTTTTTGCAATGTTACTCATTCGCTAGGTTTTTTTGTTAAATCCTAACGGATGTATGTCAAAATTACCAAAATATCTCATTTTTTAAGAAAAAGAGAAAGTAAGATTGCATTGGTCATAATTTAAGAAAATTCGTAAGTACTTGGACTTCTTTATGTAAGGATATGGTTCAAATAATAAATATTCTTTTTTAGGTGGTCTGAGCTGCTGCTCAATTGATTAGTTATGAAATACCCTTAACCGTATGTGTATTATCAATAGTCGATTTCCCTATTCCTTTCTTTCTTGTCGTTATAGAAAAAGAGGTGAAATAAATTGCATAGATATCCTTTTTTTTTTTTAATTATTATTATTATCAGATTAATGATGAGTGAAAGAAAATAGCAACTACGCCTAAATCTTTGCAATTTTTATTTATTTTTTTATAATTAAAAAATAGAGGGTATTTTGAAAATTTTGATAGGATTTAATGGAAAAATCTAATAGATGGGTGACATTGCAAAAAATTAAAAGTTCAGTACATTAAATTTAGAGTTTTTGAATTTTACAGAAGTAATCGCAAAAAGTGATGGAAGTTTAAGGGGGTTAAGTGAAGTTTTACCTAATTTTTATTAAAAGTGACATGTGTTGTTATTTTATTGAGGCTGAAGTGGCACATTAAGCTTATTTTAATACTACATAAAACTAATTGTAAGTTAAATAAACTAGCAGGACTGAATTTGCTTTTTTTTTTTCTTTTTTTTTTCTATAAAAACATGTTAGCTTGACTAATGAAAATGGAATGTGACATGTATATCATGTTAGCTTGCCAAGTAGGCAATTATGCCTACAAAAAAAAAAAAAAAAAAACACAGAAAGAACAAAATAAAATGACTAGCAAAATGACTAGTAAAGGATTCACACCCCGATTTCCTCGAGGGTTACGTGAGTAATTACCAAAATAAATAATAATGGCAAGTTATAACACAGCTTTGTAATGAGTTTGCAATTCAAAAGGTGGGATTTAAAAATAACAATTTAAAAATGTACAATTTAAAAATGCAATTTTTAAAAATACAATTAAGCATTTATTAAAATTGCAGTTTAGCTTTTAAAATAATTTTTTTTTTTTTTTTTTTAAAAAAAAAAAAAAAAAACCTTATTTCCAAACATTACAAAATTTGCGATTTAATTTTAAATTATACTTTTAATTTGTAAAATCACAATGACAAGCATCCTCAAAGTCTTATTTTATTAGCTTTCTTCAGAATAAATGGCATCATGTCAATGGCCTATGGGTCAAATGACATCTTCATTTCTCGTATGGGGTGGTGGGAGACATTAAAGATTCAAATTTCATTATTGAGTGCTTGAATAAATATGCCTACCTAAAAGAAAAAAAAAAAAAAATTAAAGCAAAATGAAGAGAAGATAAAGGACTTGACTGAATGACATTATGGGTATTATTTTTCAAATATAAATTGTTGTCTTCTTCCTATCAACTACTGACGCTTAAGTACTTGTAAAATTTCCTAAAAGAAAATCTTAAAAAATTCTAGTGTCTTTAATATCATTATTTAATTTGTCCACAAGTGTCACCCTTCACGCGTACGTTATTAATTGTTCTATTTCTTTCACAGTAAATAAAGTTACAGTAGAAAGGTTAAATCACGATAGTCCATCATGGTAATTTTACTCTTATACTCATGGCGCAGGCATGCGCACATAAATTAATTATAGTCAAATGAAAAAAAAATTTTATCCTCCATCCAATTACCTATCTATACAAAGTAGGGTTACTCATGAAATTGGCAACCATCACTAATTTCATTAATAATTGGAAAAATTACACTTTATCTCTTTAAAGTTGGCAACGATTTTCAATTTGACCTTTAAAGTTTCTATTTTTGTAATCTACTCTCGAGGTTTCAATTTTTTTCAATTTAGTCATTCCGTCAGTCAAAGCGGCCTTTACTAACGAAACAGTGATCACGTCTGACCTTTTTGTACCAAAAATCCCCTATCAACCCACCTGATCCACGCCCAAGTTAACCCATTAATCTTCCAACAACAGAACGTGACGATCCACTTTATCGACAGAGTAGATGGATACGACGGTGGAGAGGACATTGACTGCTCCGATTATAACGCTGGTTTTCTCAAAAAGTAACCTACACTGGTTTTCTCAAATTAAAAATTTTGATCTTAAAGTCACAATGATGAAAATCACAGGAGGAATTAGAAAGCTGTGAAGTAAGATGGAAAATAGTTTCACTAGATAAAAATATGGAAAATAATAGCATACTCTTAAGTCGTTTACATATTCTTGTTGTGTTGGCTACATAAAACCAGAGGATCACAGTAAACCTTTTTTTCACAACATTTGGGTCACCCAAACAAAACATAAGGAGAATAACCCAAATCTCATCACCCCAAAATCCCAAGGTGTTGGACAGAACATGAGCGTAAAACATGATTGCATTGATGCCCGTGAATTGCTGAAAGATCTGGAACTGGAAGCATACTGCGATGAAACCGGCCAAATGTATCATATGGATAGCTCTGGAGAAATTGTTGCCCATCAAGTCTAGGTAGACCAGATTGGGCGTGGGTCAAGTGGGTTGATGTGGGCATTTTTTGTTTTGTAGGACGAAATGGTTGAATTGAAAAATATTGAAACTTTGGAGGATGGATTGTAAAAATTAAAACTTTGGAGATCGAATTGAAAATCGTTGCCAACTTTAAAGAGGTAAAGCGTAATTTTTTCTTAATAATTATAATTATTTAAAATAAGTGGCCGCACATGTCAAATAAACGAAATCTCTCCGTCAATGTATTTGCCAATGAATTAGTCAATATTGAACCATTATTTTTCTTTGTACAAAATAATTGGATTTGAGGAAGACGTGTGTGGAACAACATGTGACTAGTTTTCAACTATATTATTGATTTTTCCGAATAAATGGGTTATAATAATTATGCTATGTTTCTTTCCCAAACTAATCAGAGAAGAAGTGATTAGGGTCTTCACTTTCAACAGTATGGAATTTCCCCTCGTTGCCTGCCGACGGAGGAATAAAAAGACAGCGAAGCAGATTATCATGGTTGAGGGGTCCCACATGTAATCCCACGGAGTCTACAAAGCCACGGCCGTCTGCTCATTGGACTACCCAATCAGCAAGGCAAGAGGAGGACAAGCAGACAAGTGTGGTCCCCACACGGTTCCCTACCCAATCATCAAGAGTGGGACCGTCGGCTTCCATGTTCCATGTGTTGTCTCCACTCCAATCATCAATGTCGGCCCCACATCCCCACGCTTTTGCCATGGATTTCCCCCCATCCCAACCATATATGTATACAAAGTTGCTTCAGGGCGTGTGCAAAGAAATAAGAAATAAATGGATCCTCCTATGAGATATGACGTGACGAGCAAGTGACGACCTGGCACTTTCACCGGCTCTCAAATTTCCCTATAAACATTTCAACAAGAAAAAATAAAAATAAAAAATAAAAGGGAAAAAGAAAAATCTTCCTATTTTTGTCAAGTCGTGCTCCAACTTTTACCATACAAGTGTGAATTCATTTGCTCCTGGTCAACATTTCTTTTAGAATCATAGAGTCAAATGGGAATTTTCCCCTTATTTTACTTCCAGGGAGATTTTACAATGAGTATAAATAAATTCCATTCAACTGTGAAACTTACATTTTATATGCACAAGCTTCCAAGAGCCAACAATATATATATATATATTTTTTTTCAATACATTTTTTTTAATTAAAAAAAAAATTAAATATGTGTCACGTGTCAACATCTGATTGGTCCACGTGTCAGTCCTAACGGTCAACTAACGGATGGACTAACTTGGTCTTTTATTAAAACCTCGGAGGGGTCTTGTGATAAAAATGAAACCCGGTAAAAATAAAGTTTCCAAACCCCAGGGGAGTATTTGGTATTTAACCCTTATTAATAACAAATTTTCTTTTTTTTTCACTCAATTAATTTATTGGCTATTAAAAATAAAAAATATTTATAAGATCATTTTGAACCATATTTCTCTTCTTTATTTAAGACCATAAACCCTTATATTAAATAAATTTAAAAATTCATAAAGCTTAATCCATATAAATTGAACGTGTTATATATTTGTTCTCATAGATATAGTTAAAGGAAAAAATTATCAAAATGAAAACTTGGATTAATCAATAATAAAAAATGAACAGTCATCAAAACCCAACCAACAACAATCTATCATATCCCAACAATAATACCACTTTTTCTCCATTAAAAAAGACTTTTCTTTCAAATATTAATACTAATATGATTAACATTTCTTTAAGTAATTGAACTTTCTTCTCCTCAACTAAAAACGTGGCAAAAATATTGGAGGACCTAAAAACAAAGGGGGTGTTTGTTAAACCCCCTCACATTCCCTCGCATCCACCACACTATTCACTTTATTTTTTTCCCAAAAAAATATTCTTACTTTTATATCAAATCACTCATTTTTTACATCCAATAATTTACTTTTTATTACTATTCAAATAAAAAAATCACTACAAAACAAAATTTTTTACTTTCCAATACTACTTTTTCATTTTTCCATACCAATTATTATTATTATTATTATTTTCTTTTTTTTAATCCATAAACAGTGCCGTGGTCCATGAACAGTGCGGTGTGGTGGGGTGTTGTTTAACAAACACTCCCAAAGACATGAACAGAAAAATTTGGCATGAACTATTAGAGAGAAAAAAAGAAAAGAAAAAAAACTTATACTACCAACATTATGTTACTTTGAAACCATACGTTTTGGCTATATAACCATTCAAGACAAATTTTCAACAATATTTAGATCATGACTTAGCTCATTTATGAAGGAAGTTTAATAACATTTCACCAAGAGGATAACATACATAGTTTCACTTAAAATAAAAACTTGTATGGCAAAAGAAACGAACGTATGTTTTGATTAACAAAAATACTATTTCATTTAAATGTGCTTTTTTATTTTCAACTTACGGTTTAACTTAAAATGGACACTTGGCAGCATTTTAAATACCCACTTGCCTTTTTTAGGCCCTCCTCTCTAAAAAATAACAACAATAGAAAGTTAAATAAAAATTAATATATATTTTTTTTTAAAAAAAAAAGGAACAAAAAGGGAAATGAAAGAACAAAACCACATAAAATAAAGACAAACAAACGAAAAATGGAAAATACTACTAATAATAGAAAATATTTTTCTTTTCTATTTAATTTTCTTGGTTCCAACAAAATTGATAGGTTCAAGAAGTCAATTCAAATAGAAATTTTTCTTTCGACCATCATTTGATGCAAGGACAAACAAAAAAAGAAAAAAGAAAAAAAGAAATTCTCTCTCGATCACTATCATTTTTCTCAATTCAGTGAAAAATTTACAAAATAAAAAAGAACCATTTTTAATAAAAATAATAATATATAATTATTATAGAAAATAAGGACAAAAGATGAAAACGAAATAACAAAACCACATAAAATAAAGTAAAAAAAGAAAAAAGAAAAATATCTTTATAATAGAAAAGTCTTTCCCGTATACATTTTCATGTTCCAATGAAATTCCTAGGTTTAGAAAAAAGTAGTGTCAAATAGGGATTTTTTTTCTTTGAACATCCTTCACATATATATAACATAAAAGAAACTAAAGCGAAAAAATAATATAAAAATTAAATCAACCAATAAGGACAAATGATGGAATTCATAGCATAAAGCCACATATAATAAAGATAAACAAATGAATTATTTGTCGTTGTCGACTACATTATTTACCATTCTCTTTCAACATGATCCTTGCAAATACAATTTCCAAAACTTAATCAAAATTAATATTAATATCACATAAATTAACTGTCTTTTTTTGTCTTTGTTACAGAAAAATGAAATAGCAATATAATAGAAAATAAATTTATTTTCTGTGTATTTTTCTTGGTTTCAATGAAATTCACACGTATAAAAAAAGTTTTGTCAAATAGAGGTTTTTTTTTTCTTTTTTTAAATGTTTTGATCATCTTCTTATATCTCAATATCTAATGTAAATGAAACTACTTTTATAACAGAAGTTAAAAAATAATATAAAAGTTAGTACAAAAAATAAAGAGAGAAAATGAATACATAACAACAAAAAATAAAGAAAAAAAAATGGTTTATTTATCATTCTGTCTACATTATTTGAGTGAAAGTGTGAAGAATGAAAAGATAAAATAAAAAAATAAAAATCCAAATTTATATACGTGAAAAATTGGGAATCTTCAAAACTCGATTGGATGAGAGCCAAACGTGATGCTCATCTTTTTCTTTCTTTCTCTTTCTGATTGCTTTGCTTTGTTCACCAAAATATCTTGAACTAAGCCGCATGCCTTCGTGAATAATTTCCATCAAAACTTAGTCACATGTACAACTACACCCTACGTCATGTAGACCATCCCAAAGCCATCTTCATCTCCATAGTTGTCCCTTGAGATGCTCTATATTGGAATAACCGCATGCCATAGACATTTGGGAGAAGCTGGAGGAGAGAGGTATGAAAAAAAAAGTTTGTTTTAATGTTTATTGGATAAACTGTTTTATTAGAAACGTTGTTTTGAAAAAATAACTAAAGACACAACGTTTCACCAGAGTTTGTTTTGGTTTCAATAAATAAAAATAAAAAAAATAAAAAAACTAAACGTTTGTTTTACACTTAAACATGGACAATTGATATATATATATATATATATATATATATATATATATATATATATATATATATATATATTAGATTATATATTAGATACGATTAGATTAGATACGCTGTTTTATTAGAAATGTTTTGAAAAAATAACTAAAGGCACAACCTTTCACCAGAGTTTGTTTTGGTTTGAATTAAAAACAAAAAAAAAAAACAAAATGCTTGTTTACACTTAAACATGGACAACTGTCAGCATCAAAGAACAACACATGTCACGATATTAGCCTCTTCTCCTAAAAACTCAGAATTTAACTTAATAAAAATTTAACTTAAAATGACATTTGGCAGTATTTTTAAATGCCACATGTCGCAATATTATGCCATCCTACTTAAAACTCCCATATTATATATATATATATATATATATATATATATATATATATATATATATATATATATATATAATAGAATAGATTAGTTTGAAATGAAATTACTTATTTTATCTTGAGTAAAAAAAGAAAAAGAAAAAAGGAATGGCGTATTTACTTCACCTTTACATACACCTTTTTCCTATTTTCCTATATGAGTTGATCAACATGGTAGAATTTTTTTTAAATTGGACTTCCATTAATTAGTCTATGAGTTGATATATATATATATATATATATATATATAGCAATGACGATATACATGTTGGTCCAAATATTATTGAATGATCATTTTGTAATTGAGTTTTATGCATCTTAGTAATGTAGAAATTGGATTCTTACTTGACGTGGAAAGTTGTATTTAGGGATATAACCTTAGTTAAGGTTAAAGAGTCTATGATGGGTATATATATATATATATATGTTAAGTCCCACTTCTTATTCATAATTTTTACTAACCCTATCCTCTAGAAGAATTTTTTATGACAAGCCTCATTGATGGCCACCTAAGAGAGGAGCAATGTAATGGTCCCAAAGGTAATTAACTAGTAATTAATTCGGTACACCTTCCTAAACCTATTTACCAAGTAAATAAGTACTAAGGGATACATCTACTCTTTAAAAAGAGAATACTAAGCCTGCGAAAACATATGATTTTTTTTTATTCTATCAATATCAATCATTACAACCAGGATATTTATTAAGAATAATCACTTTGACTTAAATCATTACATTGTACATATTATCAGTACAAAGAATATTCATACTAAACCTTAATACACAAATGTATCTCAAATCACTAAGCCTACATTATCAACCAAAAGTAATGATTACCATGAACAACTTGTGAGAATCTTACAATGAGTCCTCAAAATGTAGATGTTTTACAAGTGAGCAAAGTAAAGCGTTAGTACACGACTTAGTAATCGAGTAAGTTGGTGCTAATGTGTGACTATGAACATTTTATTATATCTTTAATGTAACGTTCTATTCCAAAATTAACCTTTAAGAAAATTTTCTCTTAAAAATTGTACTAAATACATTCCTTTTACAAGTAGCATCATTTCATACATGGAGTATCCATGCAAACATCACTAGCACATGTGCTTGTCATACACCACACCTTTTTGGCAAAGACTAGTATCTACTTTCCCTCTTTGTGGAACCTTGTCGGCCTAGCACCCTTTATTAGGGCTAGCAACTGGTGAGATCATACCCCCAACTAATAGTAAGTTGCACTGCCTTCACAATTATTAAATTACATATAGTACTGGTGTCGTCATTCATTATTTCCTTTCGGATTTCATCTATTTTCCTTAACATTTTACACATATGGATTTCATTTCATATATGCATAATAAAGCGGTCTTTAAAATATTTTGGGCATCATTTAAGACAATATTTATAAAAGCAATCCACGTCACACATTTTATGCATAAAAATATTTTGCATATTTTTCAAAATGGTAAACAGTTAATTCGGGCTTTTCTTTTGAAAACGCTTGATATCATTGTACATAAAATGCACTTGATCAATATTTATGAAAACATTAGCACAAGAGTAGCTTGCTTAATTATATCAGTCACTAAGTTCTCTGGATAACCGTCCCCAAAACCTCCAAGACTATCCTATGTGAAGAATCTATCACTAGTCTCTTGTCTAAACTAAAACGCTTAAACCTAAAACTAAAAAAAATAGTCTTTCTGCCATAGCACTAATTGATTGTTGCAAGCTACGATCGATTGTTGCTGATCGATCGATGGTTAGGAAAAAGATCTATTTTCTAAAAAAAGTGACAACTTTACCTATTCTAACACGATCTAAGGTCCTAATATAACTCTCATCATTGTTTTATGCATATACAAGACCTCCATACACGATCTTAATGTTAAAGTTCCAACATTTCTTATAAAAAATCAAACCCATCAACAAATCTCTCTTAAAATGTTCACAAATTACATGGGTTTACACTTAATCCTTTAAAAAATAGTAGGTTATACATAATAAAGTACCATAATATCACATGTGTAACGACCTGATCCATTTTTTTTGGAATCAAATCATCACTATAACATTACCTCACATATGCCTCATAAACTAATAAACATGAACTCATAATATTAGAATTTTATAACTCACAACGAAAATAACGATACAAAGAAAGATTGCATAACACAAAGAGCAGACATAAACATATATATTTTTAAACTTTTACATTCTAGCAATTACATAACAAAATAATAGCTATACAAAAGTATCACATGTGACACAATGCCATAATTACATTATAAGTGTTTATAGATATAACAAAAATGGTTTACACAAAATTTAGAGTAACACATGCTAGTCTAATACAAAAGTAGGTGGCACCCCACGACCACAATCGTAATAACCCAAGTATAAGGTCACTAGATCCTTATCAATACTCTCATCGCCTGCAACCACAAGATCTATGTTGTTGTGGGGTCACCACAATAATATAGGCAGATATGCGAGTCCACAACCTCAGTAAGTATAAAAATTACTAATTTTTCAGAATGAGTAATCTTTTCCATTTTCTAACATGAGTTTACAATAACAGTTATCATTGGTTCTAACATTGGTTTTAAAAGTGTTTCGTAGCTAATGAAGTAAACATTGTAGACATGGAAATCTTTAAAACATACTATTTTAGTTTAGTATATATGCACATTACAACCTCCCTCTTGGAAAAATTGTACATACAAACCCATCTAAGTCTTATCATATTTGTACATCATATAACTCAGCTACACACATATACATGTATTCCACTACCTCAAGCAAAACATAAGCATATATGCATTTCTAAGTAAGAAACCATTAAATCATCATATGCAACCAATTATAATGGTGTATATATGTTTCATGTCTCATCCAAAAATATATGCATACTACTACATCTAGCATGAAATCCCTGATGAATCACATCATATAAACATCAATATAAATTATGTAATCCACGCTTTCATGTGTAACATTCATTTACATTTCTCTTTCTTTCTCATATCACTCTGGGAACTAATTCTCAACGGCTTTCTAGGATATCATTTTTTCTTAATGTTCATAACATCACAAGGGAATGGTCTATTTAGCAGTGAGACTATATATATGCTCACTCAAAAACTTGGGGACTAGTCACTCATAGCTTTATTATAAATAAGAGCATCTCCAGTAGTGATAGTCATTTTAGCTACTTAAAATACAACTTGGATAGCTCAGAGAAAGCTTTTAAGACTAATTATAGAATATTTTCCAAAAAGTCTACCTTGAACAATAACAAGAAAAATCATTTATAGGAAACACTTTTTACTCATTGCGTCTTAATGTGACTCATTTCGCGTTAAGACGTGATGAACAAAAATGCACAGATTCGAGATCTGGAAATGTCCACATCTTAACTGGAAAGGAGTGTCGTCAAGATGTGAAGAACAAAAGTAACTCATCCTCATTATGAGTCCGTCCTAACTAATCCCAAACCTTGTGTTTGAAAGGTTTTAAGTTCCCTTCAACGAATTTAAAGGGTCTAGGTTTCCTCAAAACTTAACAATCTATCTTGTTATGTGTATGTAAAAGCATTCAAGTAACATTTTCTAGGGCTAAGTCATCAGCTCTTATTGGAATATAAACTAGGGCTGAGTCATCAAGACTCTTACATGAAAATAAATAAAGATAATATCAAATAAAATAACCACAATAAAATATTTTACCGTATCATATATTTTAATATATATTATATTAATAATTGTTCCGTATAAACTCCATTCTCATAACATGGTTATTCGTAACCAGCGCAACCATTGCCTAATGGTTGGTCACTATAGGATGTACATCATTAGTAGAGTGTGCCACTTGAGGTCAAACTTCGTCAGGCTGCTAGTGTTATGGACGGTAGTGTACAATGGTCGATGCATCGGCATTGTATTACAGGTCCCTTGGGACAGCACTAACCTTGCTAAGAAGGGGTAATATCTCGGGTAGACATATATGATAGTTATGACCTATAAAGTATTAGTTTTTTGCATTAAAACACTTAGGCGATTGCCGCTGGGAGTACACCACCATTTTATTAACCATCTTGTTCCTAGAACCCAAGAGTGGTATGGTTGCCACTACAGACTTTATTTTAAGATCTTCACGTTGTTATCAGGTTTGCCTTATATTATTGTTAGTCACTCGATGTCTTTAAATTTGAGGATTATACTTTTCCCTCTAATGATTTATAGGCTTAAATTTATTTCACCTTCCTATGTATTAACTCTGATAATGCTTAAAGGGGCAATCCCCCATTTAGCCACCAGTTGGTTAAACTAAGGTAATTGCCAGTAACCCTACCAGGTTGGTCAAAGCCAGTTTTGGGGTGTTACACCCTCCAAGCCCCTATATAAGCCTTGCGCTTTGACCCTCAACCTCCCCTAACCTCAGAAAAACCCTAACCCTAGTGTGAGAAGTCATTTGGAGAGAGAGAGAGAGAGAGAGAAGGAAGAACGTTTGGTGCTTTTGCCATCTTCTAAGGTAATCTCCTTATCAATCCCTCCTGCCTTTTATTGTTGTTACTAGTATTACAAGTTTTAAAGATGTTTTGACAAGTCCTTACACCTATTTGCTTACAAGGACCCAAGATGTTTCGAAAGAGTTTTAAACCCTTCTTTTATTGTTTTGGGTTGCATGATGTGTTACTCTGCATATGTCTACTTAATAGCCTAGGGTGAGATATATCAACCCTTAGTTTTAGATAGAGGCCTCAAAATACAGTTTGGAGCTTTTAGCTAAGAGCCCTAACTCACTGGCCGAACGTTGTTCTCGAGGCCGAGCGTTCGCCCAGGAAGCAAGGCATTCACCCCTTAGCTCCAAATGTGTAGTATTAGGGTTTAATGCCCATTTTTGTTAGATAAGACTTAGTACGATACTCGTTGGAGTTCTCTAGTACTATGCATAACGATGTGTCGTATTTCGTTGTAGCAGGGTCTTGTGATGTTTGAGGATTCAAGTGAGCGCGCGAGGTAAGTAAACATTTACGAACACTTTCCTTAAAAACGTGTGATATGTCAACTGACTGGACACGCGTATGATATGAGCATGCTTATATTTTACACAACTTGGTAACTACTTTAATAATTGGTTGATAAGATGGATTGTATAATGTGGTACATTGATACGTGCGGTATAATGGCCATAGTTACTATATAGACTTGATTCTATGGTCAACTGTGTGTGGATGTGTTATATGGGCCTTGGCTCCAATGGTTAATTCGTGATCAACATAACCTTAACGGATGGGTCATTACAGGATATACATCATTAGTAGCGTGGGCCACTCAAGGTCGGACTGCTAGTTGTAGTCAAATATCTACCTAAATTAATAGGCAAATAATTGGATGTTTTACCCGCAAATGCACAAGGTCAACACAGTAGTATAGGGTGCAAGTATGGGGTCATTCCCACGAGGATTGCTAAATTTTGTCTAAAATTAAATTCCAAAAGTAAAACAAAACCAAGATTGGATTTTGATTTGATGATAATAAAAAGGTAGGGCGTCGATATCCACCACTAATTATATTTAGATAATATGTCAATATATCAATGTTTTGATCATGTTATGTATATCTAATGTTTGTCAACCTAAGGGCATGAGTGTATACTCCTTAAGCTATTAATTTTCCTAAGCAACGAGTTAAGCATGGGTGTATACTCTAACTCTTTTCTTTCTTAAAGGATTTAGCATGGGTGTATACTAAGTTGTTCTTTAAGAAAGTATATATTATATGGAAATCGACAAACACATGAGGCATAGGGCATGGGTGTATACTCCCGGTTCCCCATGTTGATTAACCCAAGAACCCGGTGTGAATTTTTTGGTTACTCATGTTAAACCCAGGACTCGGTTATCCAAATTGATTTAACTAACTAGTCAATACCACATGCACATGTTGATCAGGCATACACATATGAGGAATTCATGAAAGCAGACATTAATTAAGTTAAATTTCACAACTAGATCATCACAAGGGCGCCAATATTGAATATTAACTAAACATAACTAGGGCTTCGATCTAGCCCTACTAAATAAATTAGTTACACATAAGTTTGATGTTAAACATCTTCATAAAATAAAATAAAAGAAAGGAAAAGAATAAACCAGAAACTTGAACTTGAAGAGCTCCAATTCTTCTCCTTGGAAAATGCGTCTATTCTAGAGGCTTAAGGGTCTATTTATAGGCCTTTAGGAATACTCTAGAAACCCTAAAAATCGTAGGGTTTGAGCCCTAGTTCGCACAAAGCTACAAAACCCTAAAAATTGCTCTTTCCATATTAAGGTTGGTGGCTGACTTGGCTTTCACACGCGGGTGCGCTCGATCGAAGCCCGTGTGCGATCGATCGCAGGTCTGCGATCGATCCTCCTTGTGCTTGCGCTCGATTATAGGTCCCTTGTGCATTGTGGTCATTGCCTGTAGTGCGCTCGATCGCAGCTCCCCTGCAATCGATCGCTCTACCAAAGCCTCCAAAATTCCCAAAATAACTCTTTTATGCTCAAAACTTCCGAAATTGATTCTTTTTCTTCCAATGACCTACAAAATCAAGGAAAACACATAAAAGAACTAAAATGGCCTAAATCAATCAAAACTAAAGGATTAACACATGTAAGTTGAGGGCTAAAAATATGAATATTTTAGCACCTAACACTAGTGTTATGGACGGTATCGTACAATGATGGGGGCACCGCCATTTTATTATAGGTCTCTCGGGACAGCATCAACCTTGCTATGAATAGGTAATATTCTGGGTAGACCATATATGATAGTTATGATCTATAAAGCATTAGTTTTTTACATTAAAATACTTAGGTGATTGTTGCCAGAAGTACACCATCTTTTATCAACCAAACAATATTTTTATGGTTTATTAACGGAGACAACACATCTTTCAACTGTTTACCAACATTGCATGTTTATTTCTGCTTAATGATAATTAGCTCATATTGTACCCAACTGTAAGGTTTACTTACTAAGTCGTTAGATTTATGTGGTTACTACTCTTGCAGGGAACCAAAGAGTGGCACTGTTGCCACTATGGACTTTACTTAAGAAAGATCTTCACATTTTTATCAGGTTTGCTTAAGTTTTTATTAGTTGCTTTGTGTCTATATTTTGAGGATTATACTTGTTTCTTTGATGACTAATATATTACTAAGATTATTTCACCTTCCTATGCATTAACTCTGATGATACTTAGAGGGTCGGTTCCCTGTTTAGCCACAAATTGACTAAACTGGAGTAATTTCAAGTAACCTTACTAGACTGGTCAAGGCCGTATTTGGGGGCGTTATAGTAATATCGGTCTGTGGATGAAAAGTTGTACTGGATCTCTTGCTTCAAAATTTGCCAAAATCTTGAAGTGAACTGAGAGTCATGATCCAATACAATGATTGTCGGTACTCTGTGTAGTTGCACTATGTTTTTCACATACAATCTTGCTAACTTGTCCATAGGATGCTTTACTTTCAATGGAATAAAGTTTGTCTTTATCAATTGATCTATTGTCACCCAAATGACATTTCTTCCCGATGGTGCCTTGGAAAAACCCACCTCGAAGTCCATCATTATCTTTTCCCATCTCAATTCCTACAATAACAATGATTGTAGCGTACCTACTAAGCTCTCATGCTTAGCCTTAATTGTTGACACGTAGGACATTGCTCCACATACTAAGCAACATCTCTCTTCATATTGCTCCACCAATATAACCTTTTCAAATCCTTATGTATCTTGTTATTCCTAGATGAGTAGTATACAAGGACCGATGCGTTTCATTCATGATCTCCTTTCTCAGTCCTCCAACTAGGACACATAACTAGCTATGATGATATAACAATCCATTGTTTGTCGTGATGGTACAACAACCCATCGTTCGTCAAATGGAAATCAATTCTTCTTCCTTTCTTTACCCGTATAGATTTTGCATCTTTCTCCAATAAAAAGAGTACCTCCAAATCTTAAGTGCAAGGAGAACAATTGCTAAATCTAAATCGCGCACTGGATAGTTCTATTCATAACCCTTCAGCTATTGTGAAGCATACACTACCACCTTTTCATTATGCAAGAGGAGACATAGTGTAACGCCAAAATGAAATCAATTAATTAGTAATTGACTCCATGGTTCGCTTCCAAGCCTTATTCCACGAGGAACAAAGCTTAGAGATCTCATCCTCTCTGAAGAGAGTTTGCAACGGAAGACTTTTCATTAAAGGACAGAGATATCTATAATTTAAATCCACAATCATAAATAACTAGAGTGAAACTTAAAGCATCACAACATAGATAGACTTTCATGTGCCAAGGTCTAAAATTAGTCATCAAAATATATTACATAACTAATCTAATTGTTCTGCACATAATTAAAGCGTACATTTAACGAGGTACAATATAACAAGTATTCATGTGAGTTTGTACTCACTTTGGTTGTAAAGCTCCTCCATAAATTCCTCCAAAGGTTCCACACCCTCGAAATTTAAGAAAAGACTTATCACTAGTTCTAAACTCAAGCTAAAATAAGACCTAGACCTAAACATGTTCAAAATAAAATTTTTGCTTGACAATCGAACGTTCGAACAAAGAGGCTCAAACGTTCGGACGTAGAGGTTCAAATGTTCGAGCCTCTTTGTTCGAACAAAAAGTCATTAAACCACATCTAAGGAAGTCATAAGGCCTTAACATGATCCCTAATAAAGACCTAACCCAAAATAAATCTCTATGCATAAGAAACTATGTCTAATATTTTGAAAATGTTAACCCGAGCTTAAATCAAGACTATAGCCAACAACACCAATATAAGCTCAAGCCTACCAGTTAAGCTATAAAAACACTTAACCAGCATAACAACTAAGTAAAGAACGAGTTATGTTAAGAAGATTACTTCCTTGAAGCAAAACCTTCAAGAAATCTCTCCTCATTTAAAAACTCTCACAACACACACACACACACTTACCCAGCATAACAACTAAGTAAAGAACGAGTTAGGTTAAGAAGATTACCTCCTTGAAGCAAAACCTTCAAGAAATCTCTCCTCATTTAAAAACTCTCACAACACACAAACTCTCTCTCACACACGCACACTTAACCAGCATAACAACTAAGTAAAGAATGAGTTAGGTTAAGAAGATTACCTCCTTGAAGCAAAACCTTCAAGAAATCTCTTCTCATTTAAAAACTCTCACAACACACAAACTCACACACACACACACACACACACTCAAACAGAGGCTTCACTTGGAAACAAGAGCGGAATGAAGTATACAGGGTCGAAGGAATATGTATTTATAGGTTTGGAAAAGTTGAGGATGCTACTTTCATAGAGGTTTCACTAGGCAACATGAGTAGAATTAAGTATAGAGGGTTGAAGGAGGAGGTATTTATAGGTTTGGAAAAGTTGAGGATGCTGCTTTCTCAGTTTTGTAGATAGTCGAACGTTCAGTGGTCCATGGTCAAACGTTCGATGTACTATTACCCAACAATTATAAGGTTGCACGTCGAACGTTCGATGGTACAGGGTCAAACACTCAATGTACTATTACTCAATTGTTTTTGGGTTGTAGGTTGAACGTCTAATGGTCCTTTGTCAAATGTTCGGCCATAACCAAAAGTAAAAAATTCTTATCCCCAATGAACCCTAATGAACCTGGTAAACTCGTTAACCCTTCCACCTATGCCAAACACCACCTAGTCATTGTTTGGGGAACTATACATAGGAGAGTGGGGCAGCCTTCTGTTAAAGTATGATCATGTGATTAAATTCATCTATTCATATAAGCTTATGCTTCTTGGATAAATGGTGATTTAACATGGTATCAAAGCTAGAGGTCCTGAGATTGAACCTTGAATCCGTCAAATCACTTCCAATTTAAATTAAATCTTTCACTTGTTGGGCCTCACCTATTAAAATTGAGTTTGAGCCCATATGTGAGAAGGAGTATTAAATTAATGATTAAGTGATTAAATTTATCTCTTCCTATCAACTTAAATTTTTGTGATAAATGGTGATTTAACATCTTCAAGAAGAGACACGAGAGAGCTTCTCTCTAGAAGTAGAGAGAGAAGAGTCATGTATTCAAAAATGTGACTAGATTAATTTAAATTAAGACTCCGTTTCTTTTGACGTAAAATGGTTTCCGTCGAAAAATATTTTTAGGGAAGTCATTTTCCCTAAAAATGTTTTATACCGAAAACATTTTACGGCGTTTATCGAGCGCACGGAAAATCAAATTTTTTTTTAATTATATATATATATATATATTAAATCATATTAAACTCTAAATTACGAAAATGTCCTGATCAAGTCTTAGAGGTATCCGAACTGAGTCCTGCAAGGACCCCACTGGAACCCACCCGGGACCTGCCCAGACCCCGCCTAGACCCTATCAGGACCCCATTGGGATCAACATGAGACCCTGGCAGGACCCACCCAAGACCCGTCAGGGACATTTTCGTAATTTAGTGTTTAATATGATTTTGCGTACACACCAAATACCAAAAGATGTTTTCTGCCGAAAATGTTTTCCAGGACAATGTTTTCTGTTGAAAACATTTTCTAATGTCGAGGACCCGACCAGAACCCGCCTAATTTTTCATACATGCCAAATACCGGAAAATGTTTTCCGCCGAAAATATTTTCCGCCGAAAATATTTTCCGACAAGTCCCGGGCAGGTCCTGGGCGAGTCTCGAGCGGGTCCCTAGCGAGTCCTAGTCAGGCCCGATTAGGCCTTAGTCAAGTCCCGGGCAAGTCCTGAGCAGGTCTAGTCAAGTCCTGGGCGGGTCTAGTTGGGTCTTAGTTAAGTCTCAGGCGAGTCCCGGTTAAGTGTCGGGTGGGTCTCGGGTAGTTCCCGACGGGGTCTCGGGTGGGTCCCAGTTAAGTTTTGGGCAGGTCTGGGTGGGTCCTGATCAAGTCTCGACGGGGTCCTGGGCAGGTACTGGTCAAGTCCTAGGCAAGTCCGGTCGGGTCCCGATCAAGTCTAGGCAGCGTCCTAGTTGGGTCTTAGTTAAGTCCCGTGTGGGTCTCGGGCGAGTCCAAGGCGGGGTCACAGGCATGTTTGGGTGGGTCACGTTCAGGTCCGGTCGGGTCGAGTCCCGGGGGGGGGGGGGGTCTTGAGCGGGTCCTGGGCAAGTCCCGGTCAAGTCCCGGGCCGGTCCTAGAGGAGTCTCGGTCAAGTCCCGGCGGGTTCTGGGCAGGTCAGGGCGGGTCTCATGTTCAGTCGGGTCCCAGTCCCGGCGGGGTCCCGAGCGAGTGCTAGGCGAGTCTTGGTGAAGTCCCGAGTAGGTCCCGGTGGGGTCTTGGACAGGTCACGGGCGAGTCTCGGTCATGTCCCGGCAGGGTCCTGGGTGGGTCTTGGCAAGGTCCGTTGATTTGAGAATGAGATGTTCAAAGTCGAAAAATGGTTTACGATCCAAAAATTAAAGAAGAATTTTCGGTCAAAAGAAAAATATTTTTTGTTTACTACTATTTTACGTCGCAGTAAACACCGTAAAATACGGAAATCATATTTTGAAAATCATTTTACGACGAAAGAAACGGAATCAAAACCGTAAACCATTTTTCGAAAACTAAAGAAGAATTTTTGGTTAAAAGAAAAGAAAAATATTTTTCGTTTACTATTTTACGTCGCAGTAAACACCATAAAATACGGAAATCATTTTCTGAAAATTATTTTACGTTGAAAGAAACGGAGCCTAAGTTAATAAATAATTAACTAGATTGCTACCAAGCCACCACATGGAAGAAAAAGAGGGCTAACAAACTTAGAATTTTGTGGACTTTGTTGCACCAGTATCTACGGACAACTTTGAAAATTTCCATTTTACACATACTTTTGCAGAAAAGAGCTGCCGGAGACGTCCACAAATTCGGTCAAAGGCGTACGATATTTGCCATCTTATTTCGTCGTAATTAACACTAGTGGTGTGGTTCCCTTCTTGCCAACTACCCCTCATTCAGGTCATCAAAAGATCCATTAGCTAAGAAGGAGTTTTTCTGTTAGAAAGTTTCAAATCCAACATTTCGTCTAATTAGTACGTGGCCAAAGAAAAATGGACCTACCTCTATTTCAATTGCATATGTGCAACATTCAGCAACTTTTAGCCTGTCTTTTTTTATGAGATTTTCTACCATCTCACAAACTTCACACATGTCTCACAGCTGGATTGATGTTGGATTTTAACCTGCAAACAACCTAGCTATTTAATGAACAGATTGACCTGGTCCTACCTGGTTTGATTGAATTGTTATGAGTCTTGTCAAATTTGACCACATTTTATGCCCATGTCTGGGCATAAATACAGTGGTCTAAGACCTACCATTACCATTCATATTGCTGCGAAAAGCAAAGCATTTTTGTTTTTGTTACTGTAGTTGAAAATAATTTATGTGATATAAAGTTTTGAATTTTTTGTATTGAAAAGTAAAAAAAAAAAAAAAAAAAAAAAGATTTTTTATTTAAATAGTAATAAAAAGTAAATTATGTAATAATAAATAAATAAAAAATTAGAATATTTTGATGTTAATTTTTTTGAAAAAGTAATGCATGAAAAGTGTTTGAGGGAGAAAAAATAGGTTCCCAAAGGGGAGCATGTTAGGCTTATATCTATCATTAATCAGTCTAGTGGGTGTTGTACTGCCTTAGCGAATTTTTGAAAAGGGTTTACAATTTTTGTGTTTTTTAAGAGAGGACCGTGTATTTTTTGACCCATTTCTTACTGGTTGTTCACAAGTTATATATGCATTGTAACTTTCAATTTGCGTGTATCATTCCTTATTGGCTTAAAAACTAAATAAAAAAAATAAAAATCAGAATTTATATCCTTATTCTTTGCAATCAATTAAAACATTATCAATGAGCTAACTGACTCCTTGTGTGTTACATAATTGTTGGCGTTGATTTTCCACTCCAACAGAGACAATTACTATTTTTTCACTGAAATGGTACACACAGCCATGATGCAACAAAAAGTGTTTGTACACAAACACAAGCACGCCCATCCTACATAAATGACTTTACTCCAATCTCCGTGTTCCTACATTATGTCTTCTTCTTTCCATTAATGCAAAGAGGGCGTTACAATAATTTGTACCCGCAAGCAGGTAAAATAACATTAACTATATATACATTTTTTTTTTTGCATTTATTTCCACTTCAACCTTTTGTCTTGATCAAGATCCTCTTCTTTTTTAAGTGGAATATGATGCATATAAACGGATAAATAAAACAAAATAAAATGTTAACCGTAAAAGAATTCTATTCCGTGTGGTCAAGCCCATGGTGCTCAGATCTGACCAGGTCAACCTCTCAACGACCCAGATTGAAAGCCCGTACAGCACGTCGAAAATGAGAATTATTTTTGTGGCACTTAAAAAAAAAAAAAAATTTATTTATTTTGTATTTTAAATTTGGGGGACATAAAAGATATTATTGTAGGTGTAGAGGGGAGGTCTCAAAGCCCTAGTCTGAGCCGCCAATCATTCCACCGGCTGACCTTAGGACCGACAACCAGAGTCAGGTCCCTCTAATATCGCTTAAACAGAAAAACCTGCCGGTCATTCTCCTACACTGGGCCAAGTCATCAGTCAGACACGTGTCAGACATCAGACGGGTCAGACCCTTTGACTTGACGACCACAGTCAAAAACCCTAAACCAACTCCATACCAAAACCCATATCCTCTGTCTTTTTCCTAGCTCTATTTATTTGACCTTTATATCTCTTAACCTTTTTCTCTCCATTTCATCATCTGTTTCTGTTTTCATCTCTGACTGCTTTTGGGTTTTTTTTTTTACTTTACCATTTCTCTTTGCTTAACATCTCTATCTTCCTCCTCTTCTTCTTCTCCTTCTTCTTTTTAATTATTATTAATTTGTTTCCATGGCGGTTTTGCCTTCAAGCTCGTCTAGCTTGGAGTTGACCATATCTATGCCTGGCTTTGCTTCGTCCCAGTCTCTTCCTTCATCTGGTAAGCAACAAAGTTTTTGATGATTTACTCATCTCTCTCTCTCTCTCTCCCCCTCCTTTTTGATCTTCTTCTTTGTTTGGAAAGTTTATTTGATGTTTCTTGTACGACTAACTAATAACATGGATGTTGTTTCTTTTCTTCCATATTTGTCTTCTAAAATATCCCATAAATATTAGAGATAGTTTCCAAGTATATATGCGGTTGACTAAATTATACAATTTTTGTTATTTATTTGGTGAAAGAATAAGAATATAATGTTAAAAAGTGATGGGGTTTGTGCAGTGAGGAACTTGGACATAAACCAAATACCATCAGGAGGAGCAGAAGAAGAATGGATGACGATGAATATGGATGATGAAGAGGAAAGCAGCAACGGAGGCCCTCCCCGCAAGAAACTCCGCCTCACCAAGGAACAATCTCGTCTCCTTGAAGAAAGTTTCAGACAAAACCACACCTTAAACCCCGTAAGTTTCGGAGACAAAAAAAGAATATGATTGTATTGTACTTTAATTTCTTTTCTTTTTGGCCAATGGTTTTATCAATATTAATTAATTTGTTGCTGATCTTTAATTAATCCGTCTGGATTAATATTATGCTTTTTTCTACAGAAACAGAAAGAGGCTTTGGCTATGCAATTGAAGCTGAGGCCACGGCAAGTTGAGGTGTGGTTTCAGAACCGTAGGGCCAGGTACTGTACCTTAATATATATGTGTGCTATGGTGAAATTCAATATTGTTGGTGCTGGTTGGGTACAGATCGATATTTAAGGTTGACAGAATAATAATATTCATAGTATATAATCTGAATCTGATTCTAACCCGTATAAATCGTACTCTTTATAAAGTAAAAAGCTAACCCTTTTGAGCATAAGATTTTCTTGGAACATATGTAGTATCTAACATAATTGTCCCATATATATCGATCATTTTAGGGTTGCTTTGGTCATTTTACAGGGAAATGATAGTCACTTTTCATCTCAAAGTCCATATATATGGACAACTCCTTGCCAAATTTTACGTGCATATATATATAATTTATCAATGACCATATAATTAATTAACCAAATGTAATTACCTCCTCAGAGATCTCTTCCTTTCTAAGGAGGAGGAGATCTTGAGTTTAATTAGTCCACCAAAGATTTCAAGATTTATAGATTCACATTCTTTTATAATATAAAAATGTCAAGTATTGTCAATTTTGTCAAATTAATGGATTATTCACGCTCTACCCGCTTGAGGTTTGCTTGATGAGTTATTAATTATATGTATGCATACATATTTCTATATAAATAATTGGAAATACTGCCAAAATACATGGGTTTGTGAAAGATCTCTAATGTACGTAGAATATATATATGCAGAATAAATTCATGAAAAAGAAATTGATCCTTATGTTGACCTACGCTAATATATACATATCGTTTTCAGATAGCTCTTGGGTGGCTGGGAATAACTCATTTGCTATTGCAAAAAACGCAGTAACAAGCTTTATGGCAATTACTTATCCAAAAATAGAAATAAAAGTGTTATTAGGCAATTGGGGATAGCTACTAATTATAATAGAAAATGATGGATTAATGTAGACCCAAAAAAATAAAATAAAAACCATAATAATAATCCGACCAGTTTCCATAGAAAGGCACATGATCAGAATTAGGTCGGCAGAATTATGAGCATTCAATGATGTAGGTATCTCATGAGCTCAGCTTTGTGCATCAACATCATGATGGATGGTTGTCCAAAGTGTAACATTAATAATAGTAGCATATTTATTATCAGGATCAGTACACCGAGGTCCATGTGTTCTTCGCAGCCTCGTGTGCTGCTCAGATCAATGCAACTTTGACTCGATTTACTTTTAGACTGGCATGCGTTTTATATATGTAATTAAAATATTACGTGTAACGTTGTTTCATTAATATTGAATTTATATCATAAAGGCAATTCTATTATTCCCTTTAATTTTGCAGTAATAATTACGTTATATCTGTTAATTATGGTCTTTTATCATTATTGAAAATTATACTTGCGGGAGTTTTACAATAAATCAGTTGAAAAGTATTTACGAGACAAGGAAGTTTCAGGACATGAGAACAATATTCCTAATATATAAGCATTGGGGAAGCTAGACTTATTAATTATTATCAATGCATTGACATCATTTTCTTCCTTTTATACCCCGTGCATGTCAAGCACATTAATTTATTACATTTGGAAAACTGATTATATATATAGACGATATCATGGAAAATAACACCAGCTTCCTAAGCCAAATCCTTTATATTATATTTAATATTTGATAAGATGTACCTCGTATTCATGCTTAAAAAGTCTATTTATATCAGCATATGTTTCTATATTCTAAAATAAAATATGTCTTATGGTCGGTCTAGAAAAATAGATATGATAAAAAAATAAAAAATAAACTCACCAATTAGTAGATTGTTTAGAAAAGATAGGAGAGCAAGTAACACATAATTTTCTAAGCTGGTGGCCGCCAACTTTGCAATCATAAATTAGGCATGCATGTGATCAACAGGAGCAAGCTGAAGCAGACAGAGATGGAATGTGAGTACCTGAAGAGATGGTTCGGGTCGCTGACGGAGCAGAACCGGAGGCTTCAGAGGGAGGTGGAGGAGCTGAGGGCCATGAAAGTGGGTCCTCCGACGGTGCTCTCGCCCCACAGCTGTGAGCCCCTTCCAGCATCCACTCTTACCATGTGCCCCCGCTGCGAGCGCGTGACCTCCACTTCCCACGATAAGGGCCATACCAAGAACACCACCGCTGCCGCCATGTCCGCCAAAGTTCAATCCCGACAATCTCCGGCGACTTGTTAATTATCATGTGTAATTAATGTGGTACCCAATTAAGAGAAAAAAAAGGAAAGGTTAATAGGGTAGACAATGTTCATAGGTTAAACAAAAAAAAAACAAAAAAGATCAAAAACAAAATCAATGTGCTTGGGATGCTGTTTTTAGTATCAATTCTATGTAGTTAGTTCTAATTGCTTCTACTTTTTCTAATATGTTGCTCAATGATGCCTTGTTAACCTAGGAAATTAACTGTGGAAAAATAACAAGAGTTTCAAATTTTATTAACGAGTGAGTCAATCAAGGAATATATATATTCGAATTTGCAATATTTTATTTTGTCCACAACCGAGCATGGCCCATTGAAAAGGGGACACAAAAAAATAAAAGTAGCAACAAACATATAGCATAGTGGGAGTGGATTCGGAATCTTCGGATTCGTTTAAAGTGGCTGGTGGTTGTTGATTATCATGCTGTCCTGAGAAATTATAATTTAGAGAATGCATGTTTCTGCACTAGGAATTCACACGTGGTACACACTATGCTAATTAAGGTTACGTAAATTGGGTGATTTTGTAACAAAAGTAAAATTGTGAGATTTAATTAAGAGAAATGCTATCCTTTTTTTTATTTATTTATTATATATATATATATATGAGAGACTAGTGGAGTAAGAGCCTGTTTGGGTATAAGTTTCATTTTTAAACTTTTGTCAAAAAAGTGTTTTTTTAACTATTGTTAGGCTTTTGGGACCCTTAAAAGCACTTTAAATTTTTTTACCAAACGAGTACTTTTTTTTTTTAAACGACTTTTTGAATGTTAAAAGTACTTTTAGACCTCTAAAACGCAATCCCAAATAAGCTTTAATTTTTTTTTTTTCTACTTTTTAAAAATAATATTTACGTAGAATTATGAGAACACTTAAAAGGAACGGTAGCATTCCTCATTAATTAACCCTTACATATATGAAAGATTTTTCTGTCATTATAGGGAAGAAGAATTAGATTGTATACTAAAAAAAATAATCCTAGTAAAGATAAAGCATCGCCACTTTTCTTTTCTTTTTTTTTCTTTTTTTCCTATTTAATATGGGAGAGGGGGAAATGGGAAAGATGAAACGTCGCCACTTGAGCTGAAGAAAATATGCTCATGAGCTGGTATGGTGACAATGTCCGGCCCATCTGCTTTATGGATTTCTGTCAAAGAAGTAAGTTTCAAGCATATTCATTAATTAGCTTCTCATCATCGCAAAACCTTCAACAAGAAAAAGAATAATCTCTGCATATGCAATGTTTTGCATGCAATTAGAAAATAAAGAGTTTGTCTGGATCTACGATTTAAAAATGTGCGATTTGAAAAAATTAAATTTTTAAAATCACAACTTAATATTTAAAATTGTGCGTTTTAAAAAAAACACTTTTTTATCTGCGATTTTGAAAACATCGAAAATTTACGTTTTTAAATTGAAAATTTTTAAAAACGCAATCCCAAACAATTCAAAAGACTTACAAGAACTTAATTGAAAATAAAAATGTGAAAATGTGTGACAAAATGCCAATTTCCATAATTTCTTCACTCATACAAAACTTGTATACGGTTTTTGCAAAGGAGTTGTTTTAAGTTCAATGGTTTTCACAGATCTCTTGGCATCATTATATATTATCTCTTGGCTCCATCATAGAGCCGATATTTGTTTTTCCCTTTTGTCGTATATGATCAATTAAAAATCATTGGCGCAAAAGTATTTGGGTAATAAGAAGTGAAGTAATAGTAATAAGGAGATAGGGCCAGCTGGATCCTTGTGGAAGAATTCTGCTATAATGAGGCACATATGGGCCCTCTTCACTAAGGCTGGATCCTTGTTGGTTACTTGGATTGAAGACCATCTTTGGACAGATAAAGAGCCTCTCAGAACAGCTCTTGGAGTTGAAGATGTTGCTGAAACTAAGAGATTCAGCCAAGAAATAAATCCAGTGTAGGTGACGGAAAATAAATTCATCTATGGATGGATTGTTGGCATCTAGATGGGGTACGTACTTTTTGATAAATATGGATACCGAGTTGTTTATGATGCCCGGAGTAAAGGAAAGCTATTTAATTTGAATAGTGTTTTAAAGGATGAGAAATGGTTTTGGCCCCGGCAAGATCAAAAGATTTTCGGAGAAAATACATTTTACTTCATGAAGTATTCACATATTTGTGTTTTAATGTTCAATGTTCAAAAATAAACGATCGAGCCCCCTAATTTATCTCATGTTGACAAAAAATAATACTCGTCCATCAAATTCGTCTATTTGGACGGAAACCAAATCACGTGCGTGGCACGTGACCTTTTAAAACCAAAACATTCGAAAATGCTTTGGAGGTATAGTGTAAACATAAATGTTCTCAGGGGGTTAAAGTGTAAAAAAAAAATATAAAAAAAAAAAAATTAAAAAAAAAAAAATAAAAAAAATTTAAAATTTAAAAATTAATTATTTAAAAAAAAAAAAACTATTTACAAAATAAAAAGGAAATAAAAAAAAAAAAAAAACTAAACTAAACTAAAAAATAATAATAATAATTAAAAAAAAATGTAAACTTAAATAAAAAATAAAATAAAATTAAAAAATTGGGGGGTGTTGTCAGCCACCCGCACATTTGGCTGTATGGGGGTGGTTCTGCCACCCCAAATCGACCAAATTGTGAGTCAACCCCTTGGTCAAATGGGTGGTTGAAACCACTCCTTAAAGGTCTAGCTGTGGCTTGACCCCTAACTGAGTCAATCGTTCGTCTCCTGACATAAACTACTAATTAAACCTAATTACCTATATACATGCATTAAACCTATCTCAATCAAAACACAAAAGTTGAACATAAGGTATGTAAACCAAGTATGTCACATGTTCAAGTGGGTTAATTCTTACATATTTTACCAAAAACACTTAGAGCCCGTTTGGTTTGCAAAATAGATTCCTAGAATGGAATGACTAATCCTGGGAATAGTCATTCCCATGATTAGTCATTCTTTTGTTTGATAGGGGTCTATTCCTGGGAATAGTTATTCCCATGGAAATGACGAATCTCATATACATAAAAATAGCTATTCCTCTAAAAAAATGAGAAGAATGGCTATTCCTGATGGAATGGAATAAATTTTCCAAAAACATATATATTATTTTTTATTTTAAACTTCAACAAAAAATTAAAAAATTAAAAATAAAGTGGGTGGCCAACCACCCATTGAGGTGGTCGACCACCCACAGAAGAGGTTGGGGGTGGTGTTGCCACCCCTGAGGGCGTTTTGGGGTGGCTATAAACACCCTAGATTTGTTTCAGGGGTGGCACCGCCACCCTGAACCTCCTCTAAGGTGGCCGCGGCAACCCCTGAGGGCCGGGGGTGGTCGCGGCCACCCACGTGGGTCCTCTGTGGCCACCCACATTGCTTATCGGGGGTGGCTTAACCACCCCATATTTTTCTCTGGGGCGGCCGTTGGGGCTACCCACTTTATATTTCTTTTATTTTTTAATTTTATTTTATTTTTAATTTGAGTTGAAAAAAAAATGCATGGGACTTTTAGTAATTTTAATTAAATTCCAATTAAAACATGTGTGTTGTTACCAAATTAAGGAATATGAATAGTTATTCCATTTCATTCTCTTTTATTCATAGTAATAACTATTTCCTTTCCAAATAGAATACACATTTCGAGAATCAAACGAGCCCTTAAAATGTGGTATTGTAATGCCTCGTGGAAATCAATTAACTAGTAATTGACTCCATGGTTCGTTTCTTAGCCTTATTCATTTCAGAACAAGACTTAGAGATCTCATCATCTCCGAAGAGAGAGAGAGTTCAACGAAAGACTTTTAAGTAAAGGACAGAGATAGCAATAATTTAAGCCATAATCACAAATACCAAAGTAAACATAAAGCATCATAACATAACTGGATCTCCAAATATATCGGCCAGAGACCGGTGATCAAAATCATTACACGCTAGGATAATTGTTCTGAAATACTAAGCCCTACATTTAACTAAGTAAAGCATGAAAATGATCTCCAACAACTCTCCACTAACGGACCCATCTGCATCCCTCATTGACTTAAGCCAAATAGGGTTCAAATCTTCAAAAATTATACGGAGCAAGTCCTTCATAACCACTATTTGCTTCCCTGGATCCGTCCTCAGGTAGGCTAGCTAAGCCACATAATTAAACATAATTGAGAGGAAAGAATACAAGGGTAAGTCTAATGACTTAGTGAGTAAAAATGCACACGATACTTATGCCATTTAAGTGATGAACTCAGTTGTTAATAAATCTATGCAACATTGTGACATGACAGTTATTCATAGATCCAATATAGATATAATATATGCTATAATTATGGGAATCAAATGATAGTTCAAACTGTATAGTCTACCCAAAATATTACACATTCTCAGCAGGGTTGACGCTATCCAGGGAGACCTGTAATACAATGCTAGTGCCCTCACTATTGTATGCTACCGTTCATAACACTAGCAGCCCGATCGAGTCCGACATCGGGTGGCCCACACTATTAATGATGTATGTCTTGTAGTAACTCGCCAATCATGGTTGCGCGAGTCATGAAACAACCATTCGATCAAATGCCTATATAACACACCAACACTTTTGACCATAGAGTTAGCATGTATAATGAGCCTATGGCCATTATCCCACACGTACCAGAATATCATGTCATATGATGAAATTAGTCTTATCTGTTTCTTACATACATGCTCTTATAAATCTCATCATGTTTATTATCTTGTTTAAGCAACATATTTTCACAAAAGCAGAGTTCATAGTATATCAAAATGTGTTTCATGATAGTTGTAAAAATGCATGTTTGGTACACAAAATAATCGTGCAATGTGGGAAAAATAACGTCAAGTATCATGTAAGTTTGTACTGACCCAGGTTGTATTCTCCTTCCAAAAATTCCTCCAAAGGGTCACACTGCTCAAATCTATGAAAATGCCTATTATCAGTTCTACGATTGAGTTAAAATGAACTCTAGCCCTGAAACTTCAAAAATAGAGGCTGTGCCTGGCCAGTGAACATTTGATCAAACTGAGCAAATGCTGGGCTTGAGGCTAAACGTTTGGCCAGAACGTTCTCTTATAGGGCAAAAATCTCATCTCGACCAAACAGGCTTCTAAACGGTTCTAAGTAGGTTCTAAGGTTATAAAAGCGGTTTCTAACATACTCTAGCTCAAAATAACATCACTACGCAAAATAAAATACGCTAAATCATGCTAAAATTGAGATTAAAACCTAGAAGGACAATATAACCTCAAAAACTACAACCAAGCTTATGGAATACTATCTAAACAAAATATTAACTAAGGAAAACACGAGTTAGGACAAGAAAGTTACCTCTCTTGAGCAAAACCTCCAAGAAAAGCTCTCCTCCTTCTCTTAAATTCACCAACCACTCAAGCAAAGTTTCTCTAGGGCTCAGAATGCAGAATGGGGTTTAGAAGGGTGTAAAAGGGTGTATTTATAGGTTTAGAAAAGCTGATGGTGTTGCTGTGACAGTTTGCAATGCAGCGAACGTTCAGTGGTCCATGGCCGAACATTCGGTGTACTGTGTGTACAATGTTTCAGAGTTGCAAGCGTACGTTTGCTCATTACCCAGTGGGTCAAAGTTGGGTCAATGAACTTTCGGTGTAGTCCCCTCGCAAATGTTTAGGTCATTCTGGCGAACGTTCGGTTAGTGTTGAAAAACCCCCCAAAACTTCTCCAAATGGCTCCTAATGAATCGAGAACCCTTGCTAATCCTTTGACTAAGCTAAACATAGCCTAGTCATTACCCGGGGCACTACATGTATCTTTAACTATTTTCATTTCAACGCTAACCGATTGGTTAAAACGTTATTTACAAATAGTTTAGATATGTGTTTAGTGAAGAGTTTACTACAATTTGTACGATATTTATTAAATATCCACATTCTCATGCAAAACCATTTTCAATCAAGAACACTTTTTTAAAAAACCATGAGTTTTATTGAATAACTTAACTAAGCATGTTGGAATATAAATTTAAGTAGTAAAAACACATTATGAAAACAATGGATTAAGGCTTAGATTACCTCTAGGGCAAAAGTCCTTCAAGCTATTGAGAGACTAAGCCTTCAAGATCAAACCCTCCACCCTCCCTCTCTCTTTCTAGGTCTAAAGTGGGCCGAGAAACTGAATGGGGGAGGTCTAGGGTTCATCATAGGCCTTTTTATAGAGTCACCCTACGCATAAAAGGTCAAGATAAGATCCATTCTTATCCAAAAATTATTTTACGTACGAACGATCGTTTGATGGAATCCTCGAACATTCGTGTATGGCAAGTTTTAAATAATAATAATAAAAACATTAATATTTGGAAAAGAGTTATGCTTGTTGAAATATTTGAAATTTATATAAAACATGTATTCTATTTTATTTCAAAAGTGATTGATTATTTAGGGTATTACATTCTCATCCTCTTATAAAATAGGGGGAAATACACTTTACCCCCTGAACTATCTACTCATTTGTAATTTTAACTCAAATGTTTAAAAAGTGATACTTTACCCCCACACCCAAAGTATTTGACATTAACACTTGACCCCTATAAAGTACACTTTACTCCTCTGAAGTATTTTGAATTGACACTTTACCCCTCTAAGTTTACCCCACCAAAACTTAGTTACTTTGGGAGGGTAAAGTGTCAACTCAAAATGCTTCAAGGGGGTAGAATGTACTTCATAGGGGTCAAGTGTCAATGTCAGATACTTTAGGGGGGGGGGGGTAAAGTGTCACTTTTAAACATTGGGGTTAAAAATGCAAATGGGTGGATAGTTTAGGAGGGTAAAGTGTAGTTTCTCCTATAAAATATTTGTCATCAAAATTTAGGGTTAAATAATAGTAAAACGTTTTGCTAATACTATTTTGAAATATATGAGACAAATGTTATAATCCTACCAAGAGTTACCAAAATTATCCAAGCATCACTGTTCACAAAATAATAAAAGTAGTACCCCAAACATAATAATAATAATGATGATGATGATGATAATAGTATTAGTCATAAAATACAATAACTAGGTCTCTATATCCAAATCGGCGAGGTCTATCAGCCCATCAAAGTTGCGATTCAAGTCCTCCTTGTCTGCCTTCAGCTTTTTGTTGATTATTTTCACCTCCTTCGTCAAGTGTGTTAGAGTACTTCGGTCGGTCACTCATTTCATCAATAAAATTTGGAAAAATAAACAATTTTATTTAATAAACCAAAAATGTCATACAATAAAATTTGCTTTTAGGGCATAAACCCTAATAGGTTTCTACTTAGGAAAATTCATAATAACTCTAGAGTAATCATACCATTTAGATTTACTCTCTCGGTATTTGAATTAGACTTTTAACTACTTAAAGTTTTCCAGGTTCTTCACTTGCATCATTTCATTGGGTTTTCTTCCAGATTAGTAATGCCCATTATGGCAAGTTGACAAAATGGACAAGCCATTTGAATGCTAGCCCACACACGTGGACGCACTTTACATGTCATATTGAAGTTGAAAACACCCAAATCTTCGATGTAGAACGACCATGTGTGATAGACCCTAAATTTACCTAGAGGGGGGAAAGAAAGAGGTCAAAAACTCTAAGGATCTTTATAATCATTTCCTTTGTCTTGCTTAAGAGAAGCTGTCTAAATTTCAAATTACACATTTGTCTCAAGCTTAATTTGAAGTACTGGGAATTTCATGTGACCTAGATCCTGGAGGGGTGGTATAAATAGGTCATAAATGATAAGAGGAATGAGGAGCAAACAAAAATGTAAATTAGAAAACTGTAAGGTTGTACAAATTTATTGATTGATTTTGTTGGGAGATAAAGTGGTTATGAAGTTTTTATCAAGAATACATTAATATACATAATTGAACACAACTTTAGCCCGCCTAAGCTAATGGGCTAAGGTCCACTTAGGTATATTAAGCACTATTTTCTTTTTATATTTTCTCAATGTGGGACACAACACTCACAACAATCTCCCCCTCACTTGTGAGTCTCTATACATTGACCCAACTCTCCATCGCTTGTGAGTCTTTTTACATGTCCACGAGTATCTCACGTCAAGAGTTGCGGATAGAGACATAACTCTAAACGTGACGCGTCCAGACACCCATCACAGGAAGGTAACCATGGCTTTGATACTTTTTATTGGGAGATAAAGCGGTTATGGAGTTTTTACTACCAAGAGTACATTAATATACATAATTGAACACAACTCTAGCCCAAAAGCCTAAGCTAATGGGTTAAGGTCCACTTTGGTATATTAAGCACTATTTTCTTTTTATATCTTTTCAATGTGGGACACAACACTCACAAGTGCACTCACAACAGATCTTTTGGAAGAAGTTCTCCCATTAGGGTGGAAATTCAATGGAGGACTAAGGGAATTTGAGAGACTAACATAAGAACTCTATTTATAGAGTCCCAGTCACAACTCTTGAGCAAGAGTTCTATCCTCTTATCAGATAACCACCACTTGGAAGTTATTACCTTCCTGTAAGAATAATTAGGTGTGGGGATGACTACACTTGTTATAGTGTGATCACCCTATGCACCATCATCTCCCACTTAATCATACTACTATATTTGGTAATGAACCCTAGTTGTACAAGATTACCTTGGTACCACAAAACATGTCAACTCCTTATCTGCAAGTGCTTGCATATAATCGTCAGATCATAACATTCTTGATGTGTGCACACTTTTGTTATTTCATCTGACCGCACCTTTTTGCTATATGTGTCTAATTGATGACATATTAGTAGTGACTTTACTTGTTATGTAATTTAAGCAAATAACATCAATTATCCATAGTTAGGAATACAATCCACACCCATTCTACAATTGATGGTTTTCACATATAGCCATATGTAAACATGTATTGAATCTTTCACTCAATTTCTTTCCTCCAGGGTTATCCTTATTTGAGATTTATATTGATACATCTTTCCAATGTTTTTTACATTATCGGAATATAGACATTATACCAAACTTAACATAATGGCTTTTGGTGGACTTTACATTTATGTCAGTTTATAATGTTTGTTGCTTGTATGTGTCATTCGCCTAAAACTATTTATTTAATTTAATGGGGCGAAGCACATACCATCAATCATTCAGGCGTCATCTAATCCTTCTAATTATGCCGTGAACCATGTAGCTATTTCTTAAGTGTTTCTTAATCTCATTTTTACTACATGATCTCTAAATTTATCTAGAGATAACCCTTTGGTCATGGGATCAGCTACTATCTCTATTAAGGGAATAAATTCAACTTTTATTTAACTTTTCTCGATTATATCTTGAATATAGTGATAACTTATGTTAATGCATTTGCCTTTGGAACTTTGAGCTCCACTTTTTATTAGAGAGATGGCATACTTATTATCACAAAATACATTGACAAGCCCATCTGGCATTCCAAAGTTTAGACTTTTAATGAAACGCTTAATCCAAACAGCATTGCTAACTGCTGTGCTGCATGCTATATACTTAGCTTCCATTGTGAATTTTGCAACACAATTTTGTTTCTTACTTAACCAAAAAACAGTTGTTCCCCTGAATAGGAATACGTAACCACTAGTTGATTTTTTGTCATTTATATCTCCTGCAAAATCCGCGTCACTGTATCCTACAATGTTTAGATCTCCGAATCCAAAACACAACCTCATGTTTTTAGTGCCTTGCAGATATCTGAATATTCTTTTTACCGCTTGTCAATGTCTCTTTCTTTGATTGGATTAATATCTACTTACCAATCTCACAGCATAACAAATATTTAGTCTTGTGCTTGTCATGGCATACATGGGGCTGCCCACAGCTTGGGCATAGGAACGATTTCCATTTCAAGAATTATTGTCTCATTTTGAGGACACATTGTTTTGCTCAAATGTTGACCCTTTAAAACGGATGTGCTTAGGGGTTTACATTTGTCCATTTAAAACCTTTTAAATATTTTCTCCATATATTTCTCTTGATCTAAGTATAACAATTTTGAGGTCTTGTTCCTTGAAATTTTTATTCCCAAGACATATGTTGCTTCACCCATGTCTTTCATTTCAAACTTAGATGCTAAGAAATTCTTTGTTCTTTGAATCATTTTTGAGCAATTTCCAGTCAATAGTATGTCGTCTACATATAAACTTATCATTGTCGTTTTATATGTAAACATAATGATCTAGTGGACTTACCTTGAAACCAATCTCCATGATAGCCTCGTGAAATTTTAAGTACGATTGTCTTGAGGATTGCTATAGCCCGTACAGTGACCGCTTTAATTTATAAACCTTTTCTTCATGTCCAGTCACTTTGAATCCCTCTGGTTGAATCATATAGATTTCTTCTTTTAATTCTCCATTTAGAAATGTTGTTTTTTACATCTAATTGGTGCAACTCTAAATCCATCTTAGCTACTATGGACAAGATTACTCTTACTGTTGTGAATTTTTCTACATGCGAATAAGTGTCAACGAAGTCCACACCTTGTTATTGGGTGAATCCTTTGGCCACTAACTTAGCCTAGTATTATCGAGACTTCCATCCGCTTTAAATTTCTTCTTTAGCACCCATTTGCATCCAATGGCTTTTCTTTGGTGTGGTAGATCTGTGAGCTCTCAGACATCAGTTCTGTTGATTGAATCTAGTTCGTCATTCATTGCATCAATCCATTTGTCTGCATCATCACCTATTACAGCTTCTTTGAAACTAGTTGGATCGTCTTGTAGATTTATATTATCTATAATCAATACATAATGATATTTAAGTATAAATGATGGTCATCTTTGCCTTTTAACCCTCCCACTGCTTTCATTGTTATGGTTATTCATATTAGATTTTCTCTTACTCCCACTTTCTTGGGGATTTCTAATGTTTTCTTCTTCAAATGAGCTTTCTATAGGTACTGGTTGTATAGATTCTTCATCTTCTATAGGAGCGATTTGATTTGAATTTTAAGAAAGACATCATCCCTACTTTCTATCAATCCCTTCTCAGAATGGTAAAATCGATATCTACTGCCATTCTCAACATATCCTATAAACATGCATTCTCATGTTTTATCTTTTAATTTATCCCTTAAAGATTTTGGGATAAGTACATAAGCTTTGCATCCCCATACTTTGAGATTTTCTATGTTGGGTTTCAGACTTGTCCAAATCTCATAAGGTGTTAAAGGTTTGGATTTTGTCTTAACCCTGTTGAGTATGTAAGTTGATGTGGATAAGGCTTCTCCCCAAAAATGGATAGGTAAGTCGGCAAATGCTATCATTGATCTTGTCATTTCCATTCAAGTTTTATTTCTCCTTTTTGCAATACCATTTTGTTGAGGTTTATATGACATTGTATACAAATGCTTTATCTCATTTTCTTTATAGAAATTATCCATAACTTCATATTCTCCGCTCATATCATTATTTAATTTTTTAATAGATCTCCCTAATTGTTTATCTACCTCCACTTTGTATCCTTTGAACTTGTCAATCGCTTCGAATTTGTTTTTGATGAGGTAGATAAAGTATTTCATTCCTCTATGTGTTTTAGTAAGGGTGTCAATCCGGTCGGTAATAACCAGCCACCAATTGGTAATTGGGTACCCGGTTGCCGATTACCAGCCAACCGGTTGAAAAAAATTGGTAACCGGGTACCCTGGTCTGGTTACCGGTTTTTGTATTTTCACACACACGGTTATAACCAGTAACCGAGTGTATATATATTATATATGTCTATTAATATATATTATATAGTGTTAAGGGGTTATTTCTTTTGGTTGTTGGTTGCATATATACTTGGTTTTATTTTTTTCTTTGGGTTTTTAAGGCACTTTTAAAATGTATTATGAAAGTAAAGAAAAACCATAATTATTTTTTTAAAGGGCAAAAAATGTGTAAATTAAGCCCAAAAAATAGGCATGATATCCAAAATAGGCCCAAAATGCATAATTTTTTGAAAACCCGGTTACCGGTTAGGATAACCGGGTACTAACCAGTAACCGGTTGGTCATTACTTGTTACCGGTTACCAGTTCCGGTTTTTTAAATTTAATAACCGGGTACCCCGGTTATGCTTACCGGTTTTATCCAATAACCGGTAACCGGGACCGGGTTGACACCCCTATGTTTTAGTCCTCAATGGTCCACATGTATCTGAGTGAATTACTTCCAATAAATCTGATGATTTTCAGTGTTTTGAAAAGACTTACTAGTTATTTTTCCTTTAATACATGATTCACATATATCAAAACCTCCAGAATTAATTTGTGGTAGTAATCCACCCTTACTCATTTTTATCAATTTATTTTTATTAAAGTGGCCTAGTCTTAAATGCCATAGATAAGAACTATTGTGAGATACACGTAAATAATGTGAAATTGAAACTTTATTATCAACTTTAATTAAATACATATTATCCACTTTAATACCCTTTATAGAAGTATTCCATTTCCTAATGTTGACCTTCCCGGATTTGAATTTGATCCCGTATCCTTTGTTATCTAATATATGAACGGATATCAGATTTTTTCAGATACTGTAAAGATACAAAACATAATGTAAAACAATAACTAAACCTTTGACATTTTTCCTTCTCCTAACACGTCATTATAAGTGTTATTGCCCATGTATACTTTATGTTTTCCAACTATTTTCTCTTTGACGTCCACAAAGAATTCTCTGCCCTTTGTGATGCGTCTTGTTGCTGCTGAGTCTATCCACCATGAGCTTAAAGTTGATTATGCTATCATTACTTCAATGATTGTCATTGCTATTTCCTTATGCCTTTTATCACCATTGATTTTTGGACAATTTACTTTGAAATGTTCTACTTTTCCACATTTGAAGCATGCTCCTCTAGTTTTGACTTTACCTTTTGGCTTACCCTTCAATTTTCTTTTGAACTTTTTGGGTTTGCCTCTGAATGTAGGAGCTCGAATAGTCTGAGATATGTTTTGAGCCATCATCAAATTGCTTGTTGTTCCTTCTCTCATTCTTTTCATTCTCTCTTCTTCGAGTACGAGTAACACTGGTAGGAAAACCATTGAGACCTCTTTTCCACAAAGTGTTAAAGAAGTCTACACATGTTCCCATGATAAGGGGAGGCCGTTAAGTATGGTGGTCACCTACATTTTATCTTATATAGGATGACCTGCATTTGCATGCTCTTTTACAATTAATTCCATTTGATTTACAAATTCGCCCACATAGTCATTTTCACTCATACGTGCACAGTTATACTTATCTAATAGCAACTGTATATGTGTGTCTGACCTTGGGTCATACTTTGCCTCCAACGCTTCCATTATTTCTTTTGTAGTCTTGTGACCTTCGAACAAAGGAATTATGTTGTCCCTCACATTGTGAAGAAGTGTGGCTCTCGCCATTAAGTTGTCTTCCATCCATTTTTCATGCTTCTTTATGGCTTCTCCATCATTCTGGTCATTTGCATTGGGCTTGTTTGATGTGAGGGTGTATTGTGATTTCTCATGTGTGAGTACATAAGAAATGTGTCGTTTCCACATTTTAAAATTCATCCCATTGAGACTTTCGACACTAGAGGAATCAATGCTACCTTTAATAACCATTTTAGAAAGTACACACAACAATTTATAATTATAATTTTTCAGTACAAATTTTACAATTGTCTTAATAACAATACAACATAAAAAAAATAAATAAAAATATGTGGTTTTAATTATTACAAACTAACAATAACTGTGAAAAATAAAATGAGAATAGTAATAATAGTAATATCAACAACAACAATAGTAATAGTAATGTCTTCATGAAAATCAATTGTCATCGGGGTAGGTCAGTCTGGCCTAATAGTTGTTCAAATAACCTCTATAAACGCCAAGTTTGGATTTGGCGGATTGACCTGTTCATCCGTCTTCGGACGATTGTACCGTGAATGCCTATTGGCCACAGGTCCCTGGGGCTTTGCACAACGGTCCTGACAATCCTTAAGGGGGTGAGGACCCCTCACTCATTTGCCAAATGATATTTTTGTTCGAGCCAAGTCTGAAATGGCGAACTCAACCTACTTATGTTGCCTTGGGGACAACCAATAAGGTCGAATAAACCTTCGGTTTGCACTCCTATAGCCTTGGTTCGAAGATTCCCCTCTTTCCCAGTGATTTGTATGATTTTTCTGCTAAAAATTATTGAAATTATTGTTAATAAAACTTGTAGTGTTCTTCCCCTTCAAATCAGCTTTGCAACGATTTTTGAATGTTCCAAATCGGGGCTGGAATGGGCTAGAACGGTTGGATTGCAAAAACAGGCGGTTCATCGAGTCGGATACTAGTCTAGGAGACAAATTTTCAGTGGGTTGGGCTTGAATTTGGGCTTGGACTTTAACGTTTTGGGCTTGGGGTCTCAAGACAGATTTTTGGGTTGTGTGTCTCCACTTTGGGCTGGAGTGGAAGGGTTGAAGGGTCAGTTGGTGGGTCTGATTGCACTGATGTCCCAGAACGGCATTGTGTTGCTTCTTGCGGGCTTGCTCTAGGAAGTGCGAAGCGGATCGGACGACCTGATCCAAATATGAAATGGCATCGTCCCATTTCATTGGGACAGTGTCGTTTCTAGAACATGCGCTGGAAGGCACCTGTGTAGTGACGCCCGAAACGACGTCGTCCTGCTTACACGAGACGGCGTTGTTTCGAATGGGGCTGAGCCCTTCGTTCGAATTGCCTTGGTTGTCAAAACGACTGGGTTTTGACTAGCTTTCAGATCTGGTTCGTCTTCTTCCTCTAGATTGTCTTCTTCTTGCAAATATTCCTCTTTTGAAAGTGTAAAATCCGAATCACAATCTTCAGACGAAGTGGCCCTTGGAATTTCTTCTTCGACACACATTCCCGAATTGAGATTTGGGTTCGAAGATGAAATCTCATGGTTGTTTGTGAGAGTTTTTCTAGAAAAATCTTCTCTGAATCCTCTAGTGGCAGACTATGGAATTTTACCCAATATTTTTGTTCTAAAAGGTAGGTTCTCCTTAGTGCTTCAATATTCCATGTATATTTCAAATCACCAACAGTGATCACAAGGGGTCGTTCATCTGGCTTCTCAAGAGTTTTATGAAGATTGTAGAATGCCACTGTAGAAGCCAAACCAATCACTTTCCTATTGATAGTTTGCCGAGTATCAGACTGAAAAAGTTGAGTCTTCAGTATTCTCTTGATCTTCCATAACTGTGCTTTGATACCACTGTACGAATTTATTGATTAATCTTCTAGAAGGATTTCTCAGTTATGGTGGAAATCCAATGGAGGACTAAGAGAACTTGAGAGACTAACATAAGAATTAAATTGTAACAGAAATATGTTCTCATAGGACTCTATATATAGAGTCTCAATCACAACTTTTGACCAAGAGTTGTGTCCTCTTATCAGATAACCTCAATCTTGAAGTTATTATCTTCATATAGGACTAATCAGGTGTGGGGATGATCACACTTGTTATAGTGTGATCATCTCCATCCGAAAGTTATTATCTTTCTGTAGGAATAATCAGGTGTGGGAATTACTACGCTTGTTATAGTGTGATCACCCTATGTATGGTTTTAGAACTTTAGCAAATTGATGTAATTCAACAATTGCATGTAATTAATCAGTCACTGCTCGTGCCAGACTTTCCTGATCACCAAACACTTACCAAACATGTGCCCTAAGAGATACAGAGAGCTTTCCCTCCTTTTTATTTTGTGGTCGGAGGCTCTCAAAGAGGGCCATTGAATTGCCAATTAATGACCAACGATTTATTGCAATAAGGAACTTATAAATTCTAAACAAAAAAGAAAAACGAAAAAAAAATGACAAACTCTCATTTTGGGATATAATCCAGTATGTGAGAAACCCTGTAGAGAAAAGAAAAAGAGCAAAACATTATGATCAAAAAGCATTTAGTAATTTCACTACTTTCAACACGTACATCATTTTGTTGGGTATTAAAATTAAAACCCCTCTCAACCGAACATGTGTAGAATAATTTATCAAAGCATTAAACAATATATAAATATATGGGCCTCACATTTGCTAGTACTGCTGTTTTATTCGAAACGAATAGATGCAGCCTGCAGGCACATCTCTGATGATAGATCGATCGTCAGAAATTTTGTCACGAAGTGTCCTTTGTTGAGACCTAAAATGTGTCAAAACATAAACTCCAACATGTCTCCAAACCCCATTCAACATGTTCCTCTTTCTCTTATTTCTTTTTTCTTTTTTCTTTTTCCCCTTTTTTGTCACAACGTTACTAGTAGATTGTTCTTAAAAATTAGCTGTATTTAAAAATTGCTCTTCTTAGAGAAATGTAGAGAAAAAAAAGAAAAAGAAAGGTGAGAAAGGGCCCGAGGAAAGCGAAGGAGTGATATCATCTCAAAAGAATGTTCTTTCACATGGTTGGCTTTGTATGTATATATTATATGTTGAAAAACAACCCAGCAAGCACGAAACCTAATTCCTGTAAAACTTTGTTGCTACCAATGACATCAATTATCAATATTCTTAATTAACAAAATCTTGTTATTATTGACTGTCACCGCCCAAGATTAATTAATGGCCTGTTTGAGATTGCGTTTGAGGGACTTAAAAATATTTTTAACACTCAAAAAGTCCGTTTGAAGAAAAAGTCTTCTTTTAGTAAAAAAGTTAAAAGTGCTTTTAAGGGTTCAAAAAGCTTAAAAATAAAGCTTTTGTCTAAAAACTTTTTTTGACTTAAAAGCTCTATTTTTTAAACACAATCCCAAACAAACTTTAAGTCAACCTTCTAGTCAGGTGCGCAGTAGGCAATATATTGGTGGTTTAATTGTCCACATCAGGATGCATGTGAAACCGGGCCAAGATATGTGTATTTGTTAATTTTGGTCTGATCAGTTTTGCTCGTCAGACCAAGAAAAATTATAAAAAATTATAAAAAAAAAAATATTTGGTAGTTAGGAGCTTAGAATTAATTACTTAAAATTATTTGGGAGCCGTGAGGAAATCCAAAACAATAGCGCTAATCAATGTTGACCTCTTAACAAATGAAATAGGCCCAACAATATATATATAAGAGGCACTTAAAGGGCAGGGCTTTTTTTATTAGATGAGAACAAGAACAACAATGACAAATTATAGAAACTGAACAACAAGAAAACCATAGAAACTAAATCCAGAGCAGACCAATAAAACAACCTTATCCTTACCAGCAATCCAAAATAGATCTTTCCTCGGCCATGGGGTAATTCTCTTGTTGGAGCAAGCGAGTAGAAAAGTTGTCAATAGAGTTAGTTGTAACGGCCCATGATGATATGCTGTAGGTGCAGTTGAAGGCACTCATATTTATTTTAGTTTTTAACTAGCTTTTGAAGGAGCTTGAGAGACTGAGAGATCAAAAGAACTAGCAATAAAGAAGCTCCGTTCAATGACGGAACGACAAATTTGCCTAAATTTGGATCTGAAATTTTCAATATGCCAAAAGGGTTCCACATAAAGAGAGCTAAAAGGAGCGTCGACATGTGGAGTGCACACGAGGGAGTAGGAACTGGCGGAGAGTAGAGTAAGGACCAGCGAGGGTGGAGGAGAAGCGCGTGGATGGTGGAGGTAGAAGTACAGTAGATGTAACACTCAATACCCATAAAAAATATATAGCAGTAAAAATAAAAGAGGTGGAGAAAGGAGATAAAAAGAAAGAAAGAGAGAAAGAAATTGGATTTTAAATTCACATGCCAAAAAATTTTCGTTTCGGTTTAGAATGTGATAAATTTAAAGCATAAAACTACAATTTTAGAGCCGAAAATTGAGTTGATCCCCTTACATAACCCCTGCCTACCCTTTTTGATGAGTACTAGAACTAGTTTTCGTTTAGTGCAGAGAGCAAGAAATAGAAATGTCAACGCAAGCAGCTCAAGTTCTTGAAGAAAACACGAGGGAATGTGCCAAAAAACTACAAAGAAAACTATTTCATGTCCTTCAAGCAATTCCTCCTCTATCTTTTCTTGCCCTTATACGCAGTCCTGCATTTCTATCTAACCAGAGGTCACACACACACACACACACACACACACACACACACACATATATATATATATATATATATAATAAATGCAAATTTACAAAGAATGATTTCCATACTCTTGTTGTTCTTTCAAAATAATAACACCCACATTTAATTCCTTCATCCCAATTTTTGTCTGCCTCTATAGTAACAAAACGTACATCTCTTTAAAAAAAGAAAAAAGGAAGAAGAAGAAAGATAAAAAGAAAGAAAAGAGTGATCTTTACTCTCCAGCTTGCCCGAGAAACTTGGAAAAAAGGAAAGTAAAGTGGTTATTCTCGATAACAAGCCAAGAGATGACATGAAGCCTTTCTAATTAAAACTGCAGGGGGACTCTACTTGGATTTGACCATAGCATAATGGCACCTATCAAAGAGTATAGACGGTGAGAACCGCAGAGGTTCTCTCAATTCCATTGAGCCATAGTTTAAGTCAACCCCATCAAGATATGGGTGAGACTCAATGTGATTTACACTAATTAAGCATGATAATTCTCATTGAATGAGTCAAACCCTTGTCATAATGCTTACTTAATTACATAAAAATTGCCTTGAAGTCACTGAACCACCCTTTTAATGGTATTGCAAACCACTATACTTGTTGCTCTTATTTCAAGACATTTATGCTCATTCATTGAAAAACATTATTTATTGATTTTGTAACCCATTGCCATTCCTTCTTCTAAAGTAACTGTCATTCACTGTTAATCATCCATTCACATACTTATTACGAAAAATTAACCATGAAACTAATATCTACTTACTTTTAAAGGCACCATGCCCCTACCACACTCTTTGATAAGTCTACTTAGCAACTACCCACCTCCACTAGCATGAACCCCACTCCTAGATTCTCGATTAAGGTTTCGTAATTAAGCTTTTAGAACTTAGAAAGTGGATTTCAAATTGGCACTTATCCTCCAAGCAAAGGAGAAAGTGCAAGAAAGTAGGAAAAAGTTGTGAATGGTGCGAACTGTAATTATTAATCGATACATTAACCATAAGTAATAGTGGTTTAGTGATCTTAAGAAAATGTTCAAGTGGGTTCGAATTTTGTAATGAAAATCTCCACACAAGCTTGATGTGACCAAGTCAAGCTATAGTTCAACTGGGTTTGAAGAAGAGCCTGTAATTTATTTGTCTAAACCTCATCTGTCATTAGTTCCCTGCAAATAGGTGCTAATATGATCACACACAGATTTAATAGCCACAACAATTGATTGCTCATTCCTACCCTTTTTGCTTAGAAGAAAAATGGATAGATTAACTAGGTACAAATTAGAATGTGGGTTATCCATTGTTTACAAAAAGAGGGAAAAAGACCCACCACCTTTAAACTTATTATAAGCTAATTATCTAGAGGGAGATTATGGTGGCATTGGGAAAGGGGTTTAATGGGGTTGGGAGGGCTCCAGCAGCATGGTGGGAAGGGAGCCCATTGGGCCGACAGGCTCGCCTCTTTTGACTCGCATATTATCTTTTTAACTCTCCTTACAATGCATTAACTGCAATAAAGAGGAGGCACTCGAACCACTCAACTTTTGGACCATGATATGACTTTCTTTCTTTTTTCCTTTTTTTGCACATCTCAATCATCCTCTTCTTTCATCTAATAATGGTTTCGATTGTCAACTTTCACTTTTAACAAGTAAGCAAAATCTACGGATATAATGGTAGCCACGTATAAATCCTAATCTGGACGGACATGGATGTCTTTCAAGCATCTCCCTAACCAGTTTAATTTGTTTGTTACCGATGGGGTCAGCTTCCTTTGTTTTATTTCCAACCGAGAAATTAAATTATGACAAAAACTGGAAAAAATCTACCTAAATTCGCACTGAGATTGCCTGAGTGTGTCCCTTAAAAATTAATACAATTGCAAGCCTTTGTACCGACAATATCTTTTCTATTTTATTTGAAATGAAAATAAATTATTTTATAATTAAAATTTTATTTTGTTGCATTTTAGGGTATATATGAGTTATTTTATAGTTAATTACAAGTAATATTGACTAGCCGTTTTACAATGAAAGATGAAATATGATCATCTCCATTTCAAATCAAAGACTAGATTTTACCTCAATCTAATAGTGTAAGTAAGGTAGATGCAACAAAACAATGTCTCCTTCATAAAATGACTCATCTTCGTTTCATATCCCTATATAACTATGGATGCAAAAGGGCAAAATCCCTAATCCTTACCTCTTTTTCTCTTTTTTATTTTTTTAAATTTTTTATCTCTCCGGCTATATATACGACATTACTTTTTTATCTCTCCGGCTATATATACGAGATTACATTGTATATGCATGGATCTAAACTAACCCATGCATGGCCACGCCATTGTTTCGGTGACGGTTGCAGCTCGCAGGTCACCATAATTTTCGTTTTTTTAATATTAAAAAAATAAGAGTATTTTTAGAATTTTAACAAAAAAAAAAACAAAAAACAAAAAACAAAAAAACAAAAACAAAACAAAACAAAATTGGTGAAATTAAAATGAGTTGAAACATGAGCTATCAACATTGCAAATTTTAAAATTTCGAGATAAGATTGTAAAATCAATTATACTTCAAGAAAGTGAAAGTAAAATTTTCGCAATTACTTTATAAGAAATAATACGAGTCAATAAATTTATCATATTTGACCCATATTCTCGTACAAATTCAATAAATTAACCATTCTTGGCGTGATAGGAGATGGGATGCGAAGTGGGCACCTAATGGTTAAAAGGATGAAGAGCAAAAGAAGGATTCGTGGTTCCCACATGCACGCGAAGTGGGCACCTAATGGTTAAAAGGATGAAGAGCAAAAGAAGGATTCGTGGTTCCCACGTGCAGATTTGCACGTGTGTAAGTGGTTAGAGATGTACGTGCACGTCAGCACGTGTGTGGTGACCCCTTCAAGGCTTGCATTTCCATGTGCATTGCCTTTGTTAGTAGGCTTTGGGTCCTTATGCTTTTGCAATCACGTACAGTCGGACCCCCAGGATTGATAGAAACATGTCATGCCTATAGTTTGAGGACAGGTTGCCTTTTAAATTTTTTATTTATTTTTAATTAAAAAAAAAGAGACAAAAGCATAATCATAGTAGCATTTGCTCGTTGAAAACCGCACAATAAGAGTCTAAGTGATAAGAACTGTAGACGATCCTTCAAATCTAATTGAGCTATAACCGCCCAAACAATGCTTTTTATCCATGATATATATAAATTAATGAGCATATATTAATTATAGATGCACCTATAATTGCCAGACATTGGTATTTTGGTACATATCCTTCATTACACATATATATAATTTTAATTTATCAGAGTGTATCTTTTTTTATTATTATTTTATGTTATAGTAGGCTGTCGGGGTTACGTATAGTCTCAAGTGCGGTCCCATGCAAAGTTTCTTTTATTTTTTCGGTGAGGAGGGAATTCCGTGGTGGGTAAGCTTGAGTGCCAAAAGGAGCCTACTTTTGTGTGATTTGATCATGCATTTTCAATCATGCAGGGGCCAAGGATATTTTATTTGAGTGATTTGATATTTTACTTATTTGAATGTGACTGATGATGTTTATAACTCAAGAACCTCCATCTTCTATTATTCCCTTTGATATGGATCATCCAAATAATTAGCTACCTCTCAAGGCTTGGATCTTTGCTTTAGGATTAATGTATATACGGTTGCTCTATAATCCAGCTACATTCCCCTTTGCTTCACATGTTTAGTCACTATTAATCTTCCTAGAATACAAAAACAAACTGTTTGGAAACTAAGTAATAATTCATTCATGGATATCATAATCACAAAATTCTCATAATTATTGGTTAAAAATTTAATAATAAATTTGGTCATAATCCCATGAGTACTTTCATGAGCTCACGGATGTCAGGAGAGAAAGAGAGGCAAGGTTTTTTCTTCTACGCAACCTCATTGACTAATGATTTCCTAGAATGGTCAATGTGAATATGACTCGTAATATTGATCCTCCATACACTAAGTAGAACAAAATAAAGGATGCTTTATGTGGGTAAGCAAATGGGAATATGTTAGGAGAAATAGATGCATGAACGATCTATCCACGGGATTGTGTTTCTTTTGAATATTTTTCCAATAATATTCTAGAATTCCCTTATCCTACTTTCTCTGATGACTTAACCTTGACTCTTTTTTATATTATGTCACTATCATGGGTAGGGGGAGGAGTTCATGATTATAGGAGAGTAAAAGAGGAAGTGAAGATGAAATTGAAAGGGAAATAAGAACAAGAGATAATATTCAAAACGGGTAAGTTTTGAAGAGGAAATGGATAATGGAGATCGATGGAGATGCGGTAACAAAATAAAAGTTAAACGAGATAATATTATTTGAAGAAAAACAAAAACGAAAGGAAATAAAAGTGAAATGAGAATTAAAAACAAATTAATTCGATCCCTACAATTCCTACCAAAATGATGTTTCAAAAGTGTTATAATTGTCTTCCATAATTAGTTGGCTAGCTCAATTGATAAGCTAACTTATGTAAGGGTTGTAATTAAAATCGTGCATTAACATTTTATGTCATGCCAAAATGCTTCACTTTAAATGTACTATTTCATTAAATCATCATCACTAAATTTATGATTAGTTGTAATAGGAAGTATTATTTTCATGTGATTTTTGGTTATGTCTAGAGAGAGAACCTCCTCCTTCTCTCGAAAAAGAGTAAGGTTTTTCTACCTTCTTGTGAGGTCTTCCTCATCGCCGGAGTGCTCTCAAAGGGAGGAGGGATGGATCTCTTCCCCTCCCTCCTCCCTTCCCTCTCCCTCCTCTTCACTATTTATTTTGGTTTTCGGTTGGTTTTCCTCCCATATCGACAAGTTACGGTTGTTTTGTTTCCACCTCCGCTCTCCACCGTTGTTGATTGGCTTTCTCTACTCCTCTCAACCATCCTCTAGTCGTGGTTGCTAAGGACAATGGGGGAGCCAATTAAGTACATGGCCCTTCAAAGCCCGATCTAATCTCCTACACATGCCTTGGCCTGCCATGCACCCCACTAGTATCTCCACCTACCCCTAAGCTTTTCACTACCATCCTTTGCACTGCCGCTTGGCCTCCACGCACCTCCACGTGTCCAGCATGCGAGAAAGTGTGGATCGTGCATGCACGTGAGTTAAAAGCTCCGATGCGTGTTCTTCTCAAGTTTGCCTATGCTCTCCGCTGCCGTAGTTGCTGTGTTTTGGACTTTCGCCTCTATTTTGTTATTTGTTTTATTTTCTTAATGTTGTCCCTTTAATGTTTCTCTGTATTTTGCTTTATTACTCCGCTTTGTCTTCTGGTGTTCTTATGGGGTGATCTTGGATCGGAGACCTTTTCTTCTGAAGATTTGTTCTCCCCTGCATCTGATCTTTTTTGGAAACCATCAATGCCTTTCTCTCCCTGGCATCTAGTTGGATGTAGGGCTAGTTGCTTTCGTATTGAGGTTCAAGAAAGGTCAAGGGGCCTTTCGAGGTTAGTGACTCATCCGATGTCTCTTGGCTTTGCTTCATATACCGTTTTCAGCGGCCCTTTTAGAGAGGTTTGATTCTTTTTTGACCCATTGCATATGTTTTTGTTGTATTTCTTACACTGTAGTTTTCGTTTTGGGTTTATTGTTGAGAAGTCTACCAATTTTTCAGTATGTTGATTGCCTTGTGCCCATTCCTTATTTGCTTTAAAAAAACAAAAATAAACCACTCCTCCATGTGATGTCCAAGCTCCCGCACGTGAGATGCATGCACCCGCGCATGGATCGCACTCGCCTATCTCACACACTGACCAATGGCCTCCTTCCACCATCCACAGTCTCACCCACCACTGACATTGCTGTGTTTTGGGACTTTTTGTTGTTCTTTTGTATTCCTATTTTTATTGTTTTGTTTGGGCTTTTGTAGTAGTTTCCCTACTCTTGTGATGTTGTGTTGTAAGGTTGAGACTTTGTCTTTTGGCTCCAATCCATGCTTCTATAGTGCTAGTTCGTTTGTTATGCTAGCTCCTTACGACTCTCATTTCGCTGGTTACTTTGTTACTTGTTTTCAATACCATTTTCTTATTGCTTTAGGGTTATTGCTTGGGTTGTCCGCCTTTTTATGTATTTTTATGTTGTAATTTCCCTCTTCTCGTTCCCTGTAGTTGAATAGAAAAAAAGAGAAAAAAAAAAAAAAAAAAAAAAAAAGGAATAGAAAAGAATATCCATGTGTGTATAAAAAGTCAAAGACTCACATAATCTTGTTAGATCAGATGTGTGTGTGTCCCTCAATTTATGAGAGTAGATTTTGATTATATATAATTCTAATATTCTAGAATTATAAATTCAAAATTCAACAATAATATTTGCTTGATTTGTGATCCGTTTTACAACAAATAAAACAGCAGGCAGCCAAGCCTTGGTAACTATCTTTTTGAACATCGTAATCTTCATATATATTAGTAACGCACAAAAGTTTTGTGTTAATACATCCATTTGTTTTTTTGTCAATATTTCAGTCTTTGGTTGTCTTGCAATTTCTTTTTGTTATAAAACTCCATGTCCGAATCCTTATTGGAATATCCCTGCGGCAAACATTCTTCAACTCCCCTTAATTACCATACGATTTTCAATTTCTTCCATAAACTTTAAAATTTTTCAAAATGTAGGGTTCTAAACTATCAGGCCCTTTCATTTACCCATATGTAAAAGGTCTGTTATACCCCCCCGTAAAATTTATATAAAAATACAACTATGCCTTTAGATTAAAAATAAATAAAAAATAATCATAATAATAATAAAAAACTATAAACGGGTTAAAAAAAAAAAATCCTAAATTAGAAAATTTAAAGAAAAAATGATGACCACAGGCAAGCCGTGGATCAACGACATGGGTATTTTTTTTTTTCTTCTTCTTTTTAAATTTTTTTTTTATGAAGAGGTCTTTTTGTCATTTTTTTGTTTCGTCAGTTTGAATTTAACAAAAAAATCCTAACAAATTGGATAAATGGAAGAGACTAATAGTTTAGAACCCCACGAAGAGATTGAAAATCATGTAATAATTCAATAATGTAAGTGAAGTTTCTCGATCCATATATATATTTTTAATCTTTTTCTTTCTATATATATATATATAGTTGTATTTAAATCGCTTCTCTTGAATATGCTTTATATATGGACCATTAATTATTCCATCCACTCTCAAACAATTCTTTTACATGGTTTCTTAAATAAGAGGTTCGTTTGTAATTAAGGATTCGCTACAATGATTTTTTTTTTTTTTTTTTTTTTGAGATATTCTTCAAATATCTTAGAATTATATTATGTGATTTTTTTTATGCATGCAAGCTATATTAGGGGAATACTTAGAACGTTGATATATACTATACATCACTAATGGAATACTTAGAATATTAATTTCCGTTGCCAGATAGAAGCATTTAGTCAAATGCTAGTATATATAGGGCATAAATGATGTTAATTATTTGGATGTTGAAATGATTTAAACACGAGAGCACGAGGTCACACAATGCGGCCAGAAAGGATTTTATAAGCAATTCGCCGAATTTATAGGTTAGACACCCACATATACATACAAAGTTTGTTTAAAGGTGGTTGAACACATTTTCTTCACTTAGCCAAATTTCCCATATCAACGGGGGAGAAAAAATGAGTAAGCACTGAGCCATAGTCGTTGGTACCTGTCAGTGACTCACAGGTTACGAACATCAAGAAATGAGAGAAGGGATTATATCGGTGACCACGGTGATCGAGGGTGACAAATAGGCTTCAAAACTTTGAACTAAAAACAAAAATTGGCCTAAACTTAACAACAAGCTTTTATGGATCCAATAACAACGTGGTTGTAACAATCAATCAAGTATATATGATGTATGTTTAAACTTCAAACACTTAAAAAGAAATATCTTCTTTGTCTCTCCAAATCCAATTGTTTTTAAAGCTATTTGTAAAGTCGTACGTTGACAGTTATACGGGTACTTCAGGGTATTTTCGTTATTAGTGTTAGAAAAGTCTTCTTTTTTTTTTTTTTTTTTTTTGGTTGATTTGATAGAAGAAGAAGAAAAAAATAAATAAATAAAATGTGTTGTGATATAGAGTTGAGAAATGTTTTTGGTGGAGTGAAATGATGGGATTCACTTAAGAAAATTGTTTGAAAAACTTTTTGAAAAGTGTTTTGTGTTTTTAAAATAGCAAATACTAAACATCCTTAATTTGAGAAAATATAGACAAGTGTTGAGTTGACTTTTTGTTTATAGAAAATTATATTAAAAAAAAAAAAGTGGTCGTGTGGGCATTCTTGGCGAGGGAGGAAAATGGCTGCACAGCCCCTCCCCCCTCCCCACCAATTTTTTCTTGCATGTGGTGGTTGTGCAGCTACCTCTATCTAAGACGAAAGTGGTTGTGCATACTACTAAGCTTATCTGGTTAAAATGGTTGTGTGGTCACTTCTAACCATAATAGAGATGGCAGTAGGATTGCCACTTTTCTTTATTTAAGGTGGAGTGCAGCCATTCCTTTCTTTTCTTTTAATATTCTTATAAATAATAAGTTAGCTCTTATATGTTAAAAAAAAAAAAAAAAAAAAAAAAAAGAATTTTTTGTTTTCTCAAAATGTTGTTATAAGAAGATATAAAATATTTCTAAAAAAAGGTTTTTTAAAAGGTTGTGATATATTTTTTTGAAAAGTATTGTGTTTTATTTTTTAAAATATGTTTATGTTTTGAAAAGGTAAATTGGTTATTAAATTTTTTGAAAGAAAAAAAAAAGGGTGCTTTTTTAGAATGAAAATAATTTTTTAAAAACAATTTCTATTTTTTTTTTTTTTTTTTAGTTAATATATGCCACAAATTCAACAGAGGTCCTTTAAAAAAAAAAAAAAAAAAAAAAGGAAAAAAAAAATTGAAAAGACTAAAGGGTGTCCACGTCACCGAAAATGGCATGCCACAAAAGAAGTGCCACGTTGAGAGCCTAACTCAGGTTGGGTCAGGCTAACCATATCAGGCGGTCAGTTGCCTAACCCAGCTTTCACGCGACAGTAGTAGAATTAGTAGTACAATATCATTTCCCAAGCCGCACAAAATCTCTGAATATATATCCACTCCTCCTATCCATACGTCCCACCAAATTAAGTTACGGCAATTTGTAAAATCACTCCCTGCACTGCGTCTCTTTCCTCGGAGCGATTCATCTGCGGCACAGCAGAAGCAGAGTACCCTAAAGCTGCATACACGTAATATGTCCCATCCCTCTCCAGTCAGTTAACTAACGATTTTTCCCATTCTCCCTATTTTGGACTTCCATTCCCTCACCATTTACTCCCCAATGCCATCCACCCTCGGAAACCAAAACCATTAGATCTGTAACCAAGAGTAAACGAAACGCCTACAAGATGATCACCTGGGGGGACCTCTACACCGTCTTGACGGCAGTCGTTCCTCTGTACGTGGCGATGATCTTAGCCTACGGGTCGGTCCGGTGGTGGAAGATCTTCTCCCCGGACCAGTGCTCCGGCATCAACCGGTTCGTGGCCATCTTCGCCGTCCCTCTCCTCTCCTTCCATTTCATCTCCAGCAACGACCCCTACGCCATGAACTTCCGCTTCATCGCCGCCGACACTCTTCAGAAGATAATCATGCTCGTCGTTCTCACCGTCTGGACCAATTTCACCAAGAACGGTAGCCTCGAGTGGATGATCACCATCTTCTCTCTTTCCACGCTACCAAATACACTCGTGATGGGTATCCCTCTGCTCATCGCCATGTACGGCGAGGACTCCGGGAGCCTCATGGTCCAGGTGGTGGTCTTGCAGTGCATCATCTGGTACACCCTGCTGCTCTTCCTCTTCGAGTACCGCGGCGCCAAGATGCTGATCATGGAGCAGTTCCCGGAGACGGCAGCGTCCATAGTGTCGTTCAAGGTCGACTCCGATGTGGTCTCACTGGACGGTCGCGATTTTCTGGAGACCGACGCGGAAATAGGCCAGGACGGGAAGCTCCACGTGACGCTGAGAAAGTCGAACGCGTCGAGACGGTCCCTCGGAGGCTCGGCATTGACGCCTCGGCCGTCGAATCTCACCGGAGCGGAGATATACAGTTTGAGCTCCTCAAGAAACCCCACGCCGAGAGGCTCCAATTTCAACAACTCCGACTTCTACTCCATGATGGGTTACCAGGGCTTCCCGGCGAGGCATTCGAATTTTGGTCCCTCCGACCTGTATTCGGTGCAGTCCTCTAGGGGCCCAACTCCGAGACCATCGAATTTCGAAGAGAATTGTGCACCGGTGCCCCAGAACGCCAACGTTTCTTCTCCTAGGTTCGGGTTTTATCCGGCGCAGACTGTACCTCCGGCGTCGTACCCTGCGCCCAACCCAGAGTTCTCGTCCACTATTACTAAGACAGCGAAGAATCAGCCACAACAGCAACAGCAACAGCAACATCAGGCTCCAAATAGCAAGGTGAGCCATGATGCTAAGGAGCTGCACATGTTTGTGTGGAGCTCCAGCGCATCGCCTGTGTCCGACGGAGGTGGGCTCCACGTATTCGGCGGGACCGACTTCTGCGCGTCGGAGCAATCCGGACGGTCCGATCAGGGGGCCAAGGAGATCCGGATGTTGGTTGCTGATCACCCCCAAAACGGGGAAAATAAAGGTAAGAAATTCGAATCACGAGGCCCCATTTAATTAATTATTCCAGTAGTTAATAATTTGTTATCCTAATAATTTGTTTATTTTATTGGTTAATGGTTTGAAGCAATGGCGGAAAGTGAGGGATTTGGTGGGGAAGACTTAAGCTTTGGTGGGAAGGGAGATCTAGGAGGAGTGGTGGGAGATCAGGATGAGAGAGAGAAGGAGGGCCCCACTGGACTCAACAAGCTGGGGTCCAGCTCCACGGCTGAGCTCCACCCGAAATCCTCCACCGGAGTCCCGGAGTCAGGTGGCGGAAAACAAATGCCTCCCGCCAGTGTCATGACCCGTCTCATCTTAATCATGGTCTGGCGCAAGCTTATCCGCAACCCCAACACCTATTCCAGCCTCATTGGCCTTGTATGGTCTCTCATCGCCAACAGCCGGTAATTAAACTGCCATTTTAACACGTCGCATTTTATTAACAAAATAATTGAAAATCTACTTAAATTTATCGATCATTTGATTAATTTGACGTTTTAATTTGTCCCAGGTGGCATCTGACTATGCCGAAGATACTTGCGAAGTCGATCTCCATACTCTCCGACGCCGGGCTTGGAATGGCCATGTTCAGCTTAGGTGAGTGGTGTGCTAATTTCGTAAATTTGCTTGGGCCTCCACCTCGAATAATTAATTTCGAAAGAAGCTGGATCGACATCTTTCTCAATCATAATTTGTTAAAGATAAATGCCGCCTATAGCGCGCTAGGATTAAAATTAGTAGCCGTGGCTTTTTAGAAGCCACGGGGTCCGGTCGGGTCGAGCACGTAGGTTTGGTAGTGATGTTCAACCCTGTCCGTCTGTCAAGGTATGGGGCTATCACCTCACATGACACACCTCAGGACCATGTATTTATTTCTGTGACCTTTTAGTTCTATCTTTCGACAGTAAATGGGATTGACCACCCGACATGTGGGACCTCGTACAACGACTGTCGCTTTCCAGCCCTCCAGGGTCGGTAGCCATAGATGGATAGATAGATAGATGCTCCATTATGGTGAAGGTCGGGTCGGTAGTTGAATCGAGAGAATTAAAGACTTGGATTGATGCATGTGTTTTTGTTATTGTTGATAGGTCTGTTTATGGCTCTTCAGCCCAAGATAATCGCGTGTGGGAATTCCATCGCTTCTTTTGCCATGGCCGTAAGATTCCTCACCGGCCCAGCGGTTATGGCCGCCGCTTCTATTGCCGTCGGCTTGCGTGGCACCCTCCTCCATATAGCTATTGTTCAGGTAATTAATTCAACATAAGTATTTGTATTTATTAATTTTTTTTTTTTTTTTTTTTTTACTATGGGTAATTTTATGTTTTTTAACATATTAACTCCAATAGGCTGCACTTCCACAAGGAATTGTTCCGTTTGTGTTCGCTAAAGAATACAATGTTCATCCAGCCATTCTCAGCACTGCGTGAGTATTATTAATTAATTTATTTACGACTGAAATTAACTATATTTTTTTTTTACTGAGAGTAATTATTGTTTGGATGTGGTAAATATTGCAGGGTTATCTTTGGAATGTTAATAGCACTACCAATTACTCTTGTGTACTACATCGTTATGGGATTGTGAATTTAGAATAGCAGCAGCCAAAATACAGAGATTAAGAAATGTGTTTTAAGTCATCATATTTGAGAGCGTTGACCGCACGGGGATATGTTCAGATTGCAAGAAGATTTTCCGGCAGAAATCGATGATAGTACTACAAAGGACTCGCCAAGGTTCCAAAATTTTTGGAGCTAAGATAGTTGACTTAGTGAAATGCCATGATATGAGGATCATCGCCACCACCCACATGAACAGCCAAAGTTGGTCTAATTTTCCAAAAGTTTGAGAAGAACAAGGAATGCCCGTCAAACCCAAGGGGGAACATGAAAGAGGAAAACAAGGAAAGAAGGTTGTAAGCCAATAAAAGAAGGCTGAAAAAAAGGTGGTCAATGATGTCTGATTCCTCCATTAATTACGTTGTGCATGTAAAGTTTGATTTTACAATTCCCCTCTAGCATTTTTTTTTTTAATATTATTAAAAAAAAAAAAAAAAAGTGACAAAAGAATTGAAGAAAAAGAATAGGCCAGCGGAGGGAATATTTTGTTTTCTTTTTCTTTTATTAGGTTTGTTCTTAGCGTTGGTTTTGATTGTCCATGGATCTGCCAATTATCTGAGATTGTCGTTTCTTTCTTGGTTTGTAGTTGAATTAGGATTTTTATGGTCAAAAAGGGGTCATTAGTCATTTTGTCAATGGAAAGATGCTTGTATTTTGCGCTAAGACACCTCTCTCTCTCTTTCTCTCTTAAACTTTCACGAAAAATAAAGTAATTAAGGACAAAAGTAAAAAATAAAAATAAAAAATACCTGAAAGCACATTGTCTTTAGGCTGAGTGGGGTTTTGTACTTGTGCGAAGAACCTCCTTTTCAGAGGCTTTTTTGTGTGAGGTGAGAGTACTGAGACAGACGAAAGTATGAGATAAGAAAGCGGAAAGCTAGAGTCAAAAGCTGTAGCTAGCGTGCTCACTTTTGCCTTTGTGGCTTTTGGGTATTGATGCCCACACAAAACCCTACAAAAAGCAGCTGGAAATGAATGAATTTATAAATATCACGGGTCCTCTTTCAATCAATAATGGCCTAAACAAACAAGGGCATTTTGTGAGCCTTCTTCCTCCTCGATTCACTTGTATTGGCTAGGGCCCCGTCCCTCTAGCTAAGTACTAATTACTAGGGCGGTGGGCACAGAAGGTGATGGAACGTGATGCAACGAATGTACATCGATCTCCTTCATGATCACAAGGCATCACCTCTTCAAAAGTTGTTGTAATCAATCACTCCAAACTCACTAAAGTATGGTGCCAACTTTAATTAGGCCGATTAGGTCATGATGATGGCAAGCGCTGCATCTGTAAAGATTAAAAAAAGAAAGGGTTAAATAATGAATGCAATATTCCTACTTAATTAGTGCTAGTTAACTACATCATTGAAACTCGGCAAATGACAAACCCCATTGAAGCCACAGTGCTTGGAGTTGGTGAAGAAGGGTGACTAGATAGTACTGTTAAGGGATATATAGGATTTGTTTGATAAACGATTTTGTTTTGGTTTTGATTTGATATTGTAACAAAAAGTGATTGATGTAAAAAAAAAGTAAAATTTTTTTTTTTTTTTTAAGTGAAAAAAGTAAGAACGTTTGGTATAGAAAAATAAAAAAAATTTATTTTGTGGTAATTTTTTTATTTGAATAATAATAAAAAATAATTGATGTGATATAAAAAGTAAGAGAATATTGAAAAAAAAAAAAAAATGAGATGAATAGTATAAATCTAAAATCATGGCAAAATCGCTTATCAATCATAGCCATACATGGGACTCTAAACAGAAGTTGACCAGAGAGAGAGAGAGAAAAGCGACAGATGGAGATAACATGCTGCAAGGTGAAGATTGAAAGATCTTTCATTATTATCGGATCTAGGACTAGATAGATTATTATAGTTACTTGTTGGTTGATAAACATCATGTTCACGTCACGCTCTATAAGAAAAAGTAGAGTGAAATTTTACTTTCAGCTCTATGTTTTCAATCACCTTGAATGTCATTCATTTGTCAAGATTTTTTAAAAAGAAAATTCTTAAAAGGAAAAAGTGAAAATTACTAAAAAAAACTTCCATTTTTAAGAAATACAAATTTGACCATATGCTCCGCAACTAACCCGCAGCTAGCCAAGCTAGCTGTGGGTCTCTGTTTCTATAACACCCTTATATTTATTTTGGATAAAGTTGGTCTAATTTGTGTATTTTAGTATTGGAATCACTACAAGTTTTTTCAGGTATAGTTTTGGGCTTTTTAAGATTTTATGTGATGGCCGAACGTTCGAGTGGGATACTGAACGTTTGAGTTGGACATCAAACGATCAAATGGTCGGGCTGCCAAACATTCGATGTAAGGTCCAAAAGTTCGATAAGTGTCTAGCAGTTTTTTTAAAAAACCATAGACACTTCAACCCTATTGAATGACCATGAGTCTATAAATTTATCCCTATGTCCATACCTCCCATTTTGGATGCTCTCTTCACCTCAAAACCCTAGAATGAGTAAGAGAGAAGGTTTGGAAAGAGACAGAGAAGGAGGAAACCTTGGGTTATTCCCTTCAAGAGGTAATGTGTTAGCCTTTAGCTTGTATATTCTATTAGTGTTGTTTCCATAGCTTTGTTAGCTATATTTTGTAGTCTAGGCTATGAGTTTGAGTTTGTGTTAAGCTTTAATGCATGTTTCGAGGTAGTTAGTCTTTCCTGTTAGGTTTTAGGTTGGCTAATTCGGTGTCCAAAAGCGTAATATATTCTTGTTTAAAGCTTCATTTCCAAGAGCGTTTTCTGGCGTCCGAACGGCTACATGACATAGTGAAATCTAAGAGCTCCATTCGCTACACATTCGCTAGACCGTCTGAGCATGGTGTGTGCCATAGTAAAACTCGAGAACTTCGTTCATTGGGCATTCGCAGAGCTATCCGAACGATAGTTGCATCTGGTGAATCCAAAGAGCTCCGTTCGCAAAGCCGTTCACTGAGGGTTCAGACGAGAGGTGTCAGAGAAGAAGTCTAACCTAGCCACGTCCGAACAGGTCTCAAGTCCGTCCGAACGGAAGCTCTCTGTTGTCGTATTAGGGTTTTTCAACTTTAGCTTGGATTTCTATAAAACCCTAGTTCCGTTCGAACGAGACCGTCTGTCATCCGAACACTACTTCGGACTTTCCATAATAAGGTTTTCTACTTCAGCAAGGAAACCTAATTCTCAGTTGCTTATGTATAGGACTCTATAGAGCACAGTTTTCTTAAGCAACTGAGAGATAAAATTATATATTGTGATAAGAGAGGTTTATTAGTATTTAGAGCTTGAAAGCTATTTTCTCTTAGAGTGTTGCTGTGGTTGAGAAGCCCAGTTGTTCATCAACGATAAGAAGTCAATCGAAGGATCCGGTAAAGGAGAATCACTTCAAGAAGATTGTCGAACTAGGAAGACAAGTGGGAAGCTTGTTGATCTTATAGAGCTTATGAATTGCAAAGGATTGTAAGTGTCCTTGTGTCTGTAATCTGGATTTTTCTTTTAGTGATTTCTTGGGTATAGCTATCCCAGAGAAGTTTTACTTTTACAGAGTTTTCTAAAAGGTTTCTTCTTCGTCACAAAAATATATGTGTCCCTGTGATTTATTGCTTTACATATTTTGGTGATTGATTATTGCATGCTTCTTATTTTTAATTCCGCATTAATTTTTGTTAAACACCTATTCATGACCCCCCCCCCCCCCCTCTAGGTGTATTTAGGATTCTGTTTTATATTTCAATTGGTATCAAAGTGGGTTTACTCCTTGAAGGATTATGTTCTTGAGTGTGATCTTAGATTCCTCACAAGATGTCTCAAACTCTTAATTTTGTTCCTTCTTTTGATGGATCTAATTATGGTTATTGAAAATCCCGTATGAGATTTTTCCTAAAATCCATAAACGTTTGGTCTGTCATCGAATCTGGATGGAAAGCACGAGATAAGCCGATACCTAAATGGTATACTCTTAAAAACAAACTCGTTTTGGGAATGACAAAGCTATGAATACAATATGCCTAGCAATATCACAAGAGGAATTCTCCAAAATATCTAATTGCGATAATGCTAAAGTAGCATGGAAAATCCTAGAAACTACATATGAAGGTACAAAACTTATTAAAACTTCAAATGTTAATTTCTCAGTTTGAGGGAATTATGATAGTAGAGGATGAGACATTTAATATTGAGTTTTATACCAAACTTAGTGTGATTCCTAATTCCATGATCAACCTAAGAAAGAAAGTTTATGACACTAAAATGATTAAGAAAATCATCAGATCTCTCCCTGAAAGATTTAAAATCAAAGTTACTCACTAAGTTGTGGACTTACGTTTATATCTTTTTCACTTGTAAAACATGTGTTATTTTAAATTTGGCCTACCTTTAGATGACGAATTTGAGTGAGGAGAATTTCAAGGTACTTGCGGCCTTTTGGCGTAATGATAGTTAGTACTTGATCATGACTCATCACAGGATTTCGAAGGCCGTTCATGGTAATTAGTATTCTTGGGAGATATTATAGTCTGTAGACTTAGTGTTTTAAGGCATGTTGTGTATTAAGGTTTGGTTTGAATCTTTTATAACGATGGCGTGTATAGTATAATTTATGTTAATGTGATAACTCTTAATAGATACTCTAGTTGTAATTATTAATGTTGATAAAATAATAAAAAAATTTATGTTTCTGCTACTTAATATTCACTTTAGAGGAGTAGAGGATCCCTTGGTCTTATGAGCGCCCCTACAATCCAAATGTGGTGTAAACCCACTTATTTACGGCATCCAATAAGAATTGAACCCGTCAACTTGAGACACAAAATAATATAAACACAGAAACACCAAATCAACCAACCCATCGATTTCCCCATTCAACAAAACCATTAGATCCACTTGCACCCTGCACCCTCCTCCTACACTGGACGCCAAAACCACGTCTTTTATCACAAACACAGACATTGGAGTGAGAAATTTTGTTTCTTTCTTTTTATTTATTTTTTTAAAAAAAAAATTAATTTTTTAATTAGGGTAATTTGTAATTTTCACAAATTTATAGAGGTATAAAGGACATTTCATCCCCTTTATTGTCTAATTTAACCTAATCTCTAACGGTATGGGTGACATTGTAAAAAATTTAAATTTGAATATACTAACAAAGAGTTTTTGAACCTTAAAGGGGTGACTGCAAAAGCGATGAAAGTTGAAAGAGTGCTAAGTAAAGTTTCCTCTAAAAAAGAAAAAAGAAAAAGTTTAAATTATTTCATTTTTTATCTAATGAAGTAAATAAGAACCGAAAAGAAAATGATTCTTTAAAAAAAAAAAAAAAATTACACTTACTTTATCAAATTACCACATAATTTGCAATGTCCCCTCAAACTTCAAAAAGTTACAATTTCCCTATTAATCTATCAAGTCCTACCATTTAATTTTTCATTAATAGCTAACACATCATATGAGGTAAACTATCTCTTACATCCTCTTAAATTTATTATTATATATATATATATATATATATATATATACTCTTAAATAATAATAATAATAATAATAATAATAATAATAAACTGTTGAATTATACCCTAAACTAACACTCATTTTCAAGTTAGCCCCACAAACTCACATGTGACATTCAGATGCATCAAACTACCATTTTTGTGATCAAAATACCCATTTGTTAGAGTCAGTTCGAGGGGCTAACTTGAAACCGGGTGTTAGTTGAGAGGGCTTAATCTTCATTTTCAATCATAATCAAGAAAGCAAAACCTAAGAATGGTAACTCACACACACTTAATAATTAGTATATCAGTATACCCTAATTGACCAATTTCAATTTTGACAATTAAGTCCTTATGTTTTTCTTTAGTTTCAAATAGGTCTCTCATAAAGGAGTAGTCTACGTCCTGGTAAAGGAGTTTCTTGACTGTAAAAATGGCGGAAGATTTTCCCAATCCATGGCCAAATCACCCACTGCTGGAGGAGGAATGTAAGGAAGTTGAAATCCTCAAGGAGGACTTGCATACAGTGACTTCAAGAGGACAATTATGTATCGTGGGTAAACTGGTTGCGGATAGGTATGTGAGTAAGGAGACCATCAAAAATTCACTTTTGAAGTGTTGGAAACCTTTGGGATCCATTATCTTTAAAGTTCTAGGGGATAACTTGTTTCTGATTGAATTTGAAAACAATTGGGATAAGGAGAGAGTTCTTGAGGGGCGCCCATGGGTGTTTGAAGGCACTTTGTTTTTGGTGGAGGACTTTGATGGCCTTTCGTCGCCGTCAAAAATTTGTTTTGATAGGGCCTCGTTTTGGGTGAGAATGTTTCACTTGCCACTTGTTTGTATGGGAAAAGAGGTGAGGAAGAAAATTGGGGCTACTGTCAGAGTGGTGGAAGAGGTTGATACGGATGCGGATGGCGTAGGCTGGGGGAAATTTTTGATAGTTAAAATCTCGATAGACTTATCCAAGCCCCTATCCATGGGACGAATGCTGAAGTTGTAGGGCAAATCAACCTAGATTGCATTTTAGTATGAAAGGCTTTCAAAGTATTGCTTCCAATGTGATGTTATCTGGCATGGAAAGGGGGGCTGTTAGAAGCGGAGTATCTTGAGAAACCAGGAATCTAGTGCTCAGTTTGGCGCGGGGTTGAGGGCTGCATCACCAACGCGGAGGGGTGACCGGAATCAAGGGAGGCATGAGTTTAGAATGAGTAATGCGAGATCAAATTACTCGGCAACTGAAGATCGTAATACACGGCCACCCCACACTGGTTTGAAGACCCATGATCAAAAACATTCACGTCCGGAGGAAACAGGGACATGGATGAGTTTGGGGAAGAGACTCGGCAAGCAAGCTTGTTCAAACCCAAAAGGAGGGTAGCAAGATACATGGCGACGATAACAGAAGGTACCCTAGTGATTTCCATGTGGGGGATACGACATAAATGGAAGGACATAGGGGAGAGTATAATGGAGATTTTGCGGATTTCCAGGGAGAGAATATTGGAGAGATTCGGGGGTCTGATTCACGGGTTTCACAAATGGGAAAATCTTCCCTAGGTGTTGGAGTTGAAGAGCGGGAGAATGATAGGAGGGAGTGTGTTTCCTTTGTTGGCATGGGCGACCACGTGGCAAAAGGAAATAATGGAGGTCCAAAATTTAGGCCAAGGTAAGGAAGTTTGGGTCAACAAGCCAGCCCAGGAGGATCTATTTATACAGGCCCTCTTATTGTTAATGTGGCTTGAGCAATTAAAGCAACCCAGGATGCAAATCGAAATCCTGAGAAGGCACTGATCACGTGGAAACGAAAGCATGGGGAGGAGGCCGACATACAAGGAGTGAAAAAAAAAAGAAAAAAAAAAAAAAGAGAGAAAATGACCTATTGAAGAAGGTAGACCTGTTGAAAAGGGGCGGAAGCTGAGCGGTAACTTGTCAATTGTTTATGGATCGGGGATGGCAGAGGCTGCTAGATAGCCCTGCCGATTGCTATGACGATTCTAAACTGGAACTGCCGGTGGCTTGGGAACCCTTGTGCAATTAGAGCCCTAAGCCATTTGGTGAAGGAAAAGAGACCCAACTTGGTTTTCCTCATGGAGACCAAGCTTCGTCGAAATAAAATAGAGCTTATTAGGTGCAAACTTAGATATACTGGATTATTTGTGGTGGACTGTATTGGGAGGACTAGAGGGTTGGCTTTGCTGTGGGGAGAGGATTTCTCTGTAGAAATACAAAACTACAGTTAGTATCATATTAATGGGGTGATCCAAGCCTGACCGAATAGTGTTCCATGGAAGTTTACTGGTTTCTATGGACACCCGGATGTGGCTAAACGAAATGAATCATGGTCTTTATTGAAAATTTTGGCGCAATTTCTTCCTTTTTCGTGGGTATGCATTGGGGACTTTCACGAAATTTTAACTCTGTCTGAAAAATTGGGTGGAAAACAAGAAATAGAAGCCAAGTGCAGATTTTCAGCAAGTCTTAGAAGAAGGTAATTTAACGGATTTGGGTTTCTCAGGGTAAATATACGTGAAATAATTTCCAAAAGGACATGGATTTAATAAAAGAAAGGCTTCATAGGGAGTGGCGAGTCAGGAGTGGAGGGAACTTTTTCCTAAGGTAGAAATAATTGTAGAATTCGCTTTGGGTTTAGACCATCTCCTTATTTTTGTGCACCTAGATAAAAAAATCGGGGAGAAAAAGGTGTTTGATCCTCCGATATGAAAGTAGTTTGGCCCTCGAGAAAGATTATATAGAAATTATCCAACGTGCATGGGGAGGAGCATATGGCCTTGTCGGTCGGTGGAAAAGCTTGGATGTGAAATTACGTGGTTGTAGGAACAATCTCGTCCAGTGGCAAAAAAATCGGTGGGACCCCATGGGTGCCATAAACTGTCTTAAAAAAAAATTACTGTCTCCCCATGGGAGAGAAAGAGTGTCGGCATGTGAGGGGGGTAAAAAACTCCAAACGAAGCTTCAAGTCCTTTTGGATCAAGAGGATATTTGTTGGAGTCAAAGGGCAAAAGCGGCATGGCTTAATCATGGGGACATGAATACTCTGTATTTTCATGAATGTGCCAACGCCAGGAGGAGAAAAAATTTTATTGGAGAAATTATGGATGATACAAGGCAGTTATGGGAGACCCCAAATAAAGTGGAGTTAGCATTTGTAACTTATTTCTTTAATTTATTTACAACAGGAGACGCTGGGGACATGGAGCCATGCCTTCAACACATAAATCCAGGGGTTTCAAGAGCCATGAATACTGAATTGTTAATGGAGTTCTCAAAAGATGAAATTAGTGCTAGCTGCTCAAACAAGGCGGTTATAACCGTTTATAACCGCTAACCATTAACCGCTAACCGCCTACCAAAGCGGTTAGCTGTTAATGGTTAGCGGTTATAGGGATAAGGTAAGGCGGTTATAACCACTAACCGCCTTCATTTATAATAATATAAATATAAATATTAAATATTTTATATTAATGGATTTGGGCTATTTATGACTATGTACGTGAAATATATAGTGTGGTATGTGATGTTTTGGACTAACCCTTATTCAAAAATATTGGCTAGCCCAAAAAACACTTTTTTTTTTTTTTCTTTTTTTTCATCTTTTTTTGGAACATTTTGGCCTTAAACCCTTAAAATAATCCCAAAAAATAAGTCAATTAAAGGTCCAGAACACTTAAAAAGCCCAAAAGTCCATATAAAAAAAGCGGTTATAAAACTGCCACTTATTGGATTGAATAACCGTTAATCGCTAGTTGTAAAATAACTGTTAATCGCCTAGGCAGTTGCAGTTGCGGTTATTAAAAATTGATAACTGCCCAAGGCGGTTGCAGTTGTAGTTATAGCCAATAACCGTTGGTTATAACCGTTTGAGCACCCCTAGCTGCACTCCTACATGGGTCCTTTAAAAGCCCCGGGCCTGGACGGATTCATAGCGGGTTTCTTCCAAAAAAAAAATTGAAGCATTATGGGGGACGAGGTATGTAACGTTGTCATTGATATTCTTAATTCTTGGATGATGCCTACAGCCTTAAATTTGACTCATATTGTGCTTATCCCTAAAGCTCAAAACCTGTCATGTGTTACGGAGTTTAGACTGATAAGCCTGTGCAACGTGATTTATAAATTGATCTCCAAGGTCTTGGCTTGTAGATTAAAAAAGGTTCTTCCTTATATTATTTCCCCAACGCAAAGTGTCTTCATCCCAAGCCGATTGTTTTTTGACAATATATTAGCTGCCTATGAGACGCTTCACATTCTGCATACCGGTATAAAGAGAAAGAAGGGTTTTATGGAGGTCAAGCTTGATATGAGTAAGGCCTATGATAGGTTGGAGTGGAGGTTTATGGAGGCAGTAATGCATTGTATGGGTTTCGATATAAGTTGAATTAATCTAATTATGATGTGTGTCACGTCAGCGCAATACGCGGCCTAGTAAATGGGACGCCATGTGGAAATATTACTCCTACTAGTGGTATTCAACAGGGTGACCCTATATCCCTGTATTTATTTTTGATCTGTGTTGAAGCTTTGAGTTCGTTGTTGACTAAAGCGAGTAGTGATGGATTGTTGATGAGAGTACCCACTTCCAAAAGGGGTCCTCATGTTAGCCATCTCTTTTTCGCCAATGATAGCTTATTGTTTTGCAAGGCTACTATCACACAATGGAGCAATCTGGCGAATATTTTACGGGTGTATGAAGCGGCCTCCAGTCAAAAAATGAACCAAAATAAGACTGCAATTTTTTTCAGCAACAACACTACCTTGGCCAACAAACATCAAATTATGGAGTTTGCAGGGATCCCAACCACTCAGCGATACAATACATATTTGGGATTACCTGCTCTAGTGGGTAAATCAAGAACATAAACTTTTCGAAGCATCATTGAACGGGTATGGAAGCGACTCTAAGATTGGAAGTTGAAGTTTCTTTCTCAAGCTGGGAAAGAAATTCTGCTGAAGGCGGTTGTACAAGCCATCCCAACTTATTGCATGAGTGTGTTCCGTCTTCCGAAGACATTATGTTTGGAGATAAACTCACTAATGCAAAGGTTTTGGTGGGGTCACAAAGAGAAGGAAAAACGGATTGCTTGGATGAGCTGGAGTTTAAGAGGGCTTCCAAAAGGGCGTGGTGGTATGGGCTTTAGAGACTTCACATGTTTTAACAAGGCTCTCTTGGCAAAACAGTGTTGGAGGATGTGCAAGACGCCGGATAGTCTCACTGCAAGAATTATGAAAGCCAAGTATTTCTCGGATTATTCTATATTGGAAGCCTAACAAGGGAAAAGACCGTCTTTTGCTTGGAGAAGTATCCAAAGTTCGTGTGATTTGCTTCGCGAGGGTCTAGTTTGGAGAGTGGGAAGTGGTGAAAAAATCCGTATTTGGCAAGATAGGTGAATTCCCCAACCCTCAACTTTTATGATACAATCTAAGCCTACTATTTTAGCTCCCACAGTTACTATTAGTGAGCTTACGGATGGCAAGAAGCTAGGGTGAAATCATGCATTGGTGAACCAGATTTTTTTCTCAAGAGGAGGTGAAGCTTATACGTTCAATCCCACTTAGTGGCACATGGCAAGCTGATGTGCTTACTTTGAGGGGTACGGAGTACTTACCATATGCAAATAAAGGTTGAAGAGGCGGGTCAAGTAGCAAGTTCGCATGGGGGCAAATCTAGTGGGGTTTGGAAAAAGCTGTGGACTCTGCCAATTCCAAACGTGGAGAAGAACTTCTTATGGAGAGCTTGCCACGATATTTTACCCACTAGAGTTAATCTTCATAGGAGAAAAATTATTGACGATCCCAAGTGCCCAATCTGTGAGCTAGAAGATGAGACGGCTGTCCACATTTTATGGAATTGTCCTTCGGGTAGGGATGTTTGGAGTGAAGGAGAAAGGATTTTTCAAAAAAGCTCATTGCATGACCAGAGCTGCCGAAGCGACAATGGCCTTGGAAGCTATTCAATGAACCAGATTGTGGGTGATGCGAAGATGGTGGTTGATGTGGTGAACTCCAATGAACCAGATTGGAGTAACAAGGGCCATATCATCGATGATTTCTGGGCGAACACGCGAGAGTTTTCTCACTGGCAGATGTCACATGTTACATGGGAAGCAAACCAGATAGCTCACATCTTGGCAAGAATGGCGTCAAAACAGGGTATGGAGAATGTGTGGTTCACTGATCCACCCAATTGTATTAATGATTTTCTTGCTGTTAAGCAATCTGTATCTTTTAACTGAGTTGTTTTAATGAAGCTATCACAATTTATTCAATAAAATAAAATATAGGTCTCTCATCAATGTGTCAATCAATTAATTAATGGTATGCCACGTTAGATTAATCAATTAATGTCGCGTGACTCTTATTTTGCATGTCACATATCAACCATACGTGTCACACGACACAAATATTTTAAATTACCAATATAACCTAAATAAAAAATTAAAACAATTAAATCATTTAAAAAAAAAAAAAAAAAAGGGTGGCCGACCACCACTATCTAGTCAAGGGAGCTGCCCCTCACCACATGACTTGTTATACTTGAGTATGTGACATTAATAGATTGTTTTTATGACATAGCATATCGTTAATTAATTAGACAATAAATTGACAGAATGACTTATTTGAATCTAAACAAAAACCTAAGGACATAATTATAGAAAAAAAAAAAAAAAAAAAAAAATCTAAGAACTAAATTGAAATCGCATCAAAATTGAAGGACTAAATTTAATTGAACAAAATACATATATACCCTCCTCTAGAACTAACACTCAATTTGCAATATCTCCCAAATTATCAAAAAAATTGCAATGTTTTTTGAATAAGAAAAAAAATAATCACAGTTGACCCAATATTTCATCGAATCAAAAGTTGCCACCCTGCACAACATTCTCATGAATCAAGTACCCTAATCGAATGGACAATGGTGAAGCCCAAGATGTGAATTTAGTAAGGTGTAGTATTTGAAGGGAACACACGCAATACACACTTAGCTTTGAAATGGTAGCCTCTTATCATCCCCATAAATATATCACAAAAAATGCGTAGTTGCCTAGGTGGCCTTAGGCGTTAGGACCATAAATTTTGGTTAATTAGTGTTTTCTTGGGAAATTGGAAGGCCATTAAATCACGAAAGACCAACATGCTCGAGGAGAAAGCGATGGGTCTTTGTGAGTTACGACACTAAAGTCACCGTGAAGGTTACGATCTCACATGGTTTTGTAGGGAGAAAGCAACAAAGGTTCTCAGCCCCCACGTGCGCTCACCCTCATTTTCTATGCAAACCCCATCAAACGTGACCAGGTAGGAACCTGTTCACATCTTCGTTGAAATTTTTGCTAAATGCTCCATTAATTTATCATTCACAAGCTCGTCCATCTCTTTTTCATTTTTTTTTGGTCGTAATTTGAAGAATTACTAAATAAATTATTTAATTAGTATTTTAATATATTCTTTTTTATGTGTGGGTTCAAACTTTTTTTTACTAACTAAGACTCAAAACCTGATTAAAGTATTTAATTGACAAATAAGGGGTGAATTGATAGAGATATAAGGTTCTTAAAGACTTATGCTTTGATACTATATTGTTAAATACTTTTATTTTAAAAGTTTAAGCTAATAAAAAATAGTTTATTTAATTATTTAATTAAAATTATAACACTTGACTTGAAAATTGAGAATATCGAAAACAAAGATTGAGCTTAACTCATTTACTGTATTAATTCATTTAAATGTTGATACGAAGCTTGAGTTTTTCTAAATGGATTTTACTATTCCTCTTATTCTTTAAATTTACATAACAAACAAAAAATTAAGAAAAACACATGTTTTTATTTTTTTATTTTTTTTTTCGATTAAGTGTCCACGACAATGCTTAAGGGATTATTAGGCATTATTTATTTATTTATTTTTGTCAAGTTTCACCTAATAACTAAACAACATGAGACTTAACACTTATAAGGGCATTATTAGCTAGGCATTATTTGATCAATTTTATAATTAGAATTCCCGAACTTTTAGTTAGAATTCAAGAAAGAAAACAGATAAAGGAGGTAGCTTACTAATATGGGCATTGATTTTGATCAATCTTAAAAGGATCATATCATTTCCACTAACAAACAAGCAAAGTCGAGTCATTTTTTTGACTATCACCAACTTGTGTTGCGTACGAAGTAATCACTTGAATCCCAAAAAGAAAGAATTTGAAACATTTCCCTAAAAAATTTACACCATAATACATGGAAGAGAACAAATGTGTGCATGGGTCGAGTCTTGCGTGGCACGGTTTGATTTGACACAACTCGTAGATGGTGCAGTACTGTAAAGTAAGTTTTATCCTACCAAGCAAGTACACGTGGCAGAAACATAGGTGGGTCCATGCTCATATGGATGCCCATAATGAGGTCATGTGTGGTGCTGCAGCTAGGGTTTTATACAGTGACTGAAGCCAAACATATGGTTTACTTGTATTATTGCTGGTGGGAGAGGAAAGGAGGCTAGAGAAGAAGGTTGAGATGGAGGGGATTAGGGATAGGATATATCCAACTAAGGTAGGGACTATTTTGAAAAGAGTTTGGCAGAGGCTATGGACTAATTTGTCGTCACTCACTTGGTGTCTTTCTTTGAATACAAATCAGTGGGACCCCAATATATATATATATATATCACATTAACTGGCCTTTGTATATGGATGCTATTTTCTTCCACTCTATGTGCTGCAAAGGTGTTCAATAGATAAACAGTCCCCACAATGGTCAGAGCATTGAAGAAGTTTGTAATCAAATGGAAAATGAAAGAGGAAAGGGAAGAAACAAAGAAAATGAATATCATGACAAAATGATTTACAAGTGGTTCAGTACGTACATACTGTTAGATATATACGTCCACTATTAGATAACAATCCGATAAGGAGACATTAATTGTACGTGCTCTTGTTGATTAAGCTAACTGTGTACAAGACTCTATTATAGAACTTACAAATGATTTGAATAATTTCACTTAGGGCAATTCCATTCTCATTTATTACAAAAGGATTTCTATCTTTATCATATACTCTAATAATGTAACAAGCATGAATACATTAAACTGTGATTGATCATTTAACGGATTATCTACCAATTTAATAATCTACGTTTTTATTAGAAATTGCAAGAATAATCTATATTTTTAAAAGAAATCGCAAAACGTAAAGCGTTTGGCATTGCGATTTAAAAATGCATAATCTGAAATTGAAAAAAAAAATAAAAACAAAAAAATAAAAACAAAACAAAACAAAACAAAAAACAAAAAACAAAAAAAGTCCGTGATTTCTATAAGTAGCTTAGGGGGTGCTTATTTGAAAAGTCCCAAATTTAAAGCAAAATCACGATTTCGCATAACAAATATTTGGTACAATAATTACCAAATTTTCTAGCTGGAATAACAAAAATTTCAAAAATACTCACCTAAAATATGTTAAAAACCTCTCTTCTTTAATTGGTCATTTGTACATGAAACCGCAATTATATGCTAATGTTATCAAAATATTTAATTGATAGAAAAAGTATTTTTTGACATATTTTACCAAATGCATGTGCGATTTTTAAAATTAGCAATTTCAAAAACGCAATTTTTAAAATCGTACTTATTAAAATCGCAATCCCAAACAGACTTTAATAGACTCAAATACTTTAAAGGTGTTAATTGCCACACAAATACAAAGAAAATGAAGAACTTCACTGGAAAGGTGTGTTTAATTACTACTCGTACTCTTTGATTGCCATAAGGGAAAATGGCAATAGATGAATTGTGAGACACTAAGACTGCAATTCTTTTCTTCTTTCTTTTTTTTTCTTTTTTTTTTTTCTATACTTTTTGGATGGCCTTTCATCATATATATATTGACCATTATTATAAACAAGCTATATATGATCGGGGTATATATTGTTAATTAATCTATATCTATTGATCACTATTGCATGGATTAATTACATATACAATATATTAAAAAGAAATTTTGTAATTGTCCATTTCTTGGGTGCCTCTCCCATCATATAGATTTCAAAGGAAAACGTAATTTAATTTCTCCCGGGAAGGTAATTTATAATTTGAGTAATTTGGGTTTCAACCTCTAGCTAGGTAACTAGGCCACGAATACTTATGTTTATGAAAAAGAGAATTAGTGCTTGAAAAGCTTAGATTATAATTTTTTTTGGTTAATTATTAGTCACATGCATAATAAATAAGCTTGAGCATTTTTAATTCTACTCGATCGATCGAAGTATGAGTACTCTAGTAATAATTAATACATGTGAACTCAACGAAATGAACAGGCAAGAAAGTCAAGCTAAAAAATGTATTAGATTCATCCAATTATATAATAATTAATGATATTATCAGGTGGGTAGGAAATAATCAGTACTCACATATGGTGCTGTCCTCGTGTGCGTGGTTTCATTCTCCAGCTAGTATATATATGTTCATGGGACCCGACCATATATGCATCTATATTTTGGTGGCTCCAACTCATGCAATCATCTCCCAAAATAAACTAAAATAAAAATAAAAATTCAAATTATGATTTGATGATTAGACTGCATGACTAAATCAGTATCAAATGGTAGAAGTGGTAACGTTATATATATTATGAAAATTTACTCAGGTGAAAAGTGTCAGCAATACAATATTCCCATCTCATGTTTCAGATAAGATAATTCAAGAAAATTAATAATATATATATATATATATATATATATATATATATATATATATATATATATATATTGCAAGTGGGGTTTCTGGACCAAAAACATTTAAGCCGTAGTTGATAGTGGAATAAATATATACATGCACACAAGTAGTAATCAAGAGGGTGAGAGGGAGAGCGAGGGAGGTCAAGGTCAGTGTAGGGTAAACCACGGACACGAGCTGAGGTGAGGGGAGGGGAGAGGTGGACCAAAATTAGATTGGGACCATTGAGGTGGGTTGAATACTGAGAGAGACAGTACAAAACAAAGTTCCTTTTACAAACAAAGCCATGATTACACGTACGCACACCTATCCAATCCAACTTAGGCTTGCATCCACCCCTTTGATTCAACCTCTTTTTTGCCCCCTTTTGTTTTCATCATTCACCTTCTGAATTTCCTAAAGCTGCCGTCTCAAGAAAAAAATTGGTACCTTTAATGGCACTGACACTAGCTTAAACTGTACGTGGGGCTTGTACAGTGTGGGCTTCAACTTGCTGCACCACATGCAGATCCAACAGGAAGAAGGGTCTAAATGGGTTGCCTTTAATTAGCTTTATTTTGCTTTTTTTTTTTTCTTTTTTTTAACTCTGCCTCCATTGTTTCTAAGTCGATTAGATTTATACAAAAAATGAGAGACGACGGAAAATAGGCAATTAGCCTCCGGCGAACAGAGTTAGCTCAAGAAAATATTTTACGTTGAAATGAATTAAGTGTGGGCGCATTACATATGTGAGTAGTGAGAGGGATAGGTAGTTGTTCTCATTAAGAGGCAGGGATTTGTGGCTGGAAGGAAGAGGAGGTGACACAAGTAGTTTGTTTTTCATGGTGGCTCCTTGGTCCACTTAGAATCGACATCCTTAACCCTAGTCGAACCTGGGAGTGTGCGTGTACTGAAATTACAAGGGAGATGTAGAAGGCTGAAGGACCATTATAAAGCAATAGACCTGCACATGGGTCACAGAATGCAGTGTCAATCACCCAGTTCCCTTTGGTCCCCCATTGCATTCAAAAGGGTATACCTTTTTCCTTTCTCTCCTTTTCTTTTGGAAAATATCACAAACATTTTCCATGCAATAAAAGCCATGAGTCATTTGACAGATTAACAGTGAGAGAAGTTTTGCTTTTCCTATTTGTCAAATATCAACTCTATAGCTTCATAAGTGAAAAACGAGTACTACACCTGGCATCAGATCTAATCAGCTGATGTTCTTGATCCATTAAAAGCTTAAAACCCAAGCAACATATGGCTGATGTTGGATTTTGTATATTGCATACATGTTGGGTTCCTGATGAAACATGCCACGATTGGGTGCTTGATGGGCTAGCTAGTCTTAATAACCAGTATTGGGCCAGATACTCGGCGTTAATACCTTTCATGGAGAGCCCATGCACTCTGCCCCATTATAGTTTTAAAATGAGAAAATAATAAAGCGGAATAATAAATAAGAGAAGATAAAGAGACATAAGATTAAAGTGGTTTGGCAATATGTCTACATTCGCACACTAAAGCCCTAAAGGCTATATCTTGCTTTTTATTGAGCCATTTGATAGTACGTAAGAGGCTTCAATATATAGAAGCCAAAGGGAGAGAGACTCTCATACATTAGCAATGTGAGACAAGCTCACATGTTTTCTAACATTATGCACATAAAAGGAAAAACAATATGAGTTAAAGCATTTACATTAGTTTATGTATATTTTTATTCTAAAATTATTTAGTAGTATCAAAGCTAGATTCCCATGTTACAAGGGAGAATCAGTCACATCCTCTCCATAATATCAAAAAGAATATGTAGGCAAGTTCTTGACCAATATGTATGCACATGTTGGTCAAAATAAGGTCATTTTACCAATGGCTCTTTTCAGTGGTGGAGTTAGAATTTTGGTTCAGGCATTTTTTTTTAAAAAAAAAAATTATGAATGAAAAAAAATTAAAAAAAAAATTAATTACAAAATTAAAAAAAATTTTATTATTATTTAAAATATATAAATCTAACATTTTTTTTTTGTCACTCTCTTTGAATGTGATCTCTATCACTACTCTTGGTGGTATTAAAAAAAAAAAAATTCTTAAGCAAGGATCTATTAACAGATCTGCTAAATCTACTTTAACACAAGCTCATTTAGAATTTGATTGGATCTTAATGAAATCATTATTGTTTTCCATAATCTTAAGTAACTACAATTATATATCTTCATAGAATTAAAATATATAACAAAAATTATATATATTGATAAACAATTAATTTAATTAAGCAATGTAAATATAAAAACTTAATCAATATGAAAATTTGATTACATACCTGAAACTTTTTAAGGAAAGGTAATTATCAAAAAGCAATTGATCTGAATTATTGATGGCTTGAAGAAAAAAAAAATTGACAGACTAAAAGAACGACTTTAGAATTTCATAGAAGTATAAATAGCAATTTTGCTTTTCATTGTGATGAATTCCCTTTATCTCTTGCTCTGCCTTTCCTTCTAGATTGAGACCTTATATACTTGCTTTTATTTTATGGTCGGCGCCTTATCGATTGAGACCTTAAGAACTTTAGGGTTTTTTCCTTTTTTCTTTTTTTTTTTTTTTTAAAAAAAATTCTACAAATTTCTATTACAAAGATTCAGTATACTAATAGGGGTACATCATTCCCTGCAGAGTCCTTTAGTTGTGGCAAGCCAGTAGAAATCGATGCTCAAGGGCCTACGCAGAATACCATAAAATGAGGGAGCCAACCATTGATGTGTTTTTTTTGCAAGTATATAGGCTTTCTTCTTTTTTTTTTCCTTTTTTTTTTTTTTTTTTTTTTTTTTTATAAGCCCAGTGACTCACCGAAAGAAAGAAGCGTTCCTTAAACAAGCACATGTTATTTAAACGGTGCGTTTGGATTTGACCCCTCTCAAACCTCCCCTCCCTCCGCCCTGGCTCTTTTTAAAAAACCTTCTTCTCATGCAAAATGACGTTGTTCCACCATTGTTGGAGATAGCCTAAAAAAAAAAAAAATTATATAATCCCCAAAGGAATGTCTTAACCCTTAATCAAGCCCTCACTTGAAAATACCTTGAAAAACCCAACCTTAACTCTCTAGCCGAACGTTCAGCAGGGGACCACAGTGAACGTTCTTTGACCAAAGTTTGACCCACTTGATATTGACCAAATGTTTCACCTACAACCCTAGAACCACTACGTAATAGTACACCGAACGTTCGCCTACAGTAATGAATGTTCGGTGACAATTTAAAAGCATTTTTAACTCGTTCTCCACCTTTGCAAATGGGAGCATGCCTCCCCACCCTTATAAATATCACCCCTTCATCCCTTAACCTTCCCTTGCACTACAAACACTAACCCTAAAGTGAGAGGACATTTTCTTGAGAGGAAGGAGAATGTTTTGAGAGATTATTGTTATCTTCAAGGTAATTCATGACATTTCACCAAGTTTTTATTTTATCTTGTTATCACCCTTGTTTTCTTCGAGTTTTTAAAGATGACATGACTTGTGTACCATTTCTCCCTAAAGGAAAATAGTGGATTTCAAATGTTTTAGAAGCTCTTATTGTTTTCTTGGATTTCTAGTATATCATGCTTCACTATGTTGATATGAACTTGTTTAGAGCCTAGGGTGTAATTGTAACATGGTGACTTGAGGATAGAAGCACAAACGTTACATTTTTGACTCTGCCTGAACGTTCTCTACCCATTGTTGCCGAACGTTCAACCTCGAGCCTGAAGGTTCACTCCTTGGACAAAATGTTCGACTAGAGCCCCGAATGCATAAAAGTAGGGTTTTGTGACCTTTTAGCTAGATGTATTCGGTTAGGACCTTTTGTGTCTTTAGTATACCCTCTAGCACTGCGTATAACGATAGTCATGTTTCGTTATAGCAAGGATTCAGAATGTCGGAAGATTCGAGCGTACAAGGTTAGTAAAAGCTTACTATGAAAAACGTGTGATATGTCAACTGACTGAGCACACATGTGATATGAGAATTTAACTAGGTAACTGTCTTAATAATCGTTTGATAAAATGCATCGTATGACATGGTACACGGTACATGCGGTATAATGGCCATGGGCTTATTATATATACTTGATTTTGTGGTCAAATCTGTGTGTATGGTTTATATAGGTCTTGGATCCAATAGTTGTTTCGTGACTGGCGCAACCATGATTGGCGGGTTACTACAGAACGTATATTATTAGTAGCATGGGCCACTTAACGTCGGACTTGTTCGGGTGCTAGTTATGAACGGTAGCATACAATAGTTAGGGTACCGGCATTGTATTACAGTTTATTCAGGATAGTGCCAACCATGCTAAGAATGGGTAATATCTCGAGTAGGCCATATATAAAAGTTACAACCTACTAAAGCATTAGTTTTCTGCATTAAAACGTATAGGCGATTGCAGCTAGGATTACACTTCTCTATTTCAAATAAAACTATATTTTTATGGTGTATTAACAGAAACAACACTTCATTTAAATTTTTATTGAAAATGCACGTTTATTTCCGTTCATTAATGACTGGCTCATCTCATACCCAAATGTGAGGTTTACTTACTAAGTCTTTAGACTTACGTAGTTATTACAACTTGTAGGAAATCTCTTTATAATATAAGGACTATGGCAAGACTGCCACTCTAGGTTATTAAGATGAGTCGGAGACCTACTTTGTGTAATCAAGTTTGACTAGAATAACTGTATTTCGATTAGTAGCTCTAAGTCTATGCTTGATGACGATAAGTGTTTTTGTGATGATTTTAAACTCCTCAAATTTATTTCACATTCCAATGCATTTACTTTGACTATGCTGGAGAGGGACTGTTCCCTAGTCAACTACCAGTTAGCTAGTTTTGAGATAATTGCCAATAACCCTACCAGACTGGTCAAAGGCCAAATTTGAAGGCATTACATTATGGTATCAAAGCATTCGGTTTTGCCAACCGTATTTGATAATCTGAGGATAAGGCCTGATGCACTAGGTATGGATTATAAAAGACTATAGCATAGGATAGATTTAGATTTCTGCTACTCTGATTGATTGAGGTGTCGGGTACAGTAACAGCCATATTGATTGTATAATCATAGTTCAGATGGGAACGAGCTTACCTATCCCATGGTACATGCACTGGATTGTGCTATACACTCAAATGTGCCATCGATGCAGGCGCAAAGTAGTTATACATGACTGGCCAAGAGAATATGGGCCATACACACCAGGGTACATGCCTCCCTCTACAGTGCGAAGAGTCACATATATGAGGCAAGTTCACAATTGGGCAATTCTGGCTAAGTTAACCAGAAAGTACATTCGGCCTACTGACGTGGCCCAGAAGAAGGATAGATGGCAAAATCCCAACAGTATGCAAGTAACTACAAAATGGAAGTGTCGTAATGTATCGACAATGCGAGATTTTGCATCAATCCTCAGGAAGTATAACCCATATGTGAGCGCAAAAAGGAAACGGGAGATACATGAACACATGACTCGAGTGGTTGATGGGTATGCAAAGATGGACAGTTAGAGGATGTCTCCGGACATGATGTCCAAAGAGTTCAATATGCAAGACCTGTCCGGATAGCTTGAAAACATGTCTTGACAGGAATTTCAGAGAGTTTCTTTAACTAGGGATGTCCAGACATTTGGTTTTCATGTTGGGACAGGTATGGTTTACAACAGCTCATAACCCTAGCCGTGTCTGGACATGCATTAGCCCTGTCCGGACACTGCTGCTTGAATTTAACCTAATTCTATTTGGAATAGGACCGTGTTGAAGTCTATGTATAGGGGACTATCAAGCACATTTTCTTTTACGTATTCCAAGATCGAATACTGTTGTGTTATGAGAGCTTTTTAGATTTGTAGCTTTAAGTCGCTCTCTTAAAGTTATAGGTTGTGTTTTCATCCACAAATCAAAAACAACCAAAGACTATTGGAGTTCCAATAAAGGAGATCGCATAGAAGAAATAGTCTAGAGGTTCTGGGAGAACAACTGCAATAGAAGACAAGTGGGTCACTTGTCTAGTACAGGGGATTTTCAGTTGCAAAGATTTCGTAAGTTTTGACATTGTGTAATTTCTTATTTTTCTATTGTTAGTGATTTCCTAGATTAGCTGCCCCTAAGAGGTTTTACTTTTAGAGAGTTCTCTAAAAAGTTTCTTATTCATAACCAAATATCTGTGTCTCTTTGATTTACAGCTTTCATACATATTTGGTGAATAGTTGCATGCTTACCAATTTTAAATTCTGCATATTGTTGGTAAACACCTATTCAACCTTCTTCTAGGTGTAGATTGGAGTCTGTTAGGTTTTGTTGGGGTTATCCCACATCGGTTGTGGAAGGGGCTGGTGGTCAGTATATAAGTGTGAGGGAAAGCCTTACCTCTTGAGCTAGCTTTTGGGGTTGAGAGAGGCCTAAAACCACCCAACACTGATATCATAGCCCAAGTTTACCAACAAGTCTCAGCCCAACAATCCATGAGAGAAACGGGTTGTCGCTGTTCCGACCCAAGGCCCGAGGTGTGAGGGTGAGATTATTGGGGTTATCCCACATCGGTTGTGGAAAGGGCTGGTGGTCAGTATATAAGTGTGAGAGAAAGTTTTACCTCTTGAACTAGCTTTTGCGGTTGAGATAGGCTCAAGACCACCCAACACTGGTATCAGAGCCTAGGTTTACCAACAAGTCTCTGCCCAACAGTCCACGAGAGAAACGGGTTGTTGCTGCTCTGACCCAGGGCCCGATGTGTGAGGGGGAGATTGTTGGGGTTATCCCACATCGGTTGTGGAAGGGGCTGGTAGTCAGTATATAAGTGAAAAAGAAAGTCTTATCTCTTGAACTAGCTTTTGGGGGTAAGAGAGGTCCAAGACCACCCAACAGGTTTTTCATCACTCATTTTTAACCTCCAACAGGATGATCACAAATTTTGGTTCCAGAACATGATTAATAAATTAACAATATAAAATCCAACAAAAATATCAAGTTATATAAAAAGAGAATGGACATGATGAATGAATGGAAAAATGAGAAAACAATTACAATTGGACAAATAAAAGTGAAGAGAGGGGTGCTCTATGCACGCCCATCTTTGCAATGGCCCGAATTCAAAATTTGTGTTTGTGTGTCAGATTTCTAGCCTATACTAGACAGGCAAGATTTATGAGAACATAGGTAGGTTTTAAATTTTCCTTCTCAAAAGCCATGAGAAGATTATTTTGAAAAAGAAATTGACTTCATTAACCACAATAGAAGATCATAAACCTAGATCCGAGTTATTTATACAACTTCAATTAACGATGAAAGCAATGAAGATACACTTGTACGGCCATTCGTAGAGTCATGCCTCTAGATTGTTAAAAGTGGATTTAGACCCTATGATTCCGAAAAATACCTTACCTAAATTTGAAATACTTAGACTTATAGTCGTTCCTCAAGTATTCAAGGGTTACTGTTGCATTAATGAAATATGAATATCTAAGGGTTGGAGAAACAATCAGCCTTATTTTTATAATAATCACACATACATACACACACATATATGTTGGGTGATCTTTCTTATGTGGGGGCCAAACTATGTGCTTTATTTTAAAGGACACAATCCGTGGCCTTTATATAAGGCACAGAATGAAAGAAAAAAAAATAAAAGAGAAAGAAAGAGAGAACAGTGGCACAAGGGAGAGAGATAAAAAGAAAAGAAAAAGGAAAAGAGTTTTCGCCTAACCACTTCTGTCAAAGATAGGAGGATCGTTTGTGGTCTAATCTTTATGCAATTTTAGTATGTTATTCCTGACAATGAAAGCTACGTATTAACTGATGTCGATTGTTGGATCTCATCTTTAGTTGCTTGGTCGCTCATACTCACTTTGTGAGACTTTCTTTGTTCTTGTCGGAATCCACATTTAGAGTGATAAAAGTTGTTTGGTCGCTCATACCCACTTTGTGAGATCTTTCTTTGCTCTTGTTGGAATCAACTTTTAGAGTGATAAAGTTATATTTAATCCAAGAATGCATGTATTCTTGATGTGGTGATAACCTCTAGATATTTCTATAGAGATGACATTGTAAACTCATTATTGTTGATAGTAGAAGATTTGATTGGACTAAGTCCCGTGGTTCTTGTCTTCGCATTTGAGGGTTTTTCAAGCAAAAATTTTGCTAGTGAGTTGCTTGATTATTTGTCATTACACACACATGTATATAAAGTTGTAAGAATTTAAAAAATAATAATAATAAATTTAATCATTTAATATTTTAAGTTATAAACTTTTTGATTTACATCGTCTATTATTTGAAGTTCTTTTTTTTCAGTCAAAATTAAAAATTTTTGCATTTAGCCCCATAGAAGAGGCCTAAGTTTCAATCATAGCCAACGTCATCAAAATAACTTGACAACCACGTCAGACCTTTTATGGATTGGGCATGGGCTCAATTAGACCCCTTTAGGTCTAAGCTTGAGTTGCTCTAAATGGATAATGTCAATTTAAGCCTTAAAGAATGCCCACAAAACCACTTATTGCCCTGATTAGGCAATACATAATTAGTGAATGCATTTCAGCAAGATAAAATAATAAACAAAAAATAATAATTTGATATGATTATTATAAAAATAAAATAACAAAGGAATATTAACCATATCACTAATCATTTACTAATTACACTTATAGTTAAAGAGAGAGTCTAACTTTGAGTAAGCAAAAATTAATTTAAGCAAGATCCAATTCTAGTCTTATTTTTTCGTTTCACACTTAGGCTTTGTTTATTACGGCATAAAAAAATTTGTCAAAAAGTATTTTTAATAAAAAAAAATGATTTCATAAGAAATATTTTTTGGAGTTTGGCTTTTACGAAAAACAGCTGACGACTTCTGGCAACTTTGGGCAAAGGTTTGGCGAATTCTGGCAGTAGTTAAACGGTTTGAAAATGATAACTCAAACTCGGAAAATAGTTTATGAAATTTCAAAACAAAAACTATTTTCTAGAAGAAAAAAAATGGTCAAACCGAAAATATTTTCGGTCACACATCAAAAACCGAAAAAATGCAGAAAATATTTTTCAAAAATCTATGCAAGCCTGATCCTACTCCTTCACCACATGAGTTAAAAAACCTAGGATCCTAGGGTGCGTTTGGCAAAGGCAATTCATCCAACTTTTTCATTTTTACAACATTCTCTTACTTTTTACATCACATCAATCATTTTTTTTTATTATTATTCAAATAAAAAATCACTGCAAAACAATTTTTTTTTTTCATTTTTCCATACAAATCATTCTTACTTTTTCAAAAAAAAAAAAAAAAAAAAACATTCTTACTTTTTTTTTTCACATCAATCAATTTTTGTTACAATATCGAACCGAAACCGAAACGAAATCGTTTACCAAACGAACCCCTATTCAACTCCCAACTTTCCACTTTCTCTTTGGAGCAATAAGGTGCTAGACATCCTTCAAAAAAAAAAATAATAAGGCGCTAGACGTTTGTTTGAATTGAATTTTTATGTTGATTTGCTTGTATTTGGTTATGTTTTTTTCTGATTTTTTTTTTCAGTAATTTGTTTCTTCTGTTGCACTTAAAAATTAAATTAAAAACTTAAGATCAACCCCAATATAATTTTTCTATTGTCTAACGAGATCCTATAGTGCTGCCAATTGCTAAGCCAAAGGTGGGGTTCCGTTTATTTAGTGGGAGATTAGCGGTAGAAAAAAAAAGGCTAAGGCCCTACAAATGCGCCTAATCTTTGTGGAGAGAAGCCCTGGTGGGTCAAAGGCTTGTGCACACTCTATGTTTGGCATTTTGTCACCATCATTATTTTGGCTCAATATCGCACACGCAATGAGAGTGTTTATAGAGTAGAAAAGGCAAAATAAGATAAAAATATATATATAGTAGTTATTTTAGTTTAAGGCCTAGATTGGATAAGAAAGTAGAAGCACACACCTCCGTAAACAACTCCCAAAACTAGGAAAACCATAAATTTGTCATTTTTGTTAACATTTAAATTTCCTTCCATGCGCCGAAATCCAGTTAAGTTCTATCACACAAGAGAAGAACGGATTTTTGTGCTAGTTTGAGACCATCTTGCTAATTTTATTAGGCGGATAATGTCTTCACAAGATATCACAAAGGTCGAAGTAGAGGACGACTCTTCTTTAAACACTAATGGAAATTCGGGAGTGTGCAATTCATCTGAGATGGTTCAGCTTGTTCAGAAGGTAAGCAAATTATTCAGAACATAAAATAGTTTATTGAAATTGAGTGAATTGTTTGAGTCATGGTTCAAACTCAGGACTTCTCGCTCTGATACTACGTTAAATAACTATTTATTCTAAAAGTTTAAACTTATAGAAATAGATAAATTTAATCATTTAATCAATACTTTAACAATATTGTTAGGGGCAATTAGATTCTCCCCCCATAAACTACAACGCATTGTCACTTTGCCCCCATGAATTGACAACCCTACTACTCGACCCCATCAAACTACCATTTTGTGCTCATAACCCCATTCCGTTAGTTAAAGGCATTAACTCAAACGGTCAAAGTGGCAATGCGTTGTAGTTCATGCGGGAAAAGTGACAATGCGTTGTAGATTAAGGGGGCAAAATGACAATGCATTGTAGTTCATGGGGGCAAAGTGACAGGTTGACCATCTGAGTTAATACCTTTGACTGACCGAAGGGCACAAAATGGTAGTTTGATGGGTCGGGCAATAGGGTTGTCAGTTCATGGGGGCAAAGTGACAATGCATTGTAGTTGATGGGGGAAAAGGTAATTACCCCATATTGTTAAAATCATCCAATTACATAATCATATGATTCTCATCTCCTCACTATCAAATTTCCATTTTTTTTTCTTTTCAGGTAATAGCTGAAGTCATTGGGACGTACTTCTTAATTTTTGCTGGATGTGGGTCGGTCGCGGTCAATAAGATATATGGTTCAGTATCATTTCCCGGAATTTGTATAGTATGGGGTTTGATTGTCATGGTCATGATTTATTCTGTTGGTCATATCTCCGGCGCCCACTTTAATCCGGCAGTCACTATCACTTTTGCAATCTTTCGACGATTCCCTCTCAAACAGGTATATATATATATATATATATATATATATATATATATATATATATATATATATATATATATATATATATATATTACTAAAACTAATTTGTTTTTAATTTGCATACAATAAGACTTCTTTACATGTTTACATGCAATCAAAACAATAATTGATAACTTTAAAACATTATTATCGCAATTAAAATTGTCAGGTAACAATGATTTTATATGACTAAAAAATTTTGAGTTTTCCTCTTTGCAGGTGCCTCTATACATTGGGGCGCAAATGATAGGATCAATTCTTGCTAGTGCCACGTTATGTGCTGTTTTTCCTATAGATAAAAAATCTTTCTTTGGAACAACACCAGTTGGATCCAATTTTCAATCGCTCATTATTGAGATCATCATCTCATTTCTTTTGATGTTTGTTATTTGCGGCGTTGCCACTGACAATAGAGCGGTTAGTAACTCTTAACCACAATTGCTTGTTTATTGTGTTTAATTGATTACATATATATCTTTCAAATTTTATCACAATACAAAAATTTTCACATTTAATGGCATTTGAATAGTGATGTATTTAGAAAATGTCACTAAATTGTGACTTTCTATTCATAAAATAGTGGCGTTTGAATATTGTTACTATTCACGCGTCACTATTCACATGTAAATAGTAACCACTATTCACAAGTCACGAAGAGTTACTATTCATATGTCACTAATTGCGTGCAATTAGTGATGTGTGAATAGTAAAACATATCAAAATTTAAAAATATTGGCGTCCAAAATTTGTGTTTAAAACAACCACCCACACCCAAAAGCTTCAAAAAAATTTCTCTTTCACCCACACATATAAATCTTCTTTAAAAAATAAAATAAAATAAAAAACACACGTGGCTGCCGATTCCATGCTGGCAGCCATACATGGGGAAGGGGTGGCCTGCGAGCCACCCCAGAGGTGGTCGGCGCCACCTTCGGCCACCCCAAGGAGGGGTGGGGGTGGCCTTTGGGCCTAGGGGTGTAAACGAGCCGAGCTTGAGCGAGCTTCCCTTGTTCAGGCTTGGCTCGTTTAAATTTTACTCAAGCTCAAGCTCGAGTCGAGCTCAATGGTGAGCCAAAAAAATCGAGCTCAAGCTAATAATAAGTCGAGCCGAGCCAGCTCGCGAGCTGGCTCTTATATTTAATGTTTTTGTTTTAAAAAAAAAAAAAAAATTAACTTCAAGTACTCTTAAACGGCTTAAGAAGTTAGTTTGCATATGAGTATTTGCTTAACCTGGCTAGTCGAGTATGGAGCCTGAGTCAATACAGCAAGGCATTTGGTTTCAAAGAGAGAGAATATGCATCATTTTATAGATAAGTAAACTTGGAGATTAATGTTTTCTTAACAATGTGGGACAAGTTAACAGGTTGCATTCAGACTGCATTGGGACAATGCTCCCTACAAAAAAACTATTTTTTCAATGTCTCTCTCTCAATCCCCATCACCAGTCACAACGCATCTTCTACTTGAACTCTCATTTTTCACTCTCTCACTCTCGCTCATCAAACAGGTAGTGATAGTGTTTGGATCTGTATGATTCTTCAATAGTTTATGCTTTTTGCAATCTCCCTCAATAGTTTCTGCTTGATTCTTCTTCCTTTCGTTTGGGTCTGCTCTAATTGAATTGAGGTCTTTTTAATGATTGCTCTCTCTCTCTCTTTGATCACGAAGGGTTTAGAATTTTTCATTCTCTAATGCTTAAATATAAATGCAATTTTAAGATTTTAATAATTATGAGATTTATAATTAATTATGTATTACTTAGTTTATATATATACACACACACACACACACGAGCTTATACGAGCTTGCTCACGAGCCTAGCCGAGTCGAGCCGAGCTTGCTTAGTTTAATATTCGAGCTAGGATTTGTGTTCATGAAGCGCTTTATTTAATATTCGAGTCGAGCACGAGCCGAGCCCGAGCTTGCTCGCAAGACGCTTCGCTCACTTAATAGCCCTATAATTGGGCCACACCCCAAATGTCCCTGAGGATGCCCCGAAAGGCCACCCCCCAGCCTCAAGGGTGGCCACCAACCATCTCCCAAGCAGGTGGTGAGAGATAGAGGGTGTGTGTGTGGGTCATCCCACTTACTTACGCCGACTTTGGCCGAATGAACGTGAGTAGGGTGATCCACCTACCCACGCGCTCTAGGAGGATATTGCTTATGTATACGACCATTAAATTTTATTTTTTCTTTGATTTTTTTAACATGAGGTGTAAACATTACTTAAGGTTTACGCATTTTCATAATTTTATTTGGTAAATTAAGTTGAAAAAGCTCCCCCTACAGATTGGAGAATTGGCAGGAATTGCTGTGGGGATGACAATAACCTTAAATGTCTTTGTTGCCGGGTAATTTGCCTACTTCAAGCCATATATATAGCTGGCATTTCAACTAAAATTGAAAAATTATTAATGTTGGTTTCCTTATTATATTCCAGGCCAGTGAGTGGAGCATCTATGAACCCTGCTAGGAGCATTGGGCCTGCCATTCTCATGCACATATACAAGGGACTTTGGGTTTACATACTTGGGCCCCTCGTAGGGACTATATTTGGTGGTTTTGCCTATAATATGATTAGATTCACTGACAAACCACTCCGAGAGTTAACCAAGAGTGGATCTTTTCTTAAAAGCATGTCCAAAAAATAGCATTTAGAAGTTGGCCTCCATTTTCATAACTTTCGTTTAGCCTAGTCCTTACACCTTTCACATGGTGCTTCTGGCTTTTTTTTTTTTTTTTTTTTCCTTCTTTTAACAATGTTTTTTTCTTTATTCATTTCATAAAAATAGAGCATGTTGCTGATACAAAATAATATCATAGATATAATGATAAATTTTTTCCATCCAAATTTGATCTATGCTTTGTTTAACTCCTTGAATGTCACCATTCCAATCAGTTTCCAAATTTGCAGCATATTCCAGAGAGTCATGTCTCTAGTCACTGCTCGGTCCCTCATAACTTTCTTAAGTAAACAATGATTTCCGGGCTTTTCCATCTCTGCTATAAGTGCATTCCCAAACGCAATACCTTTTGCCGCCTTTACCATCTATGACAATTCTTCCATATGCCTGATAATTCCTATGCTATAGATAAGTGAGTTTGGTAATTCCTCTGCTATAGATAAGTGATTTACTTCCAAAAAAGAATCAGAGATAATACAAAAGACATACCGTAAATCTAAGATCGTTACTCTTAAGGTTTCGTGTAAACAAACTCTTAGAAAATGACTAAAGGAAATCGAAATCCAAAAAAAAAAAAAGAAAGAGAGAAGACAAACAGGAATTACTGCAGAGCCTGAGCATCAGCAAACTCACTACTGTATTATTCAAAAAATAAAAAATAAAAGAATCAGAGAGAAAACAAAAGACATACCGGAGATCTAAGATCGTTACTCTTAAGGTTTCTTGTAAACAAACTCTTAGAAAACGACTAAATGAAATCGAAACCCAAAAAAAAAAGGGAAGAAAAAAAAACTTTACTTCATAGATTGCTGCAAAAAGTAAATCTAGAGAAAAGACAAACACAAACTACTGCATAGCCCGAGCATCAGCAAACTCACTACTATATTATTCAAAAAAAAAAAAAAAAAGGAGTTCGGGATGGAAGGAAGAAACAAACTCTTAGAATAGCTCTCTAGCGGCTAGGCTTGTCACTTATATTAGGTTACAGGAGGAAAACATAAAAAATAATGTTTTATTTAATTGATAAATTGTAGGTTTCAATTTTTTTAATTTGCCTCATGTACATATAATTCTACCCACATTTTGTAATACCCAATTTTATGCCCTTTTCCTTTGTATTTGCTACCATCTCTAAAGCAAATGATAGGAGGTTGCAATTGGTTTGTCTCTGTATGTATGCTTACTTCCCTCACTCTTTCTTTCTAAAAGATAACAATTCACTACTTTTCGACATTACAGTTGCACGGGGCTGCATATTGATTCCTCGCATTTTTTGTCATATTTTAACGAAATCATTTTTGTGAAGAATGATTTCCTTGAAAATATTTTTTGGTGTTTTGTTCGTATGCAAAATGAGTGATTGTGAAAAACGGCCGGTTACTCTCGGCAATCTCCAAGTTCGGAGTTTTGAAAATAAGAAACTCAAACTCAAAATATAGTTTTTAATTTTAAAAAAGAAAAACCATTTTATGAAAATTAAAGAAACTTTTTTGAGTCAAATAAAAAATGTTTTGGGTTTAACTATTATTTTCTATTTCACCTCACTTACTAAAACTAAAACAAAAATCTATGCAAGCCTAATCCTTTTCCTTCACCACATGACTTAAAAACCTAGGATCAACTCTCAAATAAATTTTTGGGAAAACTTCACTTAAATCTCTCAAACTTTCATTGCTTTTACAATCACCCGCCTAAAGTTCAAAAATTCTCAATTTATTGTATCAAACTTTAAAATGTTTGCAATGTCATTAGGAATTCCCAAAATACTCCTTTTAAAAAAATATTAAATTAAAGTAATTTTGTAATTTGAAAGGAATATAAAGGTAATTTCACCTCATTGTTGTCTGATTTAACTACAAACCTTAGTAAGAGAGATGACATTGCAAACTTTTTAAAGTTTAATTCAAGCTCCGTTTGTTTCAACATAAAATAATTTTTTTTTAAATAGTTTTCCTATTTTCTGTTGTTTGGTTCGGCGTAAAATAATAGTCAACGCAAAATATTTTTCATTTGACCGAAAATTCTTCTTTAATTTTCGAAAAATAGTTTCCATTTTTGAAAATTGTAAACTACTTTTTAAGTTTAAGTATCTCATTCTCAAATCGATAGACCCAGTAAAAAATCGTTGAAACTCGCCTGGACTTGACCGGGACCCGCCCAAGAATTGATCGGGATCTGCCCAGGACTCGCCCAGGACCCGACCAGGACTCACCTGGGACCCAACAGGGCTCCCGTAGGGACTTGATCGAGACCCGACCGAGACTTGACCGAGACTCGCCCAAGACCCAATCGGACCTGTCTGAGACCCCCTCGGGAACTGTCCGAGACCCCGCTGGGACTTGACTAGGACCCACCCGAGACTTATCCAATACCCCGTCAGGACCGACCCAAGACCTGTTTGAGACCCCATTGGGACCCGCCTGAGACTCGACCAAGACACACTCTGGACCAGCTTGGGACGTGTCTGAAACCTTGCCAAGACCCACCTGGGACCCCACCGAGACCTGACTAAGACCCAAGCAAGTCTTACCTAGGACCTGATTGGGACTCAACCTAGACCCACTTGAGACTCGACCGAGATCCCGCTAGGACCCACTCGAGATATCTCGGACATGTCCTGGTGAAGTCCCGAGCAAGGTCTCGTACAAGTCCCAGGAATGTCCGAGGTGAATCTTGGGCGGGTCTCGGCGGGGTGCCAGGTTGGTCCCGGTTAGGTCTCGGCGGGACTCGGTTACAACACCTCCAAGACCTAGTTGGGACATTTTCGTAATTTATAGTTTAATATGATTGAATAAAATATATATATATATATTATTCGTAAGAGCAAGTCTCCTTGGTCTTGTGCTGCCTTTTATGTTATGAAAAATGCTGAAATCGAAAGGGGAACTCCTAGATAAGTAATTAATTACAAACCACTCAATAACGTGCTAGAATGGATCAGGCACCCCATCCCTAATAAGAAGTACTTAGTTAGTCGCATTAGTAAGACTCTAGTCTTTTCTAAGTTCGATATGAAGTCAGGGTTTTGGCATATCCAGATTAATGATAAGGATAGGTATAACCTTTTGGGCATTATGAGTGGAATGTCATGCCTTTCGGTCTGAAGAATGCTCTTAGTGAATTCCAAAACATTATGAACGATATTTTGAATCCCTTCAGTCATTTTATCATCGTTTACATTGATGATGTTTTGATTTATTCAAAATCTATTGATGAACATTGGAAACATTTGAATTCATTTCTAGAAACAGTCAAACACAATGGACTTGTTGTCACTGCTAAAAAGATCAAGCTTTTCCAAACCAAAATTATATTCCTTGGTTTTGACATTTCTGAAAGTCAGATTAGACCCATTGATAGAACTATTCAATTCGCCGATAAATTTCATGATGTTATCATTGATAAAACCCAGCTCCATAGATTCTTAGTTCTTTAAATTACATTGCGGGTTTCTACAAAGACTTGAGAAAACAATGCAAGCATTTGTTTGACCGTTTACTAAATCCTCCTCCTCCTTGGACTAGTATTCACACTTCACTCGTCAGAGAGATTAAAACTCATGTTAAGACCCTACCCTGCTTAGGTATTCCCTCCGATAATGCTTTCAAAATCATTGAAACTGATGCTTCTGAAATTGGCTTCGGAGGCATTCTTAAACAAGTTGTTTCTCCAGGATCTCCTGAACAAATTGTTCGATTCCATTCGGATTCTGGAACAATACGCAAGCTAATTATAGTACTATTAAGAAAGAAATTATTTCTATCATTTTATGCATTACTAAATTTCAATCTGATTTGTTAAATCAAAAGTTTTTGTTGCACATTGATTGTAAATCTGCTAAATACATTACGAAAAAAAGATGTTGAAAACATTGCATCAAAACAAATTTTTGCCAGATGGCAAGCGGTTTAAGCATTTTTTATTTTGATATTGAATACATTAAAGGTTCCAATAACTCTATTCTAGATTTTCTCACTCGTGGATTTTTGCAGTGCCAGCATGGCAAGCAAAAAAGATAAGCAGAAGATTGACTCCAAGGTTTTGGTTTTAAAACCAAAGTCTGTCATTACTGCTCCCGTTACTAATTCATCTGTTGCTTTCGCTAACCGTTTCTCAGATTTTAGCCCCGAGTCACCAGCTACCTACTCCAATGCTCTTGTTTCAGATTATGACCCTTTTGTCATTTCTTCTCAAAAATCCAGTATTCCTTTCATTAAATACAATAAAACATCAGCTTATGTTGTTCTTCCTTATTTCGAGCATTTATTTCATATTGAGATAAATCGTTCTCACATTAAATCTCCTACTCAAATTGCCGCTTCTTACTTTCCTCCTCAGTTTCATTGGATCTCTGAGCATCCTCTGAAAACTCTTTCATACTACACTAATATCCTATTCCAGACAAAGTCTGTTCATTTTAAACCCATTTACAGTAAAACTGAACCCAAGAAATTACTTTAACACAGTGTGGCTCATTGTGGGACATGTTTGTGACTCCAGCAGGTCACAAGTGACCCACCGTGAGTCACGTTTGTGGGTCACACAAGTAACCTATCATGGGTTTTGCGTGACCCGCTGTGGGTCGCATTTGACCCACGGTGGGTCAACCCAAGAGGCTAAGTTTTATTTTGTTTTATTTTATTTTTAAATCAAGGTATTTTTGTAATTTTATAAACATCTTAAGTGTATTTCGAAAATTTCACTCATTACTGTTTGATGTAACATTGAATTTTGACGAGATAATTGACATTACAAACTCTAAAATATGGTAACCCTAAATTGATATTTTTTAAAGTATAATTACAAAAATAATCAAAGATCATGAGTGGTAAGCGATGTATATATATATATATATATATATATATATATATATTTTAAATGGGTTGTGCTGTTAAAAGCAAATGGAGGGTGGGTGAGTGTGTTTGATTTGGAGCTGTATATAAATAACCCATGAAAAACATACCATATAGAGTTTTAAGGAGCACAAACAACAAATTGAAAAATAGTAGAACTCATAAAAGAGAACCCAAATGTTTAATGTGGAAAATTAAAATGAAAATCACAATTTAACACAGCATCTCCAGTAATGAAATGTCTAATGATGGTCATTTTAACTACTCAAAATACAACTTTTGATATTTTATCTACTAGTTTTTTTACTACAATCTCTGTCATAAACATCTAATCAACTCTCAACTTTCTTCAAATATTGTTTTTATTATTGTTTATCATTACTTTGAGGGGGAGGGAGGGAGGGAGAGAGAGAGAGAGAGAGTGAGAGGAGATAAAAAAAATCTTACAAAGGGCTATAGTAAACTTTCATATATAAAAGTTCACTGTAACAAATTTTATCAAAACTTTTATTTTGAGGTGTTTGCTGAAGGAGAAAAATAGCCCATAATAGTTATATTTAGCGAAATGCTAAAAATCATTTTTTCAACCATCTTCATATAGTGAATGATGAATCTACTATTAACATAAATTTACAAATCTACTAGTAGATCTATTAAATTTATGAAAAGAGATAATTGAAAGAATAATGTATAGAATGTCTCTTATAATTAACTATAAAGAATCATTTAGAGCATCTGGGTGAGATGCCCGAGAGCGGAGAAGAAAGTAAAAGCGGGAGCTAGGATTGTTTTGTAGAAGCAAGAGAGCTGGTTAAATGAGTATTGATCAATTGAAATTGTTAGCTGTTCACCAACTGTTTAGGCTTTCAATTTGGGCTGTATAAAGATCCGACTTTTAGGCCCAGAAATTGAGCTCTTGAGGTCTTGCAGACTTAGCATGCATGCACGTGTCCAGTGGGCATGCAAAATGCTACTTACAAATTAAAACGTTTATTTGATATATATATATATATATATATATATATATATATACTGATGACCTTCCTAGGTTCCTGCTCACAAATGTGATTCCAAGGATCCTATAATAATCTTGTCCCTCTGTCTCTTCTCTCATGTGTTCAACAATTTGTTACAGTCAAGAAGAAATAACAACTCCACATGAAGCCACACGATTATGCATAAGGGAGAGCAATCACATGGCTGCCAATGTGACACTTTCACATTCCATAGCTACTAAATATCAAATGTATTACTCTTGACATGTTCACATTTCAAGCAAGATTTCTACATCTGATCTTTTATCACTTTTACAATCATATCTTTAAATTTTAAAAAAGTGTTTATTTAGGATTATGGTCTTTTTTAGATGTTTTCAATGCCAATCATTCCGTTCAAATTCAGCGTTAAATTCTAACAAAAAAAGTGAAATTCTTAAAATACCCAAATCCAAATTCAAGGTATTTTTTTATAAATTTGTAAACATTTTACGGGTATTCTGAAGATTTTACTCATTAACCGTTTGATTTAGCGTTGAATTTTGGCAAGAGGGATGAAAGATTAAAGGTGATAAATAAAATTTTTCCTCGACTTAATATACTCACAGAACTCAATGTTCTGTAGCCATGCTATTTTAACAACATACCTGAAGCCTACATCCTTTTATTTTATTTTTTGTAATGTTTAAGAATATATATAGCGCGGCCGAAGACTTGGCTTATGATGTGGTCCTCCTACCAAATTAGATATCTTTTTACATTTGTGAATTGTGCTGCTACCACATGGTAGGGTCTCAGATAGGGTCATTGTCTTGATACAAATATATATATATATATCATAAATGTCGTGGCCAGCTTGGTTATTTTGTTGTTTTTCAATTTTTCAATAAACTTAATTATCTCAAATACAGGTGAAAAAAGATATACATGATTAGGTAGCAATGTAGCATATATGTTCACATTCACCGTCAAATGGTACTTTCAGTTTCAGACGACAATTTCCTCATGCATAGCTTTCAAGTTCCATCATTCCAAGATAAACTTATATATATATATATATATATAAGAGAAATATTAGGATTTTTTGTGTTCTAATTTTTTTTTTTTATCCTACCTGAATATTGTTTTAAAAAAACTAAAAAGACATTTACTTTTACTGATCCTTCATATTTTTTTAACTGTCGATAATTATGGAGGCAAGTGGTATATCCGGCCATCTCAATCATCTGATTTCTCTTGATATATATAACTCATCAAGCAGCTCTACTGGGAGTGGGAGGGGGACGGCTTGCCATATGATGTGCAATTGGGAAAATAATCACTCCAGATCCAACTTTAATGTTTGACCATCAGACTCAAATGTCCTTTTCAAAGCTATAAAATGCAATTGAATTCAAATGTCCTTTTTGTTTGTAAACAGGCTCTATCTCCTTCTATGATCTGTTTGTTTTGCTTTTGGTCCAAACCTTTGAGTTGTGGATGTTAACATTATCTTAGTTGTCAGGTCGAGAAGGATGAATTTCGGCATGGAAGGTTTTTTTCTCTCAGGATAGAAAAATAAGCGCTACCTATGCATTGGATGGTGTCTGTTTGGTGCAGATCTGATCTTAAACTTGATGAATAGTTATGGGTTAGCGGATGTTGTTGCCTTTGTTTGGCCTGATTGGTTGATAATTGTAACTTTAGTTTTGGCTATGATTTGCTTAAGAGCTTTTTGCTCTGTTTGTAAGAGCTTTTGCTCACCATCTTTTATCAATTAATGAGATGAAATGTTTTTCCTTACAAAAAAAAAAAAAAAAAAAATACAATTGAATTCATTAAATGAAAAAAATAAATGGCAAAAACAGTCAGTGTAATTGATTTTTTTTTTTATATATATATAAAAAGGATAAATGGCAAAAACAGTCAGTGTAATTGATTTTTTTTTTTATATATATATAAAAAGGAAAATATATATATATATATATATATAGGGGTGGCAGAGCGTCCCCAAGCTGATGAGAGAGAGTGATTGGACCCCTTGTTTGGTTTTTTAAAATATTTTCCGTTCTCTTTTTTTTTTTTTTTAATTTGAAAAAACCTTTACTTACTACTCTTAATTATGAAACAATGTCAATCATTCTATCAAAATTAAACATTAATAAAACTTTGGTTGTAACAAATTTAACTGAAATTAATAAATTTGCTTGTAACAAAACTCTATGGACTGAAAAATTAGCCTGATAATACTATTAAGAAGAAGAAAAAGTAAATAGTAGCTTGTATTAAACTAGCTTAATCTCTATTGGTTCATTCATATATATATATATATATATAAGCCGTACGTGGGAGGAGATGAGAACCAGTGAACCACCATCCATTCGGACCGAGGCTGACGTAGAAGGCTGAGATGCAAATGCACGTACGGTCACAAAATGGGACAGGATCCGATCTCGGCTAAACACTGCCGTGGGCGGCCCGGACCCATTTTTATGTTTTGGGGAGAGTAGGACACGCACGGCCCATGCACATGCACATGTACGCACGGGTTCGAGGTTTGTCCCTAGTATGATTGCTGGCCCCGAGTTGAACATTATTATTATGATTAAATCCATGGATCCGAATCCAACGGTGGTAATCATTGCATCAAATCCATAACCTCATCATTCATCCAAAAGTTTAGGGGTCCCGCTCAACATCATTTTTATTCCTTCAAGTTTATCTCCTCCCTGCCATGAGGTCCTCATTGCTAGTAGGACGAGCTCTTTCCTTTTTGGTCAGAGCAATAGCTTTCCCTTGAAATGCTCAGTTTTAACCAAAAAAAATATAGATGGGGTTCAACCCAACTTCATTTATGGTACAAAATTATATAAGAGTTGTGTCACGTTTAAAATTAAAATTTTAAAATAAATATAAAAATTAAAATATATACCCATAAAAATTGAATCTTAAATAGGGCAGTTAGTCGCTCTAGCCTAATGTGAAGTGACCTTTGATATTATTTAGCACATGAAGATAGGTTTTTTTTTTGGGAAAATTTCAGAAAGCCCCCTTAAACTTTTAGCCAATTTGAAAAATCTCCCTTGAATTTTCAAAACTCTCATTTAGACCCCTTGAACTTTAGTTTTCTCTCACTTTGAACCATTTTAACATTAAACTACGTCGTTTTGTATACTAAAATTAAACACCTACCCAGCTCAAAAACGATGTAGTTTAATGTTAAAAGGGTCCAAAGTGAGAGAAAACTAAAGTTTAGGTGGCCTAAATGAGAGTTTTGAAAATTTAAGGGAGATTTTTCAAATTGGCTAAAAGTTCAAGGGGGGCTTTTTGAAGTTTTTTTTTTTTTTTTTTTTTTTTTTTTTTAAGAACACATTATTCTATCTCCTTTCTCTTTTTCACTTAAAAAAAGGACAATGGACTCGAGTTCCAATTTCTCATCTCAAACAGCCCTCCTATCTTAGCTGGAACTCTGAACAGTACATGAAGCGGACACGTGGACGCACCCTACTGCACCAATCCTATACTAAAAACCGCCGTCAGTTTCAGTCGTCTCCTCCGTGACTCCCGCGAACGCCATCTTAAATGTCGACCCACGACTTCAACGGCACCTCACGATCCCATGTGACGGAGCAACAGAGAGCGTCCCGTTTGGCCTATGAGCGGAACAAGAAAAGAACAAAAAAAAAAAAAGAAAGACAACCAGCACATGATTTGACTGACTTGACAACGCCTTTTAAGCAACCGCTTTCTATAAGACTTGGATTGGATTTTTTTTCAAAAAAAAAAACTACGCTAATCTGTAAAACTGGTTTGGAGAAGTAAAAGCAGTGAGAGAGTGAGATAAAAGCCTCTCGTCAAGATCTCGCAGCTTTTGTAAAGAGCAAAAAAAAAAAAAAGAAGAAAACAGACGACTGTGCTTTTACTCTCAAACACGCTTGCTCAAGATTCCTTCTGGATTCATTGAATCGCAAGCTTTGCATCCATTTATTACGACAAACTGTTTTATTCATAGATTTGGAGCTTGAAGCCTAAAATGCGCGTTTAAGGTACTCACTATAATCTCTCTCTTCTTTCCACTGGTCAGTTATAGTATTGCTTCTTGAAATTTGCATTACTTTGGATATGTAACTGACGCTTCACAAGATTTATTGACGAGTTGTTGTTTTGATGAGTGGTGGTTAGGTAGTGTTTGGTGCTTAATTTTGGCTGATAATGGCGGGAGAGATTGATGAATCGTATAGCTTTAGCTTTCAGGTATTCTTTTCTAACCTAGGATCTAAATTTTACTTTCATTCCTTTTTTTTTTTTTTTTTTTTTTTGAATTAATTGATTTACATATTATCAGGAATTCTAATTTATGAGAAATGGTACGTGAATTTTAATCTTGGATGAATGACCGATTAGCAGTGGAAATTTGAGATTCCAGAATTGTAGGGATTTTTTTTCCTCCCCACTCATATCAATTTATTTACGAATGATGAAAGGATCTGCATTTGTAATAGGCTCCATATGCCTAGTTTTTAATATTTTCCACCTGTCCTTCCAAATAGATAGATAAATACTTCTTTCATTCGCTTAATGTGTATTGATTGGTTGCCAAAATGAGATATACTTTCTTTCTTGAGATGTTTGGCTTTTGCAAAAAATGGCTTTGTATTCCATTCCTATCACGTATAATAACTCACCTTCGGGGGTCAAGATAGTCCATTGATTTATTTAGCTTCGTTGACCCTGTCTTTGGATCTATTTCGCACCATCAACAAATGGAGTTTTTTGCTCTGTACATGTTGAAAATGCAGCAAAAAATGCAGCCCTTTGGGTTTATTAATTTTTTTTTCTATACTTCTTTTTCCATGTGACAAGTATATCTAATAATTGTTTTTCTTTTCCCGCTTACTGGGTTGTATCTTTAATTCAATAAAATTGTACTTAATTAGCAGGTGTTTGTGCGTGCATACATATTTACACATAACAATCTAGAGTCAAGTCACAGCAGCTATTCAGGGTCTGGGAATGGATAAAGGAAATGCTTATTACAAAAACAGAATTATGTCTCCCATTTTGAAATTAAAACGAGACTTGCTGTAACTTTTGTCAACAATAGTCATTATATTATACACACACACACACACGCAGTTCATAAAGATTCCTGGATCATTCAGGTACTGTTACAAATACGAGTAATGCAATTGAAAAATTCTAGCTTATGTTGCTTTTAATGAAAATACAATTAAGTCCACTGTCTTAAATAAACTTTGAATCACCAAACTTCACATTGTTGAGTACCCAACTACCTCCCACAAGAATACTTGTTTGCTAATGAATTGTGCAAGCTTGAGGCTATTGCCAAAGTTTTTGGAAATTTTGCATCATTGGGGAGCGGCTGAATTGAAAAATAGACTCCTATTATTCCTCTCTTGGATATGCTTTTCCACCTATTCTCTTTATAACAGAACTTTTTTGACATAAGCAGGCAGATTCTCTACACTCTGGTTCTATATCATTTGGAAGGTTTGAAAATGAACCCTTATCTTGGGAGAGGAGATCATCTTTCTCACACAACAAGTACCTTGACGAGGTTGAGAAATGCTCAAAACCGGGTTCAGTTATTGAGAAGAAAGCTTATTTTGAAGCTCATTTCAGGAAGAAGGGTCTTCTTTGTCCAAATTCATCTGATTGCCATAATGATGGAGAATATCAAACTGGTGAAAAGGATGTCTTGGAGAGCAGAGAACAATTTGAGCATGTAAATGAAGGTAGCCACTATGCTCTCTTTGATGAGAGCCCTAATGGTTCTGAGTATCATGGAGAGTACGAAGTGACAGGATGTGAAATGAAAAATCCAGGCTTTTCATTCTCTGTCCCTCAGATGGAATCTGCTTTGAATAATGCTGATGTTTTGGTAGATTATGTTAATGCTGAGGAAACACGTCAAGTTGAAATTGACTGTGACAAATTTCTCTCAGTTAATGATGGACCTGAGATAACAATAGATCACAGTCCTAATGGTGATGCTGTAAAGGCTGATAAATCATCTAAATCCATAGCTAATTTCGAACCAGGGATTGAAGAAAATCAGAACTTTGATTGTGATACAGTAAATGCTGAAAAATCATCAAAAGGCACTGATCCATCCCCCAAGACTGGACCAGCTGTGACAGTTGACATAACTAGCTTGGAGCATTCACCAAATCCTTCTCCAAAGGTGTGGATTTTCAAGAATATTATCAAAATAGCAATTCTTAGTTCCTTACCAATAGTTCCTTGTTTGTCAAAAGCTATCATTTGATGGTGGACACCCAATCACTATTTGAAATAAAAATTGCAAAATAGCATATGGAGACTAGCTCTGGAGGTGTTTATCATTGTCAAATGGGCACCAATGTTATGGATGCACTTATTTAAGCTTTTTCGAAGTATTTTTTTCATTTGGCTGAACTCCTTGATGTTCTAACTGTAGTTGAGGGCTGCAACGGAAACCAAACCTTCGAAGCCCAGAGTGAAGTCTCAGGCCAATGTTGTCCGTGTCAAGAGAGACATTTCTGGTGCTTCATCTAAAGATCCTCCAAAGAAACCAAGTAGAAAGGAAAGGGAGAATTCACTAGGAAATAATTTAGAAAAGAATTCAGCAAGAGTTGATGTTCAAACTACACATGCTGTACACAGAACTCCAATCTTAGAGGTAAGCGTCTGAAAATATATCAAAAAGTCAATTCAAGGTACTTTTATAAGCAATATTAATAACCTTTTTGACAGTGCATTATAATAAAATTCATCAACATTATTACCTGGTTACTGAGTAATCTTCTTATGTTGTTTGCTATTGCTTGGTCTTTTTGCACAGGATTCTAGAAGTCGGAAGGCAAAATTAATTCATGACAATAAAAGGTATTTATTATTTCTTGAAAGTGGGTAACCTATATGGTTTATTGATTCAATCTCAAGTCTCATTCTTCTCTTGTTGTAGTGGTGAAAAAGAATCAAGGAGAAAGAAAGTCGGTGAATCCCAGTCCTCTTCAACAAAGACTGAACCAAGTGGACATCAAAGAGCAAACAGGTTACTGAAAATATCATAAGTACTGCTCTTATTGTTCAATATTTTTACCTTATGAATTTTCATATACTTTGTGTTATAGGCTTGATCATACTGTGAATTCAACAAAGGCAGATGCAAAACTAGGTGCTGCAGCTTTCAGTTTCAAAAGCGACGAACGAGCGGAAAGGAGGAAAGAGGCAAGCAAGCATGCTGTAACTTTGATTTTAATTTTACTTTGATTTTAGGGATTAGACCTGAATAACTTACTCCTTTGTTCCTTCGGCTCATCTAATTTAGTTCTATATGAAGCTGGAGAAAAAAATGCATGCCAAGGAGGCTGAGATTAATCAGAACCAAGCAAAAACACAGGTATATGAAATTATCTAATTAATACTTTATGTCATTAAGTAAAAATTAATTGATAATTTCATTGTGTGTTGCTTTACTTTAAAAGAGATAATGATATATTCAAGCTACTGTGACGCTGTGTTGGTGCTCAGGAGAATGACGCAATTATGAGATTCTAAATCATATAATTAAATTGATGACAAGTCTCAGATTCTTTTCTTTTCTTTTTAAACGAGGTATTGTTAAAAACACTTTTTAATTCTTAACTTGTGAAATTTCTAGTGAGGTTCATCTTATTTTCATTTCGTGAACGAGGCCAAAGTAGATATGGATCGAATAGCATCCATCAATTTTGTTGTCACAATTATATATGTTACCAATTCATGAGGTCAGGTCATAAGAAACTTCACGGGTCACTCCTATTGCAGGAAAAGACAGAAGCTGAGATAAAACAATTCCGGAGAAGCCTAAACTTCAAAGCAATGCCTATGCCTTCTTTCTATCATGTAGCTGTATCTCCAGGGTCTGATGGGAAGAAGGTACATATATGTTTTTGCCATAACTGAAATCCGTTATGTTGAAATTCCTTTATGCATGGATGGCGGCATATAATAGTCCTCACTTTTTTACTTATCAAAAAAAAAAAAAAAAATAGTCCTCACTTTTCTAGTTTTACAGAATTCTTGGACGTTTGTTCTTCTTTTTCTCTCTTATAGGGGATTTATTCTATATACTGTCCATGGATTGTGCCCCTCTCTTTTCTAATGAGATTGATTTACTTATCAAAAAATATTTTTGTTATAACTTGGTTTTGCAATTTCTTATGATTAAAGAAGTCTACTATTGGATCAAATAATGATAATGAACAACACCAACCAATTGATAAATGATAACTATACATCAAAGCACATCTTAGCCTTAAGCTGCTACATTTAAATTCATTTGTATCTATCTTGTATAGATGATAAACTCAATAAAATTATAAATAAAATCATTGCCATACGTATTTAGTATGCAGCATTACACCTAGCACATCTATTTATGTTATGTGGTATTAGAGTCAAAATTCGACTAACATCCTTCTGCTCCAATAGCCGCCACCTCCTCCACACGAACTTCTCCTTCTACTCTCAACACCACCACACCACTTCACAACCTTAGTCATCGCAGTGCCCTCAAACTTACCTGTGAAAAGTACCTTCTATGAAAGGGACAACTTTGTTCCCTATCTACAAGGTCAAAGTCTCTTTGGCTATGATGATGGAACAACACCCTGCCCACCACAGTTTCTACCTGATTCCACTGCTGGTTCAATGGTAGCCAATCCGGCATACCAAACTTGGTATCTTCAAGACAAGATGATCCTTGGTGCTATTATTTCCTCCCTCTCTAAAGGGTTCTTAGCACATGTTGTTGGCCTAGATTCATCTCGAGAAGTTTGGCTAATTCTTGAGAAGCTTTTCTACTTCCATCGAAGGCATGTATAAGGAAGACCAGATATCAGCTAGCAACCTTAAAGAAAGGTTCTACTCCTATTGCTAATTATTTTCAAAAGGCTCAAAATCCCATATACATTGGCTGCCATCAGTCAACCTTTACATGAATTTGAACTTGTCTCTTATATACTTGCTGGCTTAAGCATTGAGCATGATCCGCTAGTCACATCTATAACTACTCGAATTGATCCCATTTCCATCGATGATCTCTATGGACATCTTGTCTCTCATGAGTTGCGTCTTGAACAACATCAATCAGCTGTTGATCTCTCCATCCCCTCTGCCAATATTGCATAATGCAACAACTTTGCTCAAGGAAGGCCAGCTTGTGGCTCCTCTCTTTCCTCTGTGGAGGTACTACTCCTCGCAATCAGAATTCTTGGCGTGGCAGAGGAAGGGGGCAGGATCTCCATCCTCATTCCCATCTACAGGAAGCTCTGCCACAAATTGTCCAACTTGCCACGTTTGCCTTAAATCTGACCATACAACAGCTTCTTACTGACACCGATTTGATCACACTTATTAGTGTGACTCTAACCAACTTGCTACTTATATGACTACACCTCAAAATGCTCCTGATTTCCAATGGTACCCTGATAATGGATCCATCAACCACTCGACCAATAATTTATCCAATCTCAATGTGCAAGCTAAAGAGTATATTGGCAATGAGCAAATCTGTGGTGGCAATGGTCAAGGTTTGCGCATTCTTCATACTGGTCTTGCTACTTTTGCCTTCTCATAAGCACAAATTTTGGTTGCTTTCTCTTTTACCTGTTCCTCAAATATAGAAGAACCTTATTTCTATAAATCAATTCACACGTGACAACAATGTTTTCATCGAATTTCATCCTAATTTTTTATGTGTTAAAGACATTCCACCCTCACCTTGCTTTTTTGGTGAGAGGGTCTCGGTGGATCAATGGCACCATCAACTGGATCATCCTTCCTTTAGATTGTTCGTAGAGTCATCACTTCCAATAATTTGCCCATATCTTCTTCCAAAGCTTCTCCAATTTGCTCACCGTGTCAACAAGGCAAGAGTCATAGGCTTCACCTAGCTATTCACCTTTTGTTTCCTCTCTTCTATTACAGTTGTTATTTCTGGATGTATGAGGTCCCGCCCCATTATTTCAGTTAATAATAAACGATTTTCTTTATGTATTGTGGATGATTTCAGTAAATACTCTTGGCTATTTCCTTTTGAAAGAAAATCTGATTTCACTGCTGCTTTCTGGGTTTTAAATCCTTAGTTGAGAATTATATTGGCAGCAAAATTGCTTGTGTCCAAAGTGATAATGGAGCAGAGTTTCGTCCTCTGCAGCAAAAACTTCTTTCAATGGGAGGTTATTATTGTCTTAGCTGCGGCACCACATTAGATGAGCTCAGTTGAGAGAAAAAACAGGCATCTTGTTGAGACTAGTCTTTCTCTTCTTGCCCATGCATCTGCTCCTCTCTCTATTTGGGATGAGGCATTTGAATCAACATGCTTTTTAATAAATCACCTTCATCTCTTGTCACTCCGCACAATTCCCCATTTGAACCATTCCTTTTTAAAGGCTTTTGGATGTGAATGTTGGCCATTTCTCAGGCCTTATAGCATCTTGTTGAGACTAGTCTTTCTCTTCTTGCCCATGCATCTGCTCTCTCTATTTGGGATGGGGCATTTGAATCAACATGCTTTTTAATAAATTGCCTTCATCTCTTGTCACTCAGCACAATTCCCCATTTGAACTATTCCTTTTTAAAGGCTTTTGGATGTGAATGTTGCCCATTTCTCAGGCCTTATAATTCCCGCAAACTAGCCGTGAGATTAAAGTCTTGTGTATTCATTGGATATAGTAAGAATCGCCATGGTTATAAATATATGCATGTTCCTTTTGGACGAACATTTGTTGCTCAACATGTTGTGTTCAATGAACTTTCGTTTTCTTTTGCTCAATGTCAAGCAACTCAGTCATCTTCAGCCGAGGCATCATCCCATGTCCCTCTTCCTACTCTTGTACTTTGACCCTCACGATGTATATCTTCCACATCCAGTCCACTAGAGTCATTGGGAAATAGTACAAATCCTCCTTCTGCTCCATCCCAATCACCTAATCCTCCTTTTGCTCCATCCCAATTACCTCTCCCTGAGTATTCCCCTTCTGCTCCTGCAGCTTTTGCACAACCAGCCACTTCTTCTGAGAATTTCACTCCTTCATCACCTGCTACTGCTGATTCTGCAATACCAGTTCCTCCACCTCACATTGTGCGTTATTTGAAATCAACCTTCAATCAGTCTCTATTTTCACAAATCACCATCATGGCTGCTCAGTACTTACTCTGATTCTGATTGGGCAGAGTGCCCAGATGACAGGTGTTCTACCTCTAATGACAGGTGTTCTACCTCTGGCTACGGTGTGTTTCTTCGCAGAAATCTCCTCTCCTGGAGCTCGAAGAAGCAACCAACTCTATCTAGCACCAGTACAGAGAGTATTAGGCTTTAGCAAATGCTTCTGCTAAACTAATTTGGATATAGTCTCTATTGGGTGAGCTTGGTTTTTCACTTCCCTGCGCAACTATATTACATTGTGATAACATCGGAGCAACTTACCTTACCTCAAATCCAACTTTTCTTGCTCGCACAAAGCATATAGAAATAGGTTATCACTTTGTCAGGGATCGTGCTGCTGCTAAGGCTTTGGATGTCCGCTTCTTATCGAGTAAGGATCAGCTCGCAGATATCCTCACCAAATCACTGGCTTCTGACGTTTCTCTCTACTCAAATTCAACCTCAACTCTCACTCACCCCCGTCAAGAGGGGGTGTATTGGATCAGATAATGATAACTATCAACACCAACCAACTGATAAGTGATAACTATACAGCAGAGCACATCTTAGCCTTAAGTTGTTACAATTTAAATTCAATTGTATCTATCTTGGATAGATGATAAACTCAATAGAATTATAAACACAAACACTGCCATATGCATTCAGTAGGCAGGATTACACCCAGCAGCATCTGTTTATGTTATATATACTATGTGACTAGAAAAAATCCTATTCTTCATGTTTGACATATAAGATGCCCAAAGTGGTTATAGTTCTCACGCACGAGCTTGTGAAATTAGAGGGAGATTGGCTTGCAGCTAATGCTTGTGATTTCAAAGGGTTGGAAGATATTAGATTCTATTGGGATTTCTTTATTAACATGCTGGGATCACATGACAATGAACATTAATAAAACAGTTTGAAGCTGTAAGAAATGTGTTAACCAAAACAGGAGCTTGATGGAAAAATTTACAAAAAAAAAAAAAAAAAAAAACTGTGTGAATATATTACGGGAAGATTTGGGGAACTATAGAATATATATAATTATAATACACACACACACACACACAGAGTAATTAGGACAATGCTTATCCCATTAGTTTTATTCAAGAGTTTTCACACTTCTTATTTCCAAGTGTTTTCCATACTAGTCACATGATGTTTTCCTCTAAATTAGATAGATTTTCTTTGAAACATAGAATGTTTATTAATGGCCTAGTTACCTAGTAACTGCCCCATAGATACTAAATCCATTTATTTGCCTTCCATTGCATGAAAGGGAAGAATTTCTCTCTTGGAATCTAGTTGAGACAAACTTGACTTAAATCTGTGAAGACCAATTTATCACCCAAAATGATTGTAGAAGTATCATGTTTTGTCAAAAAAAAAAAGGAAGAGAAATATCATGCGAAATGTTTTGAATTGAGTTTCAGGAAGTGAGGAAGTGCTTTTGGGAAACCATACTTTTTCCAGCATGTCAATATCATTGTCTCGCGATATATTGCTAGTAACATACTTTTCTCTCACACTTACAGTGTTGGGCCTTTGTTGATCTATGTTTTGGATTGTTTTCCTTGATTATGATTACATTACTTGTTCTTCCATTAGAGCCAAACTTGTTATTTTCTATATCTGATGAGCCCTCAGTTTTTATTTGGAAAGAGATAGAGCCAAAAGTTTGCTGATGTTGGAGGACATTTTATTTCTCAGGCTGTATTAAGTAACAACAAAGTTAATAAAGCACAAACTAAGTCAACAAGTCCAGGTAGTAGAGCTGCTGCCGGATCAAAATCGTGTTCTAAGGCAGGAAATGACCAAGCCCTCTATACCAGTGAATCTGTAAACACAACTGAACCACTTGATGCCTCAAATGAGACCAACTGCCCTAAAGCTGAGCACTCTGAAGGCAGTGCAATCTCTCAGACTCCATCTACCAACCGAAGCTACTTCCCAGAAGCTACAGCTGGAAATGAGGTTGTCGGGAGGAAGGAACGAGAGAAGGAGAAGGATACTGGTTTGCATAAAGGTTGTGTATCAGAAAGTCATAAGGTGACAAAAGGCCAAAGAATTGAGGGGAAGCAGAGAGTGGGAGCCCAGACAAGTAGCAATGAGATGGCAAGAAAGGACATGAAACACGTTGGCATTGGCAGCAGAAATCGAATGGGCAATCTAGCAGTTGGTGTTGCCTCTTGAACACAGATGCCCTTTCTCCCCACATGTTCGCCGCTGTGCCAAGCTACTGTGACATATTTATGAAACCACATGTTTGCCACCATGTGAAGTGAATAAAAAGCACGATTTGACCGGAAGCTACCAGGTTAGAGGCAGCATGTGCTTCTCTCCATTATCCAGAGCACAGATACGGAGAATCATGAAAAATGGATGTTGAGGTTAGCGTTTTCTCTTCCTCGTTGTTTTATTTCAAATTTTCGCTTATGCAAAGTGTAATGTAACATAGAGCTGGAATAGATAATAATGTTGGAATTGTTTGAGGGATATGATAAAATCACAAGACCCTCTTGCCACCATATGTGAGGAATAGCAATCCGAATTGTTAGTTTATTGAAAGAATTATCAGGTAATAATAGCACATGTTTGTATTTATTTTGTGTAAGATTTGTATCTAGCATCTTGGAATAGAATTTATATAGTTTCCTGTTCATGTTAACTGCCTTAAACCTAAAAATTCATCTTCAGATATCATCATCGCCAAGAATCACGAACATGGGAGCCTTTATGTGGGTCTGCAGAACTGATCAAGGTTATAATTCTGCCCGTTTCTTAGAATAGGAAAAAGTGAAAGAATCACTTACTATTTTCATTGGAAATCTAATTATACATCTATTGAAGATAAACTAATTTAACCAAACATCTTTCCTATCATGGTAGTTGTAAACAATAAACTAGAACGCCAAGTGTCTCCCTAAAACTAGTGGTACTGCTAGTTTGCCAATAAGAATAGGATAATGAAATGGTTTCATTTAATAATCCAAAATCGATTCTTCACGTATTTAACTTTTTGCTAATTTGGCTATATTTGAAAATGAAAGATAATGATGATCAGACCCTGACGATGATGATCTTTTTCTAGCCTTCTGGTAGTCTCTTTTTAATTTCTATTTTAACACAAAATGTCTACAACCAGCTTCCTTGTAATGTAGATTGCTGAGAGAAGTCATAGAAAGGAGGACACATTTGGAATCTTAACAGCTACCATTAGAAGTTGAGATTGTTTTAGGAAATTCGGGTTGCTTGCATTGTTTCACCCACTAAAGGTGAATATTGATACATAGTCTTGCAAATTCAAAGCGACTAATTTATTATCTGACCACTTTCGATCAATTATCTGACAGAACCGGTGAGGAGGGATGTACAAATTCTAGTCATTTTCCTTGGGTACCATAGGCTTTTAAGTCAAAGAGGCCATTACTGACACCCAACTACCCAAATTCGTGGTCTTCAAGTTAATGCCTAAAGGAGGCTTTTTCTTTTTTTTTTGGTACATAACGCCTAATGAAGTTGCTATACGGACATTTGAGCAATTTTCTATGGACATTTGAACCGTATGAGGTTTTTTTTTTTAATTTACATGCATTCCAGAAAAGGGTGAAAATACGCCATAGTACGAAAAGTTCACAAACTATTACGGTCGTTGTGTCCAGTTGAATGGGTGCGAAATCCTCAATTTGTAGTCATTCCCCGTCTTGTTTCTCATTCTTTTTTGGAATTTATGTTGAATTATTATGGTTTGATAAAGGTTGGCAAAGGTAAGATTAAAGACTTCTTATTTGTGCATATTATGATTATTAGGCTGAAGAAATTCATAATGTATTGTAATTAAATAGAAAAAGCGGAAGAAAGAGAGAAAATAGTGACACGAATTTTTTAGTGGTTCGGTGTTAGACACATACATTCACCACTAAGAAAGAATCATATAGAACTACATTATACTCTTATTCGTTAATGATATTTTACATTACAAATTACTCCTATTTCTGGGAGAATTGAGCTAGGGTTAGATAATACAAATATGTAAGTAGAGATACAATTAACTCTGAGCTAACTCAGTTGCATATCCTCCAACTCGGGCCAAACTCAGGGGGTGGGGCACTTTTTTCAAGTATGCCTCGTTAAACTCTTTTAGGCTGGCCCTAGGATTATTAAACATTTTTTTGGGTGAAATGCAAATTTTGTTTTCTAAAATTATTTCTATGTAATTACTTCTTTAGGAAAATGTTTGAATTAAGTGCAGGCAAAGGATTTGGCCACATTTGATTTTCTCACGTCTTATTGTAGTCATTTATTTTGTTTTGTTTTGTTTTTCATTAACCTTTGCCTTTGGTCGTTTCCTCTTGGCATGCTAATGATATCTTTCAGTGTAAGCGTATCACTCAATTAACATTTGGGTGATGACAAATTGATAAATGTTTCAAACAATTAAAAATAAACTTTTCGGTTATTTGAAATCTTTTTTTTTTTTTTTTTTTTTCTATACACATTTTTTTTGCTCTCTCTCAAATAGGTTATGCCTCTGCTTTTGCAATCTCACCCTTCCCGTTAAGGCTTTGGATTAAATCATACGGTAAAAGGATAAAATAACTCTTACATCTATTACAATTTATAAAATTACAAAATTACCTTTAAATTAAAATTAAAATTTATTTTTAAATAAATGTATTTTAGAAATTTCAACTGTCTATGTTAGGATTTAACAGAAAATCCTAACGGAGTGGTTAAATTAAAATTTTTTTTTAAAAGTTCGATACATTAAATTGATAATTTTTTTAAAAAAATTTTGGAGAAGGACATTTCTAAAAGTGATGGAAATTCAATGGTATTAAATTTCTATGAACACAAGGGTTTGAGTTTTGACTCCCATTAAATCAATAGGAGGAATTGTCTTCGATTTATAATGAGCCACTTGCAACTCATCAATTCATACACACTACAAATATACTTATTAAGACTCTAGACCTTTAACAATTACCTACTACACATTATAAACTCTTCTACTTCAAGTAACTGATATCTCACGTAACTCTTTATTATTATTGTAACTCATATGATTTTTGTGTATAAAGAAATGTTAAGTGTTCTACTTGTCCTAGGCGAATATTATTTTTTAAAAGCCGGGTGAGAGAAATTAGGGATCGATGGGACTATTTTTTTTTGTCCACTTAGGACCTAGAGAACGCTTAGTATTTCTCATCATGTATTCTTTTGACTATTTTTATCCTCCAATAATTATGTTCTAAAAAGAGGGATTAGATGAAGTTTTCCTATATTTAACTATGTATATATTATATATAATATAATATTTAAAAAAAAATTAACTATAATATATAAATATTTTAACTCTATGTATATATAAATATATATTTAAGAGAATCAAAACCCCATGGTCCCCTTATTCCGTCCTACTAGCTGCCCGCCAAAACATTGATTACCGCCAACACGACGCTCAACCAAAACTCCCAAACACATTTTGGTCGTATTCTCGTGACTAATTTTTATCCGGCCAGAAAACTATTCCTACGTGCCAAACACTACTTAGGTTAACTTAGAGGGTTAAATACCTTATTACTCCCTAGGGTTTAAACTCTTTATTTTATTTTTTTTAGGGTTTTATTTTTATCACAGGAAGTACCTGTGGTTTTCATAAAGATAGAGATGATACCTCCGTTAAAATTCTGTCCAAAATTTAAAAGAACGCTACTTCAGCACCAATCAAAAATCAACACATGTCATATAATTCATTCTTTTAAATGTTTTTTTAAAAAATTATATTTTTTCAAAAAAAAAAAAAAAAAAAAAATTGGGTGTAGCTATTCGCCATTTGGGGTGGCCGAAACCTCCCCACTACCCCAAAATGGCCAAAAGCCACCCCCAAATTTATATATCATTTCTATTTCAAAATTTCATTATTTAGTATATTTTGAAAGGTATTGCATTTAATACACTACTATCATTAAAATTTGGGTAAAGTCCACATAACCTCCTCAAACTACCATCCAATTGACGTCCCTCCTAAATTTTCAATTGTGACAATGTTTCCCCTAAACTATCAAAACATTGTCAATGTCTCTCCCTAAGACTAACAAAAAGATCAAAATATCCTTATATATTTTTTAATATGACAAAAATACCCTTATAAATTAAAAAAATAATAATAAAATAATTTCAAAAGAACAATTTTTTTTAAAAAAAAAATAATAATTTTTAAACTAAATTTTTAATTTTTTTTATAAGAATATATATTTTTTTAAACGAATATATATTTTTTTAAAACCGAAATTTTTATTTTAAAAAATTTACAAAACAAAATAAAAAATGCAATTTTTATAACAAAAAAAATTGAAATTTTTTAATTTTTTTCTTATAAAAAGGATTTTTTTTATTTTATTTTTAATTTTCTACCCTTTGGATTTTTTAAAAATTAGTTTTAGGGTTTTTTCTAGAAGTTTTATTATTTTTTGTTTTTATTTTATTAAGGGTAATTTTGTTATTGGGGAAAATATTGACAATTTTTGGTAGTTTTGAGGGAGACATTATCACAATTGAAAGTTTGGGAGGGACATTGTCAATTGGGTGGTTGTTTCAAGGGATTATGTGAACTTTTTCCTTAAAATTTTTAGACAACATTATCTTTTAAAATACACTAAGTAAAAAAAAAATAGAAAATTTTTGAAATGGAAAGAATCCGTTTATATATATATATATATATATATATATATAAAACAGAAGAAAAGATGGTGGATGAAAAGGAAAGAAAGAAAGAATACTCGGAATTCGAATCGTGAAGCTTCCGCGAGCCTGCTATTGTGGTCCAGGCCAGTACAACGCACCGGGCACCGGGCACCGGGCACCCATCCAAAACAGGTGATGTAATCAAGTGGTTAGAAAATAATAAAAAATAAATAAATAATAAATTAAAAAATTTTAAAAAAAAAGGAAAAAAGGAAAAGCCACTTTCCTCTTCTCTCAATTCATATTAATTCCTTCATAATCCTGCAACTAAACACCGGTGCCGAATTGGCGAATTCAAAATCCATCAACTACGTACAACGGTTCTCATTACATGCAATAGCTTAAACTAATTACATCAAATTTTCCCTAATTAGCAACATAAAAATATAAAATATAAACAAAAACAAGAAGATTAGCCGGGGAAATCATTGCCGTTGATCTTCCAAGAGTGGCTGCCGAAGACTGATCGGACGTGGAATGAAGAGGTTTTTTGTAGTAGTACGGGAAGTAGGGCAAGATGGGGTCAGGAGGGGGAGGGGAAGCAAATAAAGTACCTGTGGCAGGTGGAGGGTTGTATGGTAAATATCCCACCGGTGAAGGGTTGTATCCAGCTGGAGGCGGGTACGAGACGGTCTGGGACGGCGGTGTAGTGGTGGTTGACGGAGTTGTCGGGGTGACGGAGCCGGTGCCGGTGGGCGGCGGATAACATGGATATGGGCAGGCGTCGTCGGGCCTTGTGAAGCCGGGAAAATTCAGAAATATTATTAAGGCGAGGAAGAGGGTAGTGGAGAAAACTTGTGTAGCCATGGCAATTATGAAATTAAGGTGAAAGGAGGAAGGGAATTAAAGAAAGAGCAATGGGATCGAGCAGAAAGAAGTGGGTTTGAGGGGAGTGGGAGTGGGGTGCGGGGGTTAACGTATTAGAAAACTTGTAGTCGTTGTCATCATTTTGAAAAACGAAGAAAAAGGGCCAATCGATTAAAAGGACTGAAAAGGGAGCTAATTCGAAAAGTCTATCTTGTGATGATGATCAAATTCAAGTAGAAACATGTAGATTTTGATTTTGTACGCCATGCATATTGAAAAAACTTACAAGAAAAACTTTGATTGTAATAATGTGTAGAAGGTATACATATATAGCGTTGTAATAATTGCACATCCATCTCATATAATTAAAGAAAACGTTTGAAATTTCCTCCATATCACTCTGGAAGAAATATTTTTCAATTCATTTAAAATAACGTTAAGTGTTTATAAACATTTAAAAGACACATTAAATTTTTAACGTCATTAATAGCAATTTACTAATTTACCCTAAATTTAATATACTTTTTAAATGTTTATAGATACTTGACACTATTTTAAATGGGTTGCCCTTATAAAATAAAAAATAAAAATTTGAAGGTTTGGAGGAAATTTCTGTTCTTAAAGAAATGGTGTAGGAAAAACGAGAGGCCTTTTTACCTTATTTTTTGTGACAAAATGAATTAAATCATAGGCCATCAAATGCCTTTAATAATACATTAAAGTGTTTCGGTCCATAAATTATATATAGACTTTTCTTTCTTTTTTTTATTACTTTATTTGATTTGCATTATTTGGTATACCAACTCATTCTTTAGTTGGAATACTCATAATTTGCCAGAAGTGAAGTCATAAAAGGTGGTCCAAATTAGATTCCGTTTGTTTTGACTTAAAATGTTTTAAGAGAAAAATTATTTTAAATTATCCTCTTGCATTAGTTGAAATGTGTGTTTGGTGTACGTCTTGGATCTTGGGAAAGTTGTTTAAAACCAAAATGAGTCATAGAATGAAACACTACACATTTCCCTTAAACTATAATTAAGCATCTTACCCATCACATCAGAGTCCCTAATTTTTTAATGGACAAAAGTTTTATTCAAATCAGTCTGAAGGAAGTATTTTTTAACTCATTTAAAATAGTGTCAAGTGTAAACAATTATTAATGACGTTAAGAATTTAATATTCCTTGCCACTATTTTAAATGAGTTAGAGGATATTTCCTTCAAACTGGTTTAGATGAAATTTCTGTCAATTTTCAATATATAGAAGCCGCAGATTTTTTTTATCTAATAGGCTTTTGTTTCTCTGGCTGTGTGCATGCATGTCAGCATGTGCATGGCTCTAATTTAAAAGCATATATAGTCAAGCACTAGACCAAAAATTCTACACATAAACTTAATTCAATCAATTTCTTATTGAGAGAGAGAGAGAGAGACACTGGAAAAATCCTAGCTAGAAACCCATTCCACCCGCAAGGAAAAACTGAAGGCCCAGCTGGAAAGCGAGAGGTTGAGTGATTTTGACCCAAGTCATGAAGATTACCACATAGCACCACCTTATTGGTTGTACAAAGAGATAGGGCTAAGCCCCTCTTTTTTTTTTCTTTTTTTTTTAATTTCGTTTCTCACAAAAAATTTAAACTACAAAAAAAAAAAAAAAAAAAAAAAGCCCTTAGATTATGATTGATTGTACTAAACTACCAATTAATTGAAGGCACACACAATTCTATATGGTGGAGTTGGCTTATTGGTTTGTCATAAAAGAAAGGGTCCAGATTCCAAAAGAACCCTAGCTCCTCTTGTTAATTTCCAAGGAGATCTGAATTGGTAAAGGTGCAAATGTTTAATTTCCAGGTGGGACTTTTTCTCATAAATTTTCATTGTGTCGGTGGAAAGGTAATCTATCTTGTTTCAATTTTCAGTGTAAAAAGGATCACTTTCCTAATTATTTTGACTTGAGTGTGCGCAGTGGTTATAGCTACCCATTAAACATTTGGTCCCTTTTCTTGTTTCCCTTTTGATCAAATTAATTATTTGGTCAAGATTCTCAAGTTCAACCACCTACACCAAGAAATTCATTCATATATATATATATATATATATATATATATATATATATATATGATTTCCCTTTTTCTTTTCTTTCATTTGAAGGGACAGATAGATAAACAGAAAGAGAGTAAAGAGTGTTTCCCAAATATATTAAAAAATTAAAAGAAAAAAAAAAAAAAAAAAAACTTTCCTTTTCCCTTTTTCTTTTTCTTTTTCTTTTCATTTTCCCTTTCTTTTTCTTTGCTTCCAAAAGTTACTTTATCCATCATTTCCCAAATACTTAGAAGTTAGAACCTCCGATGAAACTTTCTTGCATCTTTCAATCCTTTACATGCATCAATTCTTTTCCTTTTGCCCAACTACTACTGCACAGGCTGTTGTACTCTCTATTATTGTATTACTTTTCCCCAAATTAATGTTTGGCCACTAAATTCCTTTCGCAATCAATCCATTTCATCTCCCATGAAATTTCAGTTTCATAGGGAAATGCCCTCTCTACAAGATGCCATTTAACAATTTTTTTTTTTCTTTTTCTTTTAAGTTTCAATGGTTTTTTCATAAAAAAATAAATAATAATAATAATAATAATAATAATGTTTTTGCCACCTGTTCTATTAAGATTACTTCAACTAAAATGAAGTTTTTACAGAAATTGGATAGGCAATGACAAAAAAGTCTGAAGCAACTAAAGTCAAGATCAATTAAGATTAGATAGAAGTTGATCAATTTTTCCACACCTTTGCACTGAAATTGGATCCATGTAAAATATCTTTCTCTTCTTCTTTTTTTTGTTTTTTTGGCAGTTTCGGTTAGTCCGCCACCGGCGTTGAACTCACAACATGACTTTATTCTACTTCATACTAGACTTTTCTATTAAACACTACTACTAAATGCTTAAAGTAATGCTTAAATTCAATGACAGAAACAGAGTTTGAATTTAAAACTTTTGGTTAAACCATAACTTATTTAAAAAATTTAAATTAATTAAAAACATTATAACTATAATAATTTAATTAATATTATAACATTCTCAATGATCTCATTCACCACCAAAATAATAATATTACAAAAAAAAAAAAAAAAGAGAGGGGGGGGGGGGGGGGGGGGGAAGGGCATGCTAAATGGTCCTTTTCCACTATTTAAATATCAAGGGCAATCACTTCTTGTGAATACTATAGGATGATGGAAAGTGCAGTTTGGCGAGGTCTATCAATCAAAGCATTTCCAAAATTTGGTTACACAAATACATGCAACTTGTCAATTATCATGATCTAAAAAATCAAGTGGTTTGTTGTGACTTGTGAGGCTGGATTTATCCATGTGTTTGGCGTGAAGGGTAATTAATTGAAATTTGAATATTATATATATATAATTGATTCAATGTGGGAAGGTGCATAAATAATTATTCCTAGAGCATATTGCATTATAGAGCGGACACGGTAGGTGGGTTGAGTAGAGGCTAAGGACAAGCAAAGCCACCCAACTTCCCCACTTGGCGATGAGATATCCCACCACCACTACCACCCCATGCTGATTGCTGTGTAAAAAAAGTAAGATGGCAAAGCACTAGTTTGCTGGACCCCATTTATTGTTTGGTGAAGAAACCGATGTTGATCTCATGCACTGACACACTGACACGCCATCAGAATGGAATGAGCTCTGACTTCGAGATCAGATGGTTTGGATCTTCGCTTTTGTTCCACACCCATGAAGTTGAAGTAACCCCCATGTGCTCCTCGGTACTTTGTCACATGAATGAGAGCATACTATATTGGACTTTTTTATTTTACGGCAACCCCACAAAGCAGAGTCTTTGTGACCCATCTTGCCGAGTAAATTTCGGTTTTGTGCATCGCACTCCCAAAAATTTCTTTACACATAACAAAATGCTTTACTAGCTATTCATCGTGCGAAATAAATCGTTAAATTATTAAACTTACATCTTTTTGTCAACTTGACTTTTTAGAATAAGTGAACATTTAACAAGGTAGAAAGGTCGGCAACCCAAGAAATGTTAGGCAAGTATGTCTCATTTTGGATAGGTAATTGGTCTCGATCCTTATCCCTGCAATTTGGACGCGAATATTGATAGTATTTTTTTTAAAAAAAAAAAAAAAAAAAAAATCATTAGGTTCCCCTCGTTTCTCTTTCATTTTTTTTTTTGACATGTCCACACAAGAGGGAGGAGGGGGATTTGAACTAGTGATTCCGCTTCATTAGGCGTGGTCCTAGCCGATTGAGCTACTTCTTGGGGACGTTTCTCTTTCATTTTCATGGCCAGAGATGATGGATGATTAAAATTTAGATTGTTACTTTTAAGATAATTAAGCATTTGCATTAAGTTAAAATATCAATTAATAGGACAATAGAATATATATGGATTTAAATATGTTCAAATATTGTATCTCTTGCATAAATTATCCATATATATTTCACTTTATGGATGTCGCACTCGTTTAGATCGATGTCGTCCATAATTGAATCATTACTTGAGGATTTTTTTGTGTAAATTGACTCGGTAAATGATAATTAATTATAGTCTCACATATCTAAATGACAACTAACATAGGATGCTTCAAATTAAAATAAAAAAACAAAAAAAATAAAGCAAATAATATCAATGAAAACGAAAATAGGATCGATGCATACAAAATTAAATTAATTGTTACTTTCTCCTCCTCCTCCTCCTCCTCCTCCTCCTCAATCTAAATGTCTTATCAGCTTATCGGGAGGCTTCATAATGTATGCTTAATTAATTTTTCACTTTTGAAATTTCTTATACCTTTATATTTTCTTTAAAAGCATTCAAAACTCTTATAATTAAAAATTTTCTATACATCTCTAAAGTAGCTAATTAACACTCCCTTAATTAGTGCAATTATCCACTTAACTTTTCATATATATAGATCGCGGACCTATAAAATAAAATTTATTTTAAAAAATACTAGTATAATTTTATTTTCACTAATTAATTAATAACCAGCTTAGCCCCGTTCGGAGTTAGGACGTCACATACAAAAACCACACCATAAGCGTTTGCCACGTGTCCAAACAAACACATCGTGTGGCCCATATGACGAGGAAGTTTATTATTGAGACGGCCGAGGTTGGAGGGCATGTGAGCTGGTGGGTGATCCATTTGTTCAAGATATAGTTGTACATTAATTTATTATATACCTAATTTGGCCGTTTTTTTTCTAAAGCTGACTAAAATTAAATAATAATAATAATAATAATAAAAGAATAATCGATTGTTTTCTAACATACTGTCAATCAAAAGAGGAGCAAGGGATGAACAAGGAAGAAGAAAACTATAGAATTATACATGAATCAAAGTCAGAACCGAGTCAACTCAGTATAGAGAAGAATCATGAGAAAAGTTAAAGAGCAAATCATTAAGAAAAATGAGCATAAATTCTTACACAGTTGTTATTGAAGATTTACGAACAATTTGGATAGCTAGAACATGTACCGAGGGATGATCGAGGTACTAATTAATATACTTATAAACGAGTACAAAATTCTCCTGTCCATAAAAGCTTTATCTTATTGCATACTAATCCTTTGATTCTGAATCTTACCACAAAGCCAGAAGACCCAACAATCCACCGGCGACCAAGACAGGCAACCTAATCATCGGATTCTGGGTGGCACCACTGAAATCCTGGTCTATAGGATACAAGTTCCCCGGTGGGCCCGTTATGTATATGAATGATGATGGCGGGGGAGGGCAGTACTGGGTCGACGGCGGTTTCTTGGGAGAAGGCGGCGGCGGCGACGGTGGCGGCAGAGCTGGTGGTGGCGGGCACGGTGATGGTGGCGGCGGCGATGGTGGCGGTGGGGCGTTTTGACCGCACGCCGAACACTTCTCGTCGGCTGTCCCCGGCGCTGTGAAAACGGCAATCACGATGAACAGATTTAGTAGCAACCGGGGGTTGAAACGATGCATCTCTATAGCCATCTTGAGGCCAGCCGCTGTGAATTTGATTGCCGAGATGTTGTTGTGGTTTTAAGTGTTTTCGTGGGCTTGATCGGGAGCGATGACGCGACTTTCGAAGACAATCGTCAGAAGGTGCGCGAGACCGGTTTTGTTACGTTATTAGGTGCATGGAAGATGTGATAGACTTAAAAAGGCCTTTCAGTCTGGGCGAGTGGGGGTTTTCAGTGGGTGTTCTTAAGGACTTTTCCCATGCCTGCAGGCTAGGACCATAGAATGTAGCGTGTCCTTCAAGCGAAGGGTAAGAATTGCATAATGGGCATGTGGTTGGAGCAAAACGTGGGCTCCACGGCATACTTTAAAACCCTTTAATGCATAACAATAATTTGTACAATATATGCATATATATACTACTAATTAAGCCACTTTCAACGGTTCATGAAACATTTAAGGGGCTTGTATGATCAAAGAATTCTGACCTTCGATCATGCAGAATCTTTGGTCAATTTTGATATAATAATAATTGGAACTAGATCGATGGATGTGGGTAATATGTATGTGGAGCAGGTATTATTGAGGGGCATATATATTATTCACGTCATCTGTTTTCTTTTATTCGAATTCCGCATGTTGTGCTCGTGATTCTAGCATAGCACCGGAATTCGCTAAGAATTGGACCCATCAGGTGGCATGGTATTCCAAAATTCCCCCTGTATTTTCGTTTTCCATATTCGTAAACTGGCATTATGCAAACCAATAAATGTATTTAAGTATAAAAAAGCATGCACCACATATCAATATTGTCATTACCCCAAAGAAATTCTTATCATTATCTACAGGCCGGTTCCACCATATAATAGACACGTCAGGGGTCATATATAACAAAAGCTCATCTTTCTCCTATACACAGGCCCCAATCATGGAAGAGACGTCAATGCCTTGCTCTTTTCTACTTTCTTCACTCATCATATATCAGTCTTGCTCCATCAGGGCCGTCACCTTAATTATCGAGTTTTCTCGAATCCTCCTTTCACGCAGCATGGAAAGGATATTTTTCACAAAAAAAAATAAAAGTTAATTTTGGATAGAATCTCGTTAGCCAATAATTAGAGTTTCATAGAGACCGACAAAACCTGTCCATCATTTAAAAATATAAAATTAAATGCTAATTAATTAATAACCTAATTGAATAATATATGCATGGATCGGAAGAAAAAGGGACAGATAATGCTTGGAAGCAAAGGACTTAACGCTGAAGAAATGTATGATGGGATGGAAAGGGAACAAAAAGTTGGGAATATAAATGGAATCTGCACACAAAGATGAGTAGAAAGATAAAGAGATTAGTTACAGGTGCACCGTCCCACATTCTTCAAGCAACCCCCCTTCATCAATAATTCATAGTCAACTTTCCCAATCATACACCTTCAAAACTGAAACCAAACGTTACTTTTATTTCGAACCTTCCTATTGTTAAAATAATCATCAATTCTATGCGGGCCATCTACTGATTCTACTTGCCTGCCACATGCACCAACGTGGCCCAGGTGGTCGGGTTGAAAGCGGAGACATTCTAAGCTTAAGCTGTCTAGAATATGATTTTCTAGGCCCAATTTGTACTGCCTAGGTTTTGAGAGGCCCAATCAACACTTGGGTCAACGTGTCTTTTGCCATCTGCTATGGAATTTTTTTTTTTGGCCCCATCTTGTATGGATTTAGCTCAATGGATCTAAAGCAAGATAATGATGAACAGCAAACAGAAAGGAGCAACAGAAAATTGATTATATTTCCATTCATCTCTCATATTGGTGTGCCCAGTCATTGACCCAATACCATAATCTCAGTAAAGGCCCATAATAGAGAGTGAAAACATTAAGCCCAAACTCTAAATCACTAAAATTTTGTATCCACAGGAAGACTAGAGTGCATACAAAAAGGTTCATCAAAGAAACCATGCCCTACAAGTCTACATACAACCAATGCAAATTGTTACCACTCAAACACCTCAATCCTCTCTGCATTATTCTCTCCTTTCGCTAATTGCAATAACCGCTGCTTCCAAACATCTCGAGGCCAGATGTATGCAAATGTGAGCCTCTGCGTGGCATTGGATTGGTTTGCCATCGTCTCCTCTTTGAGTTTGAGCATCCGGAATCTTCTCCGATCGACGGTCCACAGAACCAGGTAGGAGACTCGAATCCTTTGGCCATCTCTAAAAGCATGCTCTGTAGCTCCTCTATGCTATAATTTTTGTCCTGTGTTATAAAATGAACCAGACATTAACAAAAACCAAAATAATCTTCATTCCCTGTTTAAATTGGACATAAATAATATCAGATTCCTACCTCTCTCCTTGTCTGGTCCATGAGAGACACCATTTCTTGCACAAAATCGTAGAAGCCCTGAAACAGAGTTCAATTCCCAAACAAATCACTATCTTGAGAAAGATTACAAATGCAGCAGTTGAAACAGAGAAAGGCACGTTTCCGAAAATAACCACCTCATCTTCTTCCTCATCAGGGTCGAATAATCCAGCGTCGTACAGAGTCCTCTTCCTCTGGTCTGACAACACTGCTCCAATAAAAGAAAAAGGTTAAGAAAATTCCCACGGTCGCCTCCAATGGGGGTGCACATTAGGAAAGAAAATTACCTGAATAGGCTTCTTGAATCTGCTGGAATTTTCGTTTAGCTTCACCCAGAAGAGAAGGGGTCCTTGCCCATCTATCCGGATGCCATTGCTGCACAACAAAAACAACAATCACACCCACTCAATACTTCAGATTTAACCCAAAAATCAAGAACAAAAGGGAGCAGAACGAAGTCCAACCAAGACGCAGTCGTTTTTCCTTAAAACGAAAATCCGAGGCAGCGCTACTCACCATAGCAAGCTTGCGATAAGCCCGTCTTATTTCTTCAATAGAAGATTCCGTCCTAACACCAAGAATTCCATAATAAGATAGCGACTTCTTGTTAGCCTCCATCTCCGTCACAACCCCACCAATCTCAGCGCATCAAAAACCAATCCAGATACCCAGAAACAAACCCAGAAAGTCGTCCTTGATTAATCTCAACCACGCTATTTCAAATTCAGGCTTAAGCATCAATTTCAGATGGACTCGGGCGTTGGAACTCGTAACGACGTCGAATGAATGTGATGTGAAAGCCAGTGCTGGTCGTTTTATAAGCGACGGCGAAGGCGGTCACGTATCGGGAGCTCTAGAAGCTTTTAACCCAAAATGAAATAAATATCGGAATGTTCCGGAAGAACTTCTTTCGCAGACGTGAGACGTGGAATTTATTTGCTTTGTTGCGTGGAGGAGGTAGATATTTTGTGGCAGGGCTTGAGATAGTCTGCGTAGAGGCTTCTAGTGCCTCTTTTTTTTTATTTTTTATTTTTATTTTTTAAAGTATATAAGAAAGCAACAAACAGGAAAAGAAAAAACTATAAACTAGAAAAGCAATAAAAAGTCTGAAGGATCCTTTCTACTGGCAATAAGAATCGAGCTAAAAGAAGAAAAGTGACAGGAAATGCAACCAAAAAATTTTCTGGCCATGGCCCAACGTGCCATATAACGGGCGCAGATGTTTGCACTTCTAGTAACTTTCCTAACTTCCCAAAAAATAAGATGCTGGGATAGAGTCCATGGTATCTGAAATAATGGAAGAAATCCTCCAATCAAGAGAGAGAGCGGGCTGCTAGAGAGCCAGAATGACAACTTGGGAATCGCCTTCTATAATAAATTTACCAATATGAAGTGAAGTAGCTAGAGAAACTGCCAATTGAACTGCAAGAGCTTCCCCATAACTAGCCGGACTAATTTGAGAGAGAGTCCGAATAATAGCGTCATTTGAATCTTGACAGACCGTTGCTTGAACAAAAAAGGAATCTCTAATGGCTGTATCAAAGTTAATCTTAAACCAAGTCACAGATGGAGGAGTCCAAGTTTCTTCTGTGAGAGAAGACCTAATATTCCATGCATGAAAATGTTCCAAAGTGATTCTGTTGATATGAGTAGAGATGGAACGCGCATCAACAATTTTCCCAACGTGATAGGCTTTGTTGTGATAGAACCATAAAAGATCACACATGCTATAGAAGCAAAGATCTGGAATTTATGATGATCAGTTGGTGGAATGGCTAGAGATATACCATGAGAAATAATCACATTTATCCAATCAACCATGTTTGAGAAATTTAGAGCAGAAGAGTCAAGAGCCCAAAAAGAATTCCGCCATACAACTCGAGCAAAGATGCAATTGAAAAATAGATGTTGCAGCGAATCCAAAGCAAATTTGCATAAAGGGCAATGGTTTAAGGAGTTATTTGTGGAAAATAACTCATCCAATCTAGCTCTTGTTGGGAGAATATTCTAAGCAATTTTCCAAAGAAAAAGCCTTAACCAATCATTCAGATTTAACTTCCAAATAGATTTCCAAAAAGAGGAGGGAACCTGAATAGAAACGGGGAGAGAACGAGCATTAATAATGGAGAGATAAGCCGAATTTGAAGAAAAGGAGTCCAGAGATATTGTGGTATTGGATTCAAGGAGATTTTAATCTTCAAAATTTCTTCAACAGTGGCTTGGTCGAATATAGCTGAGATCGTAGACAGATTCCATTGCAATGGAGATTGTTGAAGCAGGTCAGAAGTACGCAAAGAAGGCTGAATTCTATTATAAGGAAACCTTGGAATTGGTTTGAAGTCTTTCATAGTGGGAATCCAAGCAGAAGTCCATATAGGAAGTGATGATGTTTTTGCTACCTGAAGGCAAGCTCCAGAAAGCAAAAGAGGCTTGCTCTTTTGAATTCCTTTCTATAACCATGAAGCTAAGGGTGTGATTGGTGAAGAGAAGAAGTTTCCATATTTAATATACTTCGCCAAGAGTTGCCGAACCCAAAGAGAGTCAAAGTTTGAAAGTATTTTCCAACCAAGTTTAGCAATCAGAGCAAGATTGACATCTTTCATTAGCCTAAAACCCAAACCACCTGCCTGACGGGGTAAGCAAATTGAACTCCAAGATTTTAGAGAGAGATTTTGAGATTTACCTTTTGGGAATCCCCACCAAAAATCCTTAAAGATTTTATCTAGCTTATGGCAAATGGTATCTAGGAGAAGAAAAGTACCCATCACATAAGAAAATAGTAGACACTGTAGATTTAATAAGCACAGATCTTCCCGCTTGAGACAGAGTTTTAGCACGCCAACCATCAACTTTACCCACAACCCTATCTAATAAAAACTGAAAGTTCGTTGATTTCAAACGACTCATGAGAAAAGGAAGCCCTAGATAGATAGCCGCAAAAGTTGATGGTTTAAACGGAAGAATATTATTGATGCCTATCCGAGTGGTAGCTGTCGTATTTTTGCTGAAATGAATAAAGGATTTTGAGATGTTAACCTTTTGACCAGACCAGCTGCAATATTGATCTAGACAGGATTAGATTGGAGATGCTTCAGTGGAAGTGGCTTTAGTAAAAACGATCAAATCATCAGCAAATAAAAGATGGGTAATAGGAGCATAAGAACGAGCGATCCGGATTCCTTTGAGTAAGCCCAGAAATTCTTGTTAATGAAAAAGTCGCGAAATAACTTCAGTACCCAGAATAAAAAGAAAAGGAGATAAAGGATCTCCTTGTCGTAAACCTCTAGCTGGAGCGAAGAACCCAAAAGGACTACCATTAATCATTATGGAGAATGTCATGGAAGATATACAGATACGAATCCAATTTATCTAAAGTGGGTGAAAGCTCAACTTGGATAAAATAGCTAGATGAAATTCCATTCCATCCGGTCAAAAACTTTCTCCATATCAATCTTAACCGCCATGAGACCACCTCGTCCTTGTGTTGATTTAAGAGTGTGAAGGAGCTCATGAGCTAAAATAGAATTATCTTAAATATTTCTTGCAAGCACAAATACAGATTGATAATGAGAGATTATACTAGGAAGCAAAGATTTAAACCTATTAGCCAAAATCTTGGAGATAATCTTGTGAATGATATTGCACAGACTAATAGGCCTAAAGTGATTCACGGAAAAATGACTAAGCTGCTTCGGAACAAAAGCAATAAAAGTATGATTTTGTTCATTCAAAAGATGATTGTGTGAAAAGAAATCCCATATACATTGGAGAACCATCTCTTTCACAATATGTCAATATTTCTTATAGAAAAGAGCAGTAAAGCCATCGGGTCCAGGGGCTTTGGTTGACTAAATACTAGAAAGAGCAGTATAGATTTCTTGTTCTAAAGGAATATTGCATAACATTTGATTTTCCTCTTCCGAAATAACACTATCAAATAAAGATAGCATGTCATCAGAAATAATAGGGCTTGAAGAGGATAATAATGTTTTGAAATGATTCGTGAAGCAATTCCCAATAGCATTATGATCAGAAATCCAAGTACCGGAATGGACCTTGAGGAAATTTATAGCATTGCGCCTTCGCTTTATAAGAGTAGAGGTATGAAAAAATTTGGTATTTAAATCTTTGCAGGTCAACCAAATTTCACGAGACTTATTTTTCCAAAGAATTTCTTTTTTTCCCAAAAGATCATTGAGCACTTTCTTAAGCGACAACTCCTCAAAATGATCCTAAAGTGAAAGAGAAGCTTGTTGGATAACATCCAGCTTTCCAAGAGTTGCTGTAATAATTTTTTGTATGTTACCAAAGTGCATTATATTCCAACTTTTGAGAGTAGCTTTTGTAGATTTCAAACGTTTAGATAAAATGAAAGCTGGAGAATCATTCGAGACATAATCCAAAGCCATAGCTATAACTGATTCACAAGATGGATCTCTAGTTCAAAATTTTTCAAATCTAAATGGACGAGGTAACGTGGAAGAATCCATAGAAGTGTTTAGCAATAGAGAATTATGATCAGAAGCATGCATAGGCAAATGGCGAAGAGAGAAAGCTGGAAATTGATGAATCCAATTAGTAGAAGCAATACCTCTATCCAATCGTTCTTTAATATTGTGATGAACCCGTCTATTATTAGACCATGTGAATGGATTACCAAAAAAACCTAAATCAACCATGCCGTATGAATCCATAAAAGAGTGAAAAAAAAAAAAAAAATCATTGGAAGAACTAGCAAACGGGCGTCCACCTTGTTTTTCCGATTGATTCAAAATCATATTGAAGTCTCCAATACACAACCAAGCCTCAAAAAAATCTTTACCCACAGTATCTAGAGGTTCCTATAATTTAAATTTATGAGTACTATAAGGAGAGCTATATATACAAGACAATATCTAAGATTTATGAGGAGGATCAGAGTAGCACCAACCACTTATTGTATTTATATTGGAAAGAAAATATTCAAGTTCAACACCAAAATGCCTAGCTAACAAAAGTCCTCCTCTAGAGCCAGAAGGAGGAACATGGAACATCAAAAAGAAACCAAGCCTATTCAATATAATAGTAGCATTTCTCGTGCTTTGAGTTTAGGATGGACGAAGTCAGGGACCCACCTGTCCGTTGTGGACGTCGATGCCCATTTGAGGGAATCTTTGACTCGTGTATTTTTCTGGTAAAGGTTCAGACACGTGTGCATTAGGGGACCCTTCATTAACAGCTTTGCTAAAAAAATGTGGAGTTGGTCAAACTTCGAATTACTTCGTTCAGATAAACCCTTTTGATTTCGTTCACAGCTTCACCCGTTTGTTTCCTCCTATAGTGTTTTTTTCTCTCAATTATGTGTTGCTCAAAAAAAACAAAAAAAAAAAAAAAAAAAAAACCAAATCTCTTGATTATGAACTATATTTGATAGGTCCAGAACAAGCCTGGCACGGACCAGACAAAAGACCCAACATTCGAAGAAAAGATCTCCTGAGGCCCAGAGGCCACAAAGGCCCAACAGAGCCCATCCACACTAAGGCCCAAAAAGGCCCAAGGAAATCACCAACGCAAGAGCCCAAGAGATACCCAGAGACCACATACAAATACAGCCTACATTTTACCTCTTTATTCTGTAACTATTCTATTAAAGATTTTTTTTAACAATCATATTTTTTATAATACTTTTTGAAAATTTATCTTTTTTTTAATGTCATAGAGGCCGGTGTAAGCTAGTCGAGTTGTGTTTTTGGCGATGACCCAACCAGAAAATCACTTGAGAGTTGATTCCCCAATTTTACTTGCCCAGATGGTGGTGGCCGGCCGCCTAATTTTTTAATTATTTTATTTAAACTTTTTTTTTATTTGATTTTAATTTTTAATTTATTTCTATTTTGATTTTCTTTGTAAAATTTAAATAATATTTTAGTATTTAATTTATAGTGGGACGTGTGGGATAGAAAATAGAAATGGACGGCTAAGATTGAGAATATGAGACTCATATTCTCCCAATAATGGGGGGATCGGATCCTGATCCATCGAGGGATGTCCTTTTAGTTCCAAATCCTCGCTTCCAGTGTTGTAGAACAAGGAGGCTGAAAACCTGAAGAATTAGCGCTTGAAACTTGAAACCAAAACAACAACCCTTCTGACAAGAAAACATTACATGGTTTGTTTGACAAGAAAAGAGAACAAAAGTAATTGGATAACTCCTTTGTATAAATAATATCCTCCCTATTGCATCCCACCATCGCCATGTCTCCAATCATGTCTTCTCCATTCCTAGTCATCATCTTCCTCTTCGTCTTCCTTCTGGTCGGCCCCGTGTCACTGATCCTCGCCAGAAACCCCCACGCCATCAGCTTCCGATCCCCCAATCTCTACCCGGAGGGCCTCGCGTGGGACCCCTCCGCCCAGCACTTCCTCGTGGGCTCCATTCGCAACCGCACGATCGCCGCCGTGTCCGACGCGGGGGTCGTCGAGACCTTAATCTCAGACTCCTCCCTCCCCGAAAACGTCACTGTTCTGGGCCTCGCTGTGGACTCCGCCAACCACCGTCTTCTCGCCGTTATCCACGCCGCGGACCCACTACCCCACTTCGATGCCCTCGCCGCCTACGACCTCCGCTCAGGCGACCGCCTCTTCCTCTCTCTTCTCCCATCCGATGACGCCGCCGGCGGCACACGTCAGATCGCGAACGACGTCACCGTGGATTTCAAGGGCAACGCCTACGTCACCAACGCGGCCGGAAACTACATCTGGAAAGTCAACGCCGACGGAGAAGCTTCCATCTTCTCTAGATCGCGGGCCTTCACGGCCCATCCCGTGGACCGCGACTCACCGTTCAGCTACTGCGGGCTCAACGGGATTGCTTACGTCAGCAAGGGTTACCTCCTTGTGGTGCAGTCGAATACGGGGAAGATGTTCAAGGTTGACGACGAAGACGGGACGGCCAGGCTGGTGTTGTTGAACGAGGATTTGACTCTGGCGGATGGGATCGCGATCCGGAGCGACGGCGTCGTTTTGGTGGTGTCCCAGAATAAGCTGTGGTTTCTGAAGAGTCAGGATAGTTGGGGGGAGGGAGTGGTATTTGACAAAATTGACCTTGATAGCGAGGGGTTTCCTACTTCGGTGGTAGTGGGAGCGGAGGACAGGGTGTACGTGTTAAATGGGCATGTGTTGGAGGGTATGATGGGGAATGTGGAGAGGGAGAGGTTTAGCATAGTGGAGGTGAGGTCGGAGAAGGAGAGTGGGGAAGAGAAAATTTGGGTGTATTTGCTGATAGGGTTCGGTTTTGCTTACTTCTTGTTCTGGAGATTTCAGATGCGCCAGCTTGTTTCCAACTTGGACAAAAAGACCAATTAATTTTTGCTTTTTTAACTCTCTTGAGTGAAAGTTTTTGTTGAATCAATGAAGTTTGTTTTTGTCTTTACTATCAGAATTCTAATAAAAGCAGAATGGGTTTTACTTGGACTCCAAAAGGTGTTTCCTTCTCTGGAAATTACAAAATGGGTTTTTACTGCCATTTATTTCGACACAACTCCATCAACACTTGGAAGATAATCAACAACACAAACGTGACAGAGGAAGAGATAAGATAAAGATGCACAAAAAGATGATGAAGAAGATAAAGATAGAGCTTAAGATCACTTACAAGATGTATCTTGTAAATAGTAGAAGCCAAATATGTCTTGTAATACAGCTTTCACAAACGTGTACCAACTCTACTCTTTGTATCTATTAATTCAATGCAAATGGTATCTCCAAAAGGGTTTCTCTGTTTGTTTATGGCTACTCCTGAATCATCATCCTCTTCCACCATCACTGGAAACACAACCCATCCCCAACCCCTTCCAGCCACTCTTAAGAAAGGCAGGCTTACTATTGCTGAATATTTTCAGCAGATGGAGATCTTCTTTGACTCTGGCTTACATTGATCAACCCCTCAATGATTTTGAGGTGGTATCATACATCTTGTCTGGCCTTTATGCTGAATTTGACTCTCTGTGTGATGCCAATCACCACACAGATAGATCTTGTGTTATTATAGGAGTTGTATGGGCACCTCCTTACACAAGAGACCCACATAGAAAATAACATTCCTTACGTTGATGTTCCTGCCCCCAACCTCGCTACCCGCAACAATGCCTCTCGGCCTCAAGGGTCTCCATCCTCAAACAACAAAAACATAGCTAGGCTACATGGGAAACTTCAACTCTAGATGCTTAAGAGAGGTAGGGGGACAATTTTCTGGCAGAAGTATGGACATATTGCCCTCATGTGCTACCATCGCTTTGGTCATGCCTATCAAAGTGATGATCCCAGCAATCCCACTACCTACATTGTATCTCCCTCCAACAATTCTGATTTGGCTTGGTATCCAACGTAGAGGAATACAATAGTAGTAGTAATGATCAGGTTCGAGTTGGCTAGCAATGGGCAAGGTCTGCACGTTAAACATATTGGTTCTTCTACTCTTGTCAATCATCCTAATTAAAGTTTACTCAATATTCTACATGTTCGTAAGATAACAAAAAAGCTCTTGTAGTTCATGGATTTACCTTTGAATCGATGTCTTCTTTGAATTTCATCCAATTTTTTCTGAGTCAAGGATCCCAGAACAGGGGCTATCCTCCTCCAAGGCAAGAGTAAACATCGCTCTCTTCTCCATCAACCTGTATTGGATAACATATTTTTGTGATGAATTGCCATCAGGGTCTCGATCATCCCTCCTTGAGAGTCGCTACTCTCCCGCTCAAGATCACTGCATTCTTCTTCCTTAAAAAAAGGCAACTTCCCAATCTGTCTGCCATGCATACCAGCTGGGAAAGAGTCACAATCTTCATTTTCCCTCTTCTCTCAATTTCCTCTAGAATTGTTATTCACCTATGCTTGGAGTCCTTCCCCTATTCAATCAATCATATCATGTTTCTTTCATAGATGATTTTAGCCGTTTTGTGTCACCAAGAACAAATTCCCGTTCAATATTCTCTTCAATCAACCCCCTAACTATAACCTACTTATGTGCTTTTGGGTGTGGATATTGGCTGCACCTCTCCGCCTATATAACTCACACAAGATGGAATTCCGCTCTAAACTATGTGTTTTTCTGAGCTACAGCTCCAAACACCGTGCATGTGAGTGTTTCCATCAACCCACAGGACATCTCTACACTACGACGACAACCTCTTTCCCTTTAATCAGAATCTACCCTTACCAACTTCGCAGCTTCCACTGTTGATGAAGGATCAAAGAAATCATCTGACTGTAATACCACTGTGCAAATCCGGAGGTGTTTCTGACCATCAATAAAAAATGAGACCACATGCTAACACAGCACCGCTGCTGTGGGCCTGTGGCCAAGAAGTTGATAAAGGTATTTGGAAGACACAATAAGTGTCATCAAGGCCACCACTTCCTCTCCTCCAAACTTTCTAACAACAATTCATCAGCTTCAAATAGCATATAAATGTGGCCATGCAATCTCAGTTTCTCCAAGCATCATATATATTCTATATGTGATGAGGGGTAAGTGCACATGGTGACACATATATAACACAGTATCTACTAGGATCAACTCCTGTAACATGCTCATAATTCACTATGATCAACTCTTTGTGCATTGTGAGAGGATTTTTCATTCATTGGTCAAACAACTACTTTAGCAACAGAATCATGCTCCTGAATTAGCCCAAGCTCAACCATGGCCATTGAAAAACGGCCACAAATCTAATAATTTTTATTTGGTGGCTTGTAAATTCTAATTCATAGTTTGGAGATGAGACAAACAAAAATCTACATTTGTGAACAAAGCCATAATTCAAAATTTAATAAAGGATCATATGATGGAGTGTCATTACTGTCCTGTGGTCAGGGGAGAGATGCTTGCACCAGAGGTTCTTTAGAATTTGGAGATGGTATTGGCGGCAGCTTTTTCTCCTTTGCCGATGGTTGTTCTGATGATGTCTTCATTCCGTTCTCATTTTTTGGCTTTGATAACCCGGCCTTTTCCCTAAGCATCTCGAGCTTTTCCCTGATCTTTCTTCTGATCTCAGGTTTCACAACACGTGCTTCAACAGGATCTGTTGTGCCGCCACTCAGAGCCCCAGCAGTCAAATATATCATCATATCTCTTCGTGACACACCCAAGTTCATTGGAGCTTCTAATCTCCCTTCTTCCTCATTTTTCACCTGCAAATAGGGTTAAAAGAAACAATTCTGGATAAACTGCAAATGCTCTGTACAAATCCTAATTGTCTCTAACCAAAGTAATCTTAAGTATTACCAGTACAGTATAATATTCATTATAATATCTGTGCATACATGCTCATCGCAAGTTTGTGCAAGATAAAGACAGAAAGAAAACGTATTGAAATTTTCAAAATTGGCCCCAATGCCTGCACCACTAGGCCATTCAATAAAGTTGACTTTATAATTTTATTACTATTTTGAAAGAGAGAGAGAGGGGGAGCAAACTGAATATTGATGATCTGAAGTTAACTTGTATACATAGACTGGGTCTTTTCCAAAATTACATTTGGAAATGAATTCCTCACGGAGACTTTTTGTGAGACTTAAATTTCTTCTGCCTTCAAAATATAATTTTGTTGGACCATAGTTACCAAAAGAGGAAGAAAACAAAAGGTAAAAAGTTAAGACTTTAAAATCCCAACCACCGGTGAAAGCCATAAACCCAGAACTTGTCTGTATAACAGCAAATCCACCTTCACATGCCCCATCAGTATTTACAAACACAATTAAGGTGAAGACAACTTCAAGAAACTTATTAGGCATGCAAAAACTTTAGAAACCTAAAGAACATAATACTGAAAATCAATCGGAGCAACTTAAACTACAGATAACTGGCACTGATTTTTAAATAAATTCGACCCATAATGATTCTGTATTAGTTTATACTATCTACCATTACCATAGTAGTACATCTTTTTGCAACAAAGGCAAGTAACTGATGGCTACAAGCTAAAAGAGGGAAGCAAATCTACATTAAAAAAGTACACTAAAACAAATCTATCTTCTAAAATATGGTTGTTAAGCAGGGTTTATATTCTATTGTTTCATATTATCTTTGAACTTTCTTTCAAATAGTATAATTTTATTAGTTTTGGCCCCCAAGATAAAAATCTTCGATGCACCACTGAACCTGAGAATGCTAAGGACTAAAGAAGCTATGATTCAAAGCATATTTTTCTCATTTTCAAGCTATACGAAAATTAGGATCTTACCATCACTAGATCTTAAAATCAAAAGATCTGAAATTCAATTTTTAAAAGCTCACTAATACAGTGCAACTATAATGCAACCGAGTACAAAAGTCATGTATAAGTTTCGTAGTGAATCTATTTAGAACTGGTGCTCAACCACATTTACTAGGTTTTGAGGAAAGGCACAAATTTATATACATAAAAAACTGGAACATTTATTCAGGTTTTGAGAAAAGGCATAAATCACCCATGGATATTTATTTGGGTTACACGCTTGGGCATCATCCTGATTTACTTTCAGTTTATGAATTTCACAAATGTCATCACTGATAACACATTGCTCTTCTAAGTCAAAATTTATGAAACATATCATTGACCAATGCAGGAAAAAAAAAAGTGCAGATGAATCGCATAGCGTGTCTCCCAATTATGGCAAACTCAGAACCCAGTAGACAAATTAGAGCTTTTGTGTATGAACCTGAAGAGGGAGAACGGTCCCCGTGGTTATGATCACTGGCCGTTTGATGGGGAAGCCTTTTTGTCGGAGCCGGGCAGGAAGTGGGCCTCCCGGCGGATTCAAGCTGGAGAACGCCATCTGTACCTTCGGCGAGATCACCGACGACAAGCTTCTTACACTTGGGGTTCAGCAGTAGAGGCTGTAGAGCTGAGCTAAGAAAGTGGCAATTTTTTCACGAGTGGGCTGGCAGGCTGCATAGGTGGAAATTAGGTGCCTTGGCTGGGCTCCGCTCGCCGTCTAACTCGACGTTCAACAAGAGATGCTGGGCCGGAGTTTTGACTGAAGTTTGGGCCTATTGGCCATGTTCATAAACTAACTATTTAGTCCACAAAATATACTTTCCACAAAATACATCAAACACTAGGAAAAACATTTAGACAATCAATGTTTGGTAATGACTCAATGTTTTTAAATGATTTTCATTTGACGTGAATGAAAATATTCTTTTTTAATAGGAGACATGTTGCATGTATCCATGCTCATAATTTCCGTCTCAAGCCTTTGCCTCTTAAGATGATTAGCCTACTTTTCACTTTCCTCTCTCAATTGGTTAAACACAAGCCTTTCTTTTATAAGACGAATAATCTTTTGTCCTTCTTCCGTTCTCTTTACTTGAGATTTCTTCTTGTCATCCTTCATATCATTAATTACCTCCGCAAGATTCGAAGACATATAATCTTGCCTCTTTCGTGTTTTCTCTCTCTTTTTGGGCCTCCTAGGCATAAGTTAGGCGGCAGAAACCAACATTAAAGCAAAGTAGTCATAAATGTTTGTCTCATAAACTTTGCACTCTGCACTCAACAACATAACACGTAAATTAAACTCCTCCCCCCTCAACTAGTATTGGAGAGTACTTGTTTGTTATTTATGTATTGAGGGAATTGCGGAAAATATTGATTGTGTATGTTTATGCTTTGTCATTGGTTTTGGGAAGTTGTGATGTATGTCAAAGGTATGGCAATAACATAAATTCTCCCAATTGTTTTACCAAATAAGTGGACTCTACCCTAGACCGCCAAAATAACTCCATAATCCTAAATTTGTCACTTCAGACACCTTGTTGTAGCTTTACTTTATTGTCATTTATGGTTAGATTTAGCTTTATGTTAATTGTTCTAGTAAAGTAGGGGATGTGCTGAATCTTGTCAGATTTAGGGTGCCTTTCAATTTAAAGAGTTGGCCCAAGCTTACGAGGTTCTAAGTAACCCTGAGAAGCGTGAGATTGAAGCATGCTTGTTGGATATTGGGATATTTTTTGTTCTCTCTTTTCTCTTTATGGCTGGAATTGTAACAGGCAATGAGAAATATATGAAATAATGCAGATTGTAATTAGAAAAGACACTGAAGATATTTATTATAGAACTAAATAGTTACAATAGATATATGAAGATAATTGATAAAATATTTATGGTTGATTCAAGGTAGCCAAGCCTCATTTACGACAAAAATATTAAATAGATGAATATTAATGTAACACCCCCTTCCCGTAGGAAAATGATATTACGCATTTCTCATGAGGTTATAAATATTCTGTAAAGTAAAATATTAATAATCCATCAAAGTCTCATAAAATTATTACAACTCATCTAATAAAAACTTAAAAATTTAAACTTTATGTCTTATGATAGAACGTAAACTGAAAACCAAATCATGCTAATGTACTAAGTTCACTTATTCCACTCCTCTCCTAGGTGTGGCTTCTGTCTTTAGTTCACTTGGCCTGTAGAACCATCCTTGCTTTCATTTGGGTTGTTTTTTAATAAGAAATCATGAAAAATCAAGTGTGAGTCGAATAATCAGTAAGTAAATACATCACACACTAAATGAAGTTGAAAACATCATAAGTTCCAAAACATCAACCAATAAAAATATTCGCACGCATCATAAAATCATTTCCTTATTAATTCAATATCATGTTGGCCAACACACATTTACGCCCTGTGTGCAAGGGTTGGCGATCACAAGGATTCCCGTTCCAATCTTGTGGCCTCGGGTGGAATTGGTCATGGATATGGACATCACTCAATAACCTATGGTACACTCAAGTGATCCATTCCCGGCGGACCATACAGGATGAATGCCTCAACCCCTTTAGCTTTGGTACCATCGCTCATTCATTCATAAGGCCATTAAGTATTTTAAAACATTTCATACATTTAAACATTCATTTCCATTTCTTTTCTTTCATTCATTCATTCATTCTTTCTTTTCCTTTCTTTCATTTCATTTCATTCTTTTTCATCAAGTAACATAACATACTTATAACATTTTCATAACATAGCGGAAGCATTTACATAAAATCATTTTCAAACAAAATCATATAATTTTGGATACATTAAAAAGGGCTATCAAAGAAATGCTAACATTGTGTTTTGTTTCATTTGAAACAACTTTAAGAAAACATAACATTAACATATGGAAGATATCAAAGGTATGATCGTATCTACTTACCTTACTCCTTAGCTTACACAGTTCAACACTCTTCACTTAGTAACCTAATCAAATAAACACAATAATTACTCTTCTTAACACTATCGTAAACCATTCATTCTTTCTCATTGTTATATCCCCCTAAACATTGCTTTCCATACTAAAGGCAGATATGATTTCTTCTCTTAAAATACTTATTTCATATCTCAAATTCAATTATTTCCTTTGAATAATCATGTTATGCATGTATGCTCAAATACTATACATGTATTGTGCCAAATACATCTATTTTCATGCTCTCTAGAGTGTAGATGCTGTGGAGTCCCACATCGCATGGCTGTGGAGATGGGGATTTACTTAAATGTATACTTACACCCTTAATGACAACATGTTTTAAAGCCGTGATGGTCATGATCCCATCAAAACTCCGCAGTTAATTGTGCTTCTGCAAGAGTAGTACCAGGATAGGTGACCTCTCGGGAAGTATGGTCCGGGGGACTCAAAAGCGGACAATATTGTGTGTCAATTGGGTAGGGTGTTACAAATGGTATCAGAGCCATTGACCAGCCTAAGATGGAGGGAGTGTGCACAAGCCCATGAAGGTCGCTAGCGGGAACTCGCTAGAATGCCAAGAATGGGCTAATCCCACGAGGGTCGCCATCGGGGACGTTGGGTCCTAAGAGGTGATAATTGTGGGGTCTCACATCGCTTGGGTATGGAGATAGGGATGTACTTAAATGTATACTTACACCCTTAATGACAACAACACATTTTAAAGCCGTGATGGTCATGATCCAATCAGAACTCCGCAGTTAAGCATGCTTCTGTGAGAGTAGTACCAAGATGAGTGACCTCCTTGGAAGTCTGGCCAGGGAGAGTCAAAAGCGAACAATATTGTGTGTCAATGGGGTGGAGTGTTACAAATGTTAACACTACATATTAATAGTCTTGATAGGGTCCTTAGCTAATCCTAAAGTTTCCTAGACAAATTGGACTTGGATAGAAATATAGGTTCTTAAGGCATCAAGGTTCAACTAGTGTGGTTGTGTGTGTGTGCTATGATTCTAGCAACATGTTAGTGAAGATTACTTCGCTATAAATCTTACACGTGATCAAAAATTACATGATTTGAATTATTAAGAGGGTAACTCAAAGGGGATTTTACTTAAGGGTCCAACTATAGCAAAATATCTTTCCAAAAAGGCCCAACGGTCACCTTTCTTGTTGACTGCGGTGCTGCAGGAAATTCGATAGCAACCTAGTCTTAAGGTTTGGTCCTTATAATACGATGCAACACACTTAACAACTCATACACATGTTATGTTGATGTCTCATACTTAGAAAATTCATATAATCATGCTTTAAAACTATATTCATGTCTTTTAGGAGAAGAAATCATAATTAACATGCTTCCTTTAGTGTTGGCAGTAGGTATAGGAAGATTAAACATCACCCATTTAATACATTTATCAATGTATTGCTAGATTTTCTTCATACTATTCATGAAACTAACAATATACATCAATTATAGGAATTAATAGGACCTATTCCTAACAAAAAATTGGTTGTCTAAAGATAAAAACGAAGAGGTAGATTCTGCTCCCTTGGACAGTAAATTGTTTAGCGCTGAAAATCAGCTTCTTCTATTGATTTTGGAATATTTAAGACATAGGGGGTTAATAAAACATGGGTTCTATCAATTATAGGAATTAATAGAACCCATTCCTAACAAAAATTTGGTTGTCTAAAGATAAAAACGAAGAGGTAGATTCTGCTCCCTTGGACAGTAAATTGTTTGGTGCTGAAAATCAGCTTCTTCTATTGATTTTGGAATATTTAAGACATAGGGGGTTAATAAAACATGAAGGAGGAATTTTTCTTAAGCTTTGATAATAAGAATTGAAGAAAACATTGAAAATACTTACAAAATGAACTAGGCAGAAATTGTAGCTTCTAGAACAGCATAGACATCAATGATTTGGCTTCTAGGTAGAGGAAGAGAGAGAGAGAGAGAGAGAGAGATCTGAATTTTGAAAACTAACGTAGGGTGCATTGGGGCTGTAATTGACGGCTCAAAAGGGAGACTTTTAGGGTTTTAAAGGTGAAATATATAAGCTGGCAGGAGGAATATAAACTAATGGCTGCAAGAGAATTTTAGGGTTTTAGTGCAACTAGGGTTTTAGGGCAGCAATAAAACTCACATGTTTTTAATTTCTTGAGCTAGGGTTGCTGGAAAATAATGTAGAGTACTTTGAATAAAACTGGCAGCAATAAACATCAAGTTTCCTTTCCAAACTAAACTTCTTTTCTTTTTGAAATAAATTAGGAAACAACTCCTACAAAATATAGATTTATTTAGACTTACAATTAGGACTTGTTTTAGCAAGAAAACTTTCATTTTTGGGGAAAAAAACAGCTGGCCAGATTTTGTTAGGACCTAGACTTCAACTATATTGACTTGCCCTTTCTAGGTCTCTTTCATCCCTCTAACATACCCCTCTATTTTATTCCCATGAAAATTAGACACAAGTAAAAACAAATAGCTGTCAAACAATAAAACAAATATAAACAACAAGCAATCATCATAAAATTTACTCTAGGAGGTCTAGGGTGCTACAAATCTTCCTTCCTTATAAAAATCTCGTCCTCGAGATTTGATCATACATATTACTCGAAAAGGTAAGGGTATTTCTCTTTCATCTCGTCTTCACGTTCCCATGATGCCTCCTCAGTTGTGTGATTGCTCCATAGGACTGTGACCATTGGAATAGTTTTGTTGCGAAGAACTTGTTCCTTTTGTGCCAAGATGCCAACGGGAAACTCCTCATAGGATATGTCCTCATGAACCCGAAGCGGTTTGACTTCTAACACGTGTGAAGGGTCAGGAATGTATTTCCGTAGCATCAAAACATGAAAGACATTATGAATCGCTGATAGATTAGGGGGTAGAGCAACTTGATAGGCAATTGATCTGACATTCTACAGAATATCAAAAGGACCGATATACCTAGGACTAAGCTTTCCATTTTTCCTGAATCTCATAACTCCATTCATTGGTGCTACTTTCAGGAACACTTTGTCTACTTCTTTGAATTCTACCGCTTGACGCTTTCAATCTGTATACTTCTTCTATCGACTTTGAGCTGCTTCAAGCCTCTTCTTGACAATAGTAATCTTTTAACGTGTAAGTTGGATGATCTTTGGGCCAAGAATTTTTCGCTCCCCAACCTCATCCCAATACAAGGGTGACTTACATTTTCATCCATAAAAGTACTCATACGATGCCATCCCAATACTTGCCTGGTAACTATTGTTGTATGCAAATTCGAACAATGGCAAGTATCGAACCCAACTTCCCTTGAAATCCATTACAAAAGCTCGTAGCTTATCCTCGAGAGTTTGAATTGTCCATCCGTTTGAGGGTGAAAGGTGGTGTTGAAGGTCAACTTAGTACCCATTGCCTTTTGTACGCTTCGCCAAAAACCTGAAGTGAATTGTGAGTCTCTGTCTGATATAATCTTAGGTGGTATGCCATGTAGTCTCACAATTTCACTGAGATAAAGCTCTGCTAGCTTATCCATGGAATATGTCATCTGAATTGGTATGAAGTGAGTGGTCTTTGATAAGCGATCTATGACTACCCAAATAGAATCCTAACCTCCTATGGCTCTAGGAAAGCTTGATATAAAGTCCATGCCAATCTCTTCCCATGTCCAAACTGGGATAGGAAGTGGTTGTAATGTCCCTACAGGTCTTTGATGCTCTGTCTTGATCTGTTGACAAGTCAAACACCGCTCCACATATTTGGCCACATCCCTTTTCATTCCACTTCACCAGTAATGTTGTCGAAGATCCCGATACATCTTGGTACTGCTAGGGTGAATTGTGTATAAAGAGCGATGCGCCTCCGTAAGAATGATATCTCTAATATCTAAATTGTCAAGTACACAAAGTCTACCTCGAAATCGTAGAAGACCATCATCTGCTATCTTAAAATACGGCTTCTTTCCTTCTTGTACCTCATCACGATCTTAGTTAGGTTCAAATGCTCAACCTGAGCATCTTTGATTTGGTCTAACATAGTCGGTTTCACAATGAAGTTACTCAAATATGCATGCGTGTCACCAACCATCTCGATTCTGAATCTTTCCATATCTAGAAGAATCTTCTTCTTTGCTGTGAACATCATAGCCATAGTACCTGAGGATAACTTTAAATTGAGTGCATCTGCTACAACATTTGCCTTACCAGGATGGTAGTTAATGTTGTAATCATAATCTTTAATTAACTCCAACTAGGGGCAGAACCAGAACGTTTGATGGGGGGAACAAGTTATAAATTCAAAATATATTAAAATAATATATAAAAACAAAATTAGCTTAAATTCAGATTTAACAAAAAGATAAACAAAACAAAAAAAGATACATAGATAATTGTTTCATAATACATTTCAAATTTTAGCTCAAACACCTATCAAAATGGAACTCGTCGTGTTTTCATATCCCAAAAATCATTTATGATTGAATCTGTACTAAGTGTCGCAGCAATTTCTTTTTCGATGTAGAACAGTAGAGAATTCGTCAGAAACTCATCTTCAATTTTGTTGCAAAGCCTAGTTTTGATGATATTCATGGTTGAAAAAAGCTCATTCTGTAGTTGCGGTAGAAACATGAAGAGTAAGCAAAAGCACAACAACCATTGGCACAATTCGAAAATATTTAGCAATCCTTGGAAACTTGAATGTTGAATTACATTATGCTCGTAATGGTGAAGTTCTATTTCTAAGCATTCTTTTTCAAGATCGGTAAAGTCTTGCAGATAAAACTTGTTTACCAACTGACAAATATCATCAATTCTAAAAAGACTCATGCGCAACTCAAGGATCAAGAGTCAAGCCGAGAATAAGCAACTCCACTGCATGCTCACTAAACCGGTGATTTAATTCTTGCAATTGGGAATTTATTGCAACACAAAATAATATCAATACAATAATGATGCTCAATGGTAAAGTCAGCTTGTTGATGGTGAGCTCGACCTCTTCTCTTAACATAACAGGCATTCATATTTGGAATATCTATGTTGCATTTATTGCAAAATGACTTCACATTGGTAAGTAAAACTTCTCATTTATCATCTTTATATTGTTCAATACACCTTTTAGTAGATGAAACAAGATGCATGGCACTTAAAATGTCTTGAGATTTTGATTGCAATGCTTGACATAGATGATTAGTGATCTGCATAGTTTCTTTCATGAAATATAAGATGAATATAAATTCAAATGAAGTCATTACCTGATGAACTGAATCAACTTCTGCTCATTGGGAAGAAGTAGTTCATACGTCAATGATTTTAACATTAATTTCACAAGTTGGATTAAAAATTTTGATCAAGTTGAAAACTGATCTTAAGTGAGAACTCCAACGCGTATCTCCAGCCCCTTCCACTCTCAATCTCATCAATTGCAATCATGTAAGCATTTTCAACAGCTTGGGCAACCCACAAATCTTCATACTGATTGCATGAAACACAAACAAAATTGATAACATAATTCAAAGTGATAAAAAATTGATGGACATAAATGACATCTTTTGATGCCACCACTAATGCTAATTGCAAAAATTGTGCGAAATAATGAATGTAGTAGACATATGGATAATCATTGAAGCCAAAGCTTGCAACCCATTCCACCCCCCCCCTTACCTATTACTTGCGCTGTCGTATCCCTGCCCTCAAATATTTTGAATGTGTAGCTTATGTTTAGACAATACATAATATATACCTTTTTTTAAGGTTAATGCCACAATATTAGAGACATGAACAAGTCCAAAAAAGCGTTCTCACACAAAGTCATTCTTGTCAACAAATCTTAAAACTATAGCCATTTGCTCATTCATTGACTCATCACGAGCTTCATCAACAATTTGGTAAAAATTTGCATCACCAATTACATCACGAATTGCCTCCTTCACTTTGGTTGAAAAAACATGTAAAATGCCTTTTTGTATTGATAAGCGCCAAATGTTGCACATTCAAGCCCCTTAATTTGCATATGTTAATTCCTTGGCATTGTTATTTGTTTGATTTTGTGTTGTTTTTTTATTTTCAGGTTTTAAATAAAGCTGAAATTAATTCCATTGATTTTGGGCTTAAAGCAATCTTTGAGAAAACCTAAAAGATATGGTTAAACTTAACCAATCATGGTTAAGTTTAATCAAATAAAGAAAATGATTAATTTGAAATTTCTCAAATTTGAGTCAAAATCGGATTGGATTCAAATTTGGATTCTGCATACATCTTGGAATTTTGGCCATAACTTTCAGCTCAAATATCCGATTGAGGTGATTCAAGCGGCATTGGAAAGTTAACTTAAATTTCTACAAATCATTGTAAAATAGAATTTTCCTAATTTGGAGCGCCGCAATGCCAAAATCGCCCCACAAGATAGGAACGTAATTCCGAGCGAATCCTATTCCGATTTAAACTTAGGTTTTCTTTATCCTAATTGAACTTGGACTTAAATCTCCGAAATTTCTAGGATTACTAGGGCTTCTAGGACTATCCTAAGCCCTATAAATAGGCCTCTAAGCATTGAGAAAAAGGACACACCGCTTTCTGGAGTTAAAATTTCAGTAAATTGTCTTTAGAGCTTAGAAGATCATAAGCGGCTAAACCCCTTCGTGGGGTATTGATGTAACCATTTCCAAGCACAATGGTTTGATTGTATTTAATTTCTAGTTTTTCAATTTATGCATGTTGATTGTATAACTATGAGGATTGCTACAATTGATTTCTGTTTTTCATATTAAATGCAATTGTTCTTAAATTCCAAAATCAATATTTGTGAAATTCTTCTCTTGTCTTAGAAAGTATTTTACTTTTATTGAAATCAAATCATTCTTGTTTTCTATGATTATGAGGATGATGGTTATACAATAGGTTTAATTGACATATGATCAATAGGATTTGATAAGCCATGCCTAGGGAAGACACATTGTATTATACCCTAGTTTAGTGTAATTTAGGTAAACAGTCTGTGCCAACCAAAGATGGGTTACACTTATTCATTGATTGTATGTATCCTGTTAAAGAATTTGATAATTTATACCTAGGGAAGACGGGTCGCACTGCATCTTAGTAATTAGGTGGACGAACCATGCCAACCGAAAATAGATTATGCTTATTCTTTAATAAGGTAGTTTCTTGTTTATTTATAACATGCATAGAATGAATTTCTGAGATTAATTATGATTAACCATTGTTGTGCGAATAGAGGTGAAGTCAATACCCTACACTCTCTCTCTTATTTTAAATCTCTTTTATTTTCATGCACTTTACTTTTAAAGAAAATCAAATCAATTCTCTTTTTAATTAAGTTAATTTTGATCTTTCGAATTTGATAACAAAACCCCTACAGTCCTTGAGGTTTGATACCCTCAATATAGCCATATCCTACGGGATTCGTCCTATTGCGAGTGGTAATTTTATAATTGATATTTTTTGTCACAAAAATACCACATCATGTATTATTGATGATGTGTACGAGACATTTTTTGGAGCTTCAACGATCACTTGAGCAAGCTATTCATTATATGAAATTGTCAAACCCAATATCTCACGAAAATTTTCACGATTTGTTGAACTCACACTTTCATTCCGACCTCTAAAAGTAACACCTTGAAATGCAGGCACTCGAACAACATCAAGTGAAGCTTTCAACTGCTGTCAATTGTTTGCAATTTGTTCAGAAGTAAAATTTTCTAACACATTCTGTATATGTTTAGATTGGTTGCTTAAATCTTCATATGACCTCTCAGCAACTATTTAAAATTCATTAAGATTTTTCCCGATATGATTGAGAAAAGCACAATCTTTTCCATTTCTAACTTTCTTCCAATTCGTGAATCCATGTATAGTAAACACACGTTGCGTAAAATACCCAAATGACTTATTAAAGAGAAAACAGGGTAGACAAAAGACTGCATCTTTCTCACGCAAATATTCAAGCCATGAAGGAAATAGATTGATCCACAAAGGTTGAAAGCTACGAAAATGATTTTGTTGTTCAGATTTCGGGTTGTTTGAGAGAATAGGTTGGTACGGACCAGCTTTAATGTTAGTTCTTCGAATTTCATCTCGTTGGTTAACATCATATTCTCATATCTGATGACACAATCCAGGATCAAACTCCAATGAACTAATATCAAATTCATTGCCATCAACTCCCAGAAGTCTTTTTGAAGAATTTTCAGAAATTGGGATATCAGAAGTTGGTGATGATATATCACCAACATTGACATTTGAACTTTCTACATTTTTTCTTTTGAAAAGTCAAGTATTGTATTTGACTTTCCCATCATCTACAAATAAATTTCCACGATCATTTTGGAGTCCTTAGAAAAGAAAGAAAAAATATGCATAGATTAACAATAAACTAAACCCCGACATCTTTCACAAATAAAATCAGGAGAAAGCATAAAATTTCAAAAACAACTTCCACAAAATGCTTTAGAAAGAAAACCCATCAAACATATTTGCCAAAAGATGAAATGTATTAACTCCCCAAAACAAAAGCTTTATATATACATATGCTAATATGCATATGTAAATGTATATCCATTCACACACACCGAGCAGATACAACGAACATGTATTTATGTATGTTTATTAATGTTAGTTGGGATTTGTGCAGAAGAAAACTCACAAATTTCATAGAGATGAACAAGAACAAATTTGTCCTGCAAATACTAGGAAACTCTCATAGCAAGAAACTTCACTAAAAATGATCATGTTCATCAAAATAAATAAACCCCATTAGTTATAAAAACCTTTGCAATATTGTGTATGCTTAAATATACATAAAACAGTAAAACACATATACAAAAAGAAAAATTTAAATATTTATACAAGAAAAACCCCAACATCGTTCACAAACAAAATTAGGAGAAAGCATAAAATTCAAAAAACAACTTCTACAAAAATGTTTTAGAAAGAAAACCCATCAAAATTCCCATACGGCCATACCAAATCAAGAACTAGAAATCCCCACTGAGAAAACATCCAAGATTTACATACATACATACATAAAGAAAATAACAAAAAAAAAAAAAAAAAATTATTATAATAACAAACATAGAAATCCCCAAAATCCCATGTAAGAATCCTAATTTTCGGACCCAACCCAAAGTCTCACAAATCCTCACAATTTCTTCTTCTAATTCCACGAATATAACAAAATTACAACAAAAGGGTAAGGATTTTACCTCACTAACACATATGGCCAAAATTCCACTTCTTCTTCTAACCGGCTAGCAACTCTCTCTCTCTCTCTCTCTCTTTTTCTCTCTCTCTCAATCACTGCATCTCACTCTCTCACTGTTGGTCTCTTACTCTCTCTCTCTCTCTCTCTCTCTCTCTCTCTCTCTCTCTCTCGGTGGTGTGCGTGAAGGAAAGGGGAGAGAGAAGATAAGAGAATAAAAGAAAAAGAGGGTAGGCGTGAGATATGAGAAGGGAGAGGAATTAGGCGGATCGTGGCCCCAACCGGCCCCCCCACACCTCCGTCTCTGACTCCAACCACTTTCGTTGTCTCATGTTCAACTCCTTTTGAGTGAAGAAGTACTTCAAACTCTTGTGGTCGGTATAGATTTCACAATGCTCCCCGTAAAGATAATGTTTCCAAATCTTCAGTGCAAAAATAACTACTGCAAGCTCTAAGTCATGTGTTGGATAATTTTGTTCATAATTCTTGAGTTGGTGTGAAGCATAGGCAATTACTTTCTTATGCTGCATAAGAACACAACCATGCCCCTTATGGGAGGAATCACTATAGATAACATACCCCTCCAAACCAATAGGTATCGTTAAAACTTGTAAGACCCGAGAAAATAATTAAGCTTAATACTTGTAATCTCATAGTAATCTGAATTAATTAGTAGAATAAATAATGCATGGAATAATTTAGAATAATAAATATAATAATAATAATATTTGTGAGATAATAATATAATAGCAATATTATTTAATGATGATATACTTATGTAATATAAGTTTTAGTGATAAAGAGATTAACTAATAGCAATGTTAGTGTGACAATCGATTAATAAATAAAATAGGTTAATGGTATTAGAATAATAAAGTGTAATAATAACTTATAGTATGGTAAATGATTAATGGTAATGATAAGTTGTGGTTAGAATAAAGAAATGTAGTGTGGGGAATTAAAGAGAACAAAAAAAAGATAGAATTAATATGAGGTGGGGTAATATAGCAATTTATAAAAGATGGGGCTTTAAAATAAAAATGAGATCTAACTAATGCCACATGTCGGGCTACCATTGGCTATGTGGGATATCCCTTATCCCCTTATCCCATTTCTTTCTCCCTTCTCCCAAAACCCAAGTGCAGCCCCCTTCCCCATTTCCTTTCTTTTCTTCTTTCTTCCTCCTCTCATCTCACGCACATCACTCTCATTTCTCCCCCTTCCTCCTTTCTTTCATCTTCTCCCTTTCTTCTCTACACACACGCGCACACATGGCTGAGAGAGAGAGAGAACGACGGTGAGATTGAGAGAGAGGAGCTGCTACCGTGAAAGGAAGAAGGTGATGAAACCCAAGGTGATTCCGGCAATGAGTGCTTGTGAGGTAAAAGCTTTAGTCTTTTCTTGTAATTTTCGTTATGCTTGTAGGGATGGAAGCTATAAATTGTGAGGATTTCTGGGGCTTTGATTTTGGTCCAAAAATTAGGGTTCTTGAATGGGATTTTGTTATATTGTTAAAATTTCTAAGTTTCTCTTTAAGGTTTTGTCCTACCCATTGCATTCCAAGCTTGAAATCATAATAATTTGGGAAATTTCTAGTTAGGTCCGAAAATTGGGGAATTTTAGTTAGAAGCCTAATTCCTAAAATTAGCTTGGGGTTTTGTGTGTAGTGGATTGCTATGCATTATGCAAGTTTTGGGTTATTTAATTAATGAGTTGAAACTCTAATTTTACCTATTGGTAAAATATGAACATAAACCCTAATTTTATATAGTTTGAATTAATTTGAGGCTTTTGGTATGTGAACACTAGGAATGCTATTTAAATGGGTTAATTACATTTAAAGTGTTAATTAATCTTAGGTTTTTATGGGATTCCATGGAAATTGATAACTATAGAGTTTAGGTTTTAATATCATATTAGAATCATGGTAATTATTGTAAGTGTTTGAGTATTATAAATTGGGGTAAACGACAATGAGAATGGATATATACATGTTATTCGCAGGGATGAAGGTCAAACTGATCCATTATTTAAGGAAGCTCTACAACAGATGTAGGGACAAGATTGGGTTGATGTGTTATTGCGTAATAATATGCCAAGAACTCAGTACGTAGAGCCAGGATTACGGCCAGACCGAATGAAGGCAAGCAAAGAATACATGATTACGTACCGGGCCGCAGTGGCGGAGCACATGTGGAGTACAGTTCATGGTGGATAGTTAGTTCTCTGTTATATCATTTATTAGTTTGTTTTTTTTGAAGATTATGTATGTTTTGTAAAAATTTTATTTGCATTAGCTTGTTATATCGTTTATTAGTTTGTTATGCACGTCCTGATTATATCGTTAATTTGGTGGTTCGATGTTTAGCTAAACCCTATTTTGTAAGTGTTGCTCCTTAAACGGCAACTACTTTTATTGTAATGGTATGGACGGCATATATGTACCTACATTGAATATATTTCCTTATCATAGTAATTTTCATATGTGAAACATATTTTGTTTATAAAGTGTCACGTAATTATATCAGACAGTAGTAAATTACCAACCAAAAATAGTATGCTACAACGTAGGTACTCATCCCAACTAAATTACAATAACTAAATCCATAACAGTAAAGTGGACTAACATATCTAACAGCAAAGTAGACTAACATATCTAAAATGGCAGCATACGTTTACAACTACCGCCTGATGATCCGCCAGGAAGTATGATTGGGGCCAACATAATTCCCAGGAGTAACGCATTTAAAGCAATAACACTGAACCGCAACTGCCGAATAGTTGCATCTTTGTTGCGAATTTCATGACATAACAATTCATTTTGTGCAGTTAACGCAGGTATAAGATCGCAACAGCCTTCACAGACCGGGTCGTCAAACCATTCAAAAAACCTACAATGCGGCTCACCCGTGCCATACTTCGGGCAACCGAAGTATCGTCTACTGGGATTTTTTTTCCGACCGTGCGGTTTGAATGTGTGAGACTAAGCCACAGAAGCAACGTCTGGTTTTGCTGAGACTGTGTGTGGAAGCAGTGGATGAGATTTCCGACATCTACAAAGGTCAATGACAAACCTCAATAAAGCGCTTTAACATGCATACGGAAGTCTGTTAGGTCTTATCATTCGGATTATTACAAAATGTAAATATAAGAATTTTTTCGGTGTCGTTCAAAAAATATGGTTCCTCTCACTACAATGGTAATCAATATTTTTGTAAGCAATGATACATGAGCTCCCAAATGCAATCCCAATAAACCAAAGAATCCTAAAAAAAAAAAATGCTAATATTAAAAAATTAAAAAAGCAAACCCATCTAAGAAAGCCAGCAATCCATCCCATAAAAAATTAAACAAAAATAAAATTAAAACGGCGTAAGAGCCAGAAACACGTTTCACAAAAAAAAAAAAAAACATCTACATTTCCACCCCGACCACTCACACACACACCCATAAGTTCAAACAAATTTATCATTCGTTTTCTTGTTGCACAACACGATTCAAATGTTTTCTGAATCATGTTGGGATAAACATATGCGAACCTATATGCAATCATGGGTGGCTCACATAGATATGGGTTCGCAATTTGGCTCATGGGTTCGCAATATGGCTCATTTGGTTCATAAAACATGTGAGTCAAATTACGAACCCATGGGTTCACATTAAATTGCATATGTGAGCCAAATTGCGAACCCCATCAATCATGTTGCGAGCCAAATTGCGAACTCATTCCTCTTACATCACAGCAAAATAGAGATTTTAATTTTCATTGTTGTAGTCCATTCTAAACCAGCAACCAAACCAAATCAAAAACCAGTCTTTCCTATTTCACTACTTAATTAATTGTACTTATAAAAAATTAATTAAAAAGAGAATTCTCCAAGAACAAGCTAGCAATCTAAATTTGTAATTTGGATTTTTAGTTGGGTCAGTGCAGTATATCAAAAATTAACAAGGCATCATCAAGTAAAAAAAAAAAAGTCATGAAGTAATAAAAAAAAAAAAAAAATAGAACAAACCATCAAATTTTTCATTTTCGCCGTTGATAATGTGGGGGTGGCTGGCCAAAATGGGGTGGTCCGGCCACCCCATTTTCCTATTTCACTACTTAATTAATTGTACTTATAAACAATTAATTGAAAAGAGAATTCTCCAAGAACAAGCTAGCAATCTAAATATGTAATTTGGATTTGTTAGCTGGGTCAGTGCAGTATATCAAAATTAACAAGGCATCATCAAGTAAAAAAAAAAAAAGTCACGAAGTAATAAAAAAAAAAAAAAAATAGAACAAACCATCAAATTTTTCCTTTTCGCCGTTGATAATGTGGGGGTGGCTGGCCAAAATGGGGTGGTCCGGCCACCCCATTTTTGCCAAGGGGTGGCTAGCCACCCCTTTGTTTTTTATTTTTATTTTTCTTTTATTTAACAAGAAGAACATAGAAGAGCAGAAAACCCAAAAAAAAATTTCAAAATGCTGGCTGAATCGATCTCTCTGAAAAATTAAGCAAACCTTGATTTTTGATATTGATCAGGGAGAGTCCGAAGTGACTGTATGGAGCTCTCCATCCGCATAGCTGGCTTTTAAACTGTGGAAGAACAAATGAGGGAGCAGTGAGAGGAAGAAATGATAAACTGCGGAAGGAGGAATGAGGGAGCAGGACAAGGAACAGTGCCGTGAAGAAATGAGAGTTCATTTGTTTTCTATTTTGCTATATGGGCATTTTTGTCTTTTACGGACAATGGGTTCTCCCACACGCCAGTGGCTGCAGGTAGGCAACAGCATCATAGTCAAACAAGGAACAGTGCCGTGGGTCTTGGGGTGTGTGCTATCATTTGCCAAACAATGCCATAAAAAGGAATTAAAATGATCTAATTAACTAAAACCAAAGGATTAAAACATGCAAGTTAAGAGCTGAAAATATGAATATTTTAGCACTTAACACGCAGTAGCATCTAATCTTTCTGGCCCCCCAAGAGTGCCCATTGTTCTCGTTGTTGTTGTCTTCATTTTCACGTTGGTTGTTAGCTTGACTCCTTCTTGTACATGCCATCTACGGTATAATTAACATATAAAACATATAAATAATATACAAACTTATTCATCAACGCATAAGACACACAAGTCCTATGCAAACCCTAGTACATGCCGACAACAATCCTAAGGAGAACCATGTCCTAAGGACGTCACATCCTATTGTCATAACCTATAAGTTTACAAAATCTTATAACCTCTGCTTTGATACCATAATTGTAACACCCCCTTCCCGTAGGAAGATGATATTACGCATTTCTCATGAGGTTATAAACATTTCGTAAACTAAAATATTAATAATCCATCAGAGTTTCATTATATATATATATATATATATATATATATATAGTCATATAATTTGTGCTATATATAAATATGAGTTTCTTATTTTATGGTTATAGAAAAATATGATTTGTTTGTCAAAATAGAAAGCGATTAAAATTTCAATTGGATGGAAGGAAGGGCAAAAATTTCCTACAAATTAAGTTATAGAAAAAAAAAAAAAAAAAAAAAAAAAATTAAACTCAGTCACTAAAAGTACATTGTGTCTTTTAGCATGTGAGATGTATAAGGTTTTTTTAATGAGTTATAAATATGTTTATATTTTAGTAAACTATTATACGACTACCAAACAATTGGGATTGTGTGACAGTTAAAATTAGTCATTGATTTTTTTTTTGTACAATCCCTTGTTGATTCAAAAGTTAGATTTTCACAGTTACATCATTCACATTATATGTCAGTCGTATAACAATATGTTAAATAGAGTTATTTTTTTAATAGCTTGTACTTCTCACGTGTTTTTTTAATAACATTAATATATTAAAAAAAATGCACTTCTCACATTTTCAACGCATACATGATACTTTTAGAGACTGAATTTGATGAATTCCTACAACTCAATTTGTAAGAAATTTATATCCCGAAAAGAAATAGTTTTAAAAATTTCCGAAATGGCCAACCTTTCAAACTACTGCTAGGGGAAGATTTTTATGAACAATAATAAATATATTTTTATGAACACGAAACCTCACATAATCCAGAATTCCATCAAGATGCTTATCAATAGTCCACGTGTATTACATTACTAATCCAATTAAGTACTCGGTATTTTGTTGTCTTTCAGAAACTAGTTTGAATCTAACGGTTTTTCTATCCTTACATCTCGAATATTTTTTCTCGGAAGCCATACAAAGAACTACGAAATAACACTTGTCAACTATCCAATCAAGATTCGAAATTACTTTAAGAATACATTTCCTCAGAAAAATTGAAGATAAAGAAGCATCAATTCCATCATATGGACATAAATAACTTAAATAGGTAAAAGGGAAATGTACGTACTTCTTTAATTGAAGCTGCTCTTCCGCAATTATCTGTCACACGCCCAAATCAGAAGCAATAAAACAACAAGAACAAAGAAAAATCACAATCACATTCTTAGAGAGAGAGAGGCCAACCTTCTCGGTGTAGGCAATAACATGGGCTTCACGAGGGAGACCATCGGGTCCGATCTCGGGCAGAAGCGAAGGATTCGAAGCCATTTGCCCTGAACCAAAATGTGCTTCTGCTCTGATCCAACCCCCCTTCTATTTAAAAAATAATAATAATAACACAATTCACTTACCCAGCCCATGAACCAAAACTTGCGAATTGTACGTTGTCGCCCATATATATATATATATATCCAAATAAATTGTGTTCACGAGACTTTTCAATAAATTGGATGAGATCCATTTTTTGGGTGATGCACAAAGTAAATCTGAATTTTAAGGTTTTCCATTAACTTGAACAACTTGTCCACGAAACTTTAAGCAACGTTTGGTTTGTCTTTAACTTTTAGCATTATAGAGTTCGAACTTCACGGTGGTGGCACTACCTATCAAATTATCAGTTGCAATTTTACGTGTGGGCTTAAACTTTTCCTTAAAAGTGTGGTGGTCAAATTTTTTTTTTTTTTTTTTAATATTACTAAAAGTCTGTTTAGGATTGCGTTTGAAAAATATAGTTTTTAAGTCAAAAAGAGCTTTTGGACAAAAGCTTCATTTTTAAGCTTTTGTCAAAAATGTGTTTTATCTATTTTTAGGCCTTTTGAACCCTTAAAAACGCTTTTAATTTTCTTACCAAACGAATACTTTTTTCTTCAAATGGGCTTTTTGAAAGTTAAAAGCACTTTTAAGCCCCTCAAACGCAATCGCAAACAAGGTCTAATTATAAGACCCAAGCTACATAAAATATTTAAATGAAATTAATGGTAAATTGTAGATCAGTCAATGCTCAAATATAAGATCTTTAGTTTGATATATATTGTATTAAATTTTCATGCATATGAGTTTTGCATGCATAGAGGGTGATATGCCGTCCAAAGTGGTGAATGTTGTGAAGGCCATTGAACGATATGGACAGACGGTGAAGGATACATGTGATATATAATTATGTATTGAATATGATACATACAATGTTGGATTGGCCACACTAGGTGATCCAAGAGAAAATGGAGCAACAAAATAGAGATTGTATTTGTACATATATATTCTAGCAACAAAAGAGTGAGAAAAATGGTTATATATATATATAGAAGGAATTAAGGAGCTGATATTCACTACTACATTATCTCAGTTGTAGGATATATAATCGTATAACAGTCTATTAAATAGTATTATTCAATACTTTATTGATTATATGGTTGTTCTTTACTAGTGATCAATGTTTTCTTTTTTTTTCTTTTTTTAATATATTATTTATTATTCATCAAGAATACCTTATTGCTCACACATTCTAGAGACAAAACTACAAGAAGTCATTGAAAATTAATTTAGAATTGTTGGGGCCCTGGTTTTGTCCCTGCATGTAGGCATGCACTTCTGGGGTGACTTGGTGTAATCTCTCAATATTATTGTCCCGTCTAAAATGCTTTATGAGTTTTAAAATGAAAAATGATGTATGCAGTAAAAGTTTTGCACGGTCTTTAGGGTTTAGGAGGCATTTAATTAGGGTTGTTATTTTGGTGAAAGATCATACACTATAATAAAATTTGTCCTAGTAGCTAGGCATATAAAAATCATATTTTTAATGGAACCTGTAAGAGTTATTTAGGCGAATACTTTCGTCTTAACATTATTTTTTCAAATTACAACGCTTAGCATGGCATTACAGAGAGTACTTGTTAAGACAAGACTTGAGATTTTAAGGCAATTAATATAAGTAAAAAATCTTTTTCTTTTTCTTTTTTTTTTAAACAAACCAACATACATTCAAACAAAGAGGTTAGAGACAGACAAAACAGAAAAGAAAAAACAAAAACAAGCTTATTAAAGCCCCAACCGGCCAGACCTCACAAATTAGCACAAGAATGAGACCATAAAGGGAAAGGACAAATGCAAATACAGCCTGAGAAAACTCATATCGCGGCGCATACTGATGGATAAATCCATTGGGAGTACGAATACTCCTATCAAACATCTAAATAGGCTTCCTAAAAAGCCATGGAGATTTAGATAAAATGTAACGTTGGAAAAAATGTTTTCAAAAGAAACCAGAAATAAAAGTAAAAAAGATCCACTCCACAGACTAAGAGTAAGCCCAAACATATCGGGTTTAACAGAAACTTACACAACAACAAAACATAAAGAAAATAAAAGACATTAAGCAGGAAAAATCTACGAGCAAAAAATAGCAGCATCAGAAGCAGAGGGGGAGGCATGGAAGAGCTTCGGGAGGCGCGTGAGGGACGTGCCGGCGAAGCTTGCCAGGAGACTGTCAAGGAACGCTAGAAACGACCGGTGGCAATGAGGAGGGGCGGGAAAATGCCGCACGCGCTGCCAAGGGCGCAACACATGTCGTAGCGTGTGGGCCACGCGTCGGTGCATGGTGGTCGAATGGTGGCACAGATGGTGGCTGTTGAAAGCTGGGTGGCCCAGGATCCTGGTGGAGTGGGACATTGTTGGGAGTGACTTCCTGAAATTTACAGATCTAAATTTGAAAAAATCAAATCAAAAAACTTCACAAAGTTTGTAGATCAAGGGCGGAGGACCACTGTAAGATGCTGAAACAGGGCGTCTAGCAATAGAAAAGGAGCTGATGGTGAAATTGGTCAAAGAACGAACCTCCCAAGAGGCAGATAAAGCCTCCGAATAGGCAGATAGAACCTTTGAATAGGTGGTACGTAGCAAGAAGGGGAAGGGAAAAAAAGAAGGGGGAAGTAGAGGGAAACGGTTGGGAGGAGAGAGCCGTGACTCCCTCCTCCCTAGCCCGTGCTTTTTTCTGGATGAGAGAGAACAGAGTTTTTTTTTTTTTTTGTGTGAGAGTTTTTCAAGCCTTGCTTCAGCAAAGATGTTCTCAAAAATCATGTTAAAGACCATAACTTTTCCGGGTATTACTTTATTCATCCAGTTTTCCTCTTAAGGTAAAGAAAGAAAAAGAAAAAAAATGATCCAGTCGGTAACGATATAAAGAAAATACATACGAATGGGTGCTATTGAGATCAAGGACTTTCTATCCAATTGTCCTTTTGAGATAACATTTTTTTTTTTTCATATAAAGAAAATAAAATATTCATGTGATAGTAGGAAGAAGAAATTATTCAAATGCATGAACAGTACTTTAAAAGCCCTTAATTTTAATCTTGGTTATCCAAAAAACCTAACAATTTGTATTTCGTGTATATATATATATATATATATTAGATGGATAAGCTATTCATTTATATGAGAATAATTGATCTACAAGTTATATATATCATCGACTATTTTTTGCTTCCTGTCATGGATTGACGACCAATGGAGTACTGTGCTATGTTTCTGTGGCTTCGCATGGTTTAATTTCTCTTCAAAATAAAAAATAAAGAATTAAAATGTAATAAAAATAAAACGTAATTCGATTTCAATATATACATTTATAGTGTATATATAGAGAGAGAGAGAGAGAGAAAGAGAGAGAGATGAGCAGATCAAACCTGTATACGTCTTGACTTTTTATCTTCAAAAGGTAATGATTTCTGTTTCAGGGCGTGGAAAAAACAGTGTAAAAGGACAAAAGGGTGTTGAATTCCATGCAATGCCTTGTCAAATGAACAGTCCCTTGCTTATACCTCAGATTCGTTCTCAGTTCGACCTAAATAGCACTGGTCTTTAATTTCCTAGGTATAATATTTATTTATACGTGTCTGCAAGCAAATTTATTAATTTTAGGCCCAGAAAATGGCTTATCACATTCAGTTTAGCCTATACTTCCTATAACATGACCCAGAAACAAATATGGTTGTCTGCAAATTAACTCTTAAAAGCAGGTTAGGGTTTTGCCTGCAAGTAGTACTACACAGAGAAATTAAGATGTCCCCTCTATGTCTAGCCAGCTCTAGCATGAAACAAAAATTAATTAATTTGGTGGGGGACATATATTCTTCACCAAACTTTCGTATGTACTTTTATTTTACTGTATTGATGCGACAATACCGTCGATCAACTCTTGTTTAAAAAAAAAAATTAAAAATTTATAAACTCTATGAGATCAAATAAGTGAAATAAATATGTAATATATAACTAGCATTTCTCTTTATCATAATTAAAAGTGTTAAACTACAAAGCGGTCCCTAGCTAGCTAATGATCTCCCCATGGGGATGGCCATCTCCCACATCCATCAAACAAAAAAGCTAGCATAGGTTAGAATGTAAGGGAGTATAGAAAAACATAATGATATTATCAATTTATTATTATTTAGATATTTTATCAAATACAATCAAATGAAAAACGATATTCTAGTGAGGGAACCAAACTGAAAAAAGTTATATATTATGATGTAACTTTAAGAGGAAAAATAGTATAAGTTATAGGAATGATGAGTACATTAGAGACTTTTAAAGTGAGAGATATATATATATCAATAACGAAAAATAGTAAAAACACATGCAGCTTAGAATTCCTAATTAGTCATACAACGGATTTTCAAGCATGTTGACCTTATATAGCCCGAAATTATCGTACCCACCAACAATAGACCTAGTTTTGATATTTTATGTTTTACTGTTTGGTGGGAAAATATTCATTAAAAGAAAGGTCAGTAGTTTATCCACCTATATATATATATATATATATAATTGTACGTCTTAATTTTACGACCGGTGGGCGATCGAGCTAGCAACCTTATAATAGAAGTAAAAAATTTATCACCTCCCTGCAGAGGATTTACTGGCTAGTCAAACCATATTTGTTGCTCTGACACCCACTGATATGCAAGAAGGGGAGGGGGACACGTATACACACACAGAGGATCATTAAATACTTAGCATTTGTTATGTATATAGAATGTTGTTCATGACCAATCAATGTTTTTGTCTTTTTGGATGAATGTTTCAGTCAATGAAAAATAAATATCACTGCAGATTTTTTTTCGAAAAAATGAACAAATGATATCCTTGATGATCTACTTAATTAAAGAGACTTAAATAGTATATACATATATTCACCAAAATATTTGATATATATATTACAACATTTTAATTAGAACCATTAAAGATTGCCATGCATGCCCTTAATTATTAAATAACTTTTATCAAATATAGATTAGGGCAGGCACGTACACGTTGATTTTTTTTTTTCTTTAATAATCCTAATAAAGCAGCTATCTAGCTTACTATCACTGACATGTTATTGGTGTTTAATTATATCCTTCATATATAGAATATATATCTCAGTTCTTTTTCCTTTTCAATTCCCTATGAATCTTCACACTGTGTCAAGCAAATTAGTGGATGAGAAATGCTAATATAAATATATTTACTAGTCCCAAATTAAGTCCCCCCTCAACCAGTACGGATCGAGACCTAGAAGTACTTCTTCCATAACCATACATGGACATTCTATGACACCAAAATCTGATAGCCTTCTCAAATTTCATTCAAATATATTATCGTTATATTCTGACTAAATATATCTTGATGATCAATTAACCTATATATCTATCTATGTATCAAAGCCTACGAGCAACAGAAGAAGTATCAGTACTACTCTAGATAAGTAATTAATTAAAACGCCTTGTATTAATTATTCCTTTGTTACTAATTTTCAGTTCACCTGCAAATCAGGTAAAAAGTGGTATATATAATCTCTATACACGTACGTCTAAATTTTACTCCTAAGAAATAGCACATAAAATACATATTACAGATATAAGTACAGTAGAGAGAGAGAGAGAGAGAGAGAGAGGATAATTTTTTGTTGGTGAGAAAGAGGGAGAAAAACTAAAAGTTGTAAGGTGTGTTGATACTAATTAATTAATCTGGTGATGATCACTTCTTCTATATATGTCGTTATTTCAAAGGGAAATTCATCAGCGAGAAAACTAAAACTGAACTTATCACTACTGGTTTTCTTTCATTGAGCAATTCCAATTAGGGTTTTTGATGACCATATGTGCAAGGTCGAACAGACAACGAAGCAAAGGATTAATCGGCAAAAAGACTGCAAACTTGACAAGCACGGCATGGAATCCACTCACCCGTACTGCATGCTAGCTAGCTCCATATATCTATATATATATATATAATATATATGATCATATCTCTCTATCTTGGTTGAAACCTTCTGCAATCAAGCAATACATAACATGTCAGGGAAAAAGGGTCAAAATCAAGCTAAAGAACAACGAAAACAGAAGAGAAGATGATGATGAAGATGATGGAAGCAGTACTTTACCTGGTCCCTGATTTCCTCACTTCAATCCCATGAAGTATATGTCTTGCGGGAAGGCCCCCAACCCAATTTTATAGAGATAAGAAACTAAATATCTTGACAAGAAGCAAGCGCGCGCGTGTGAGTTTTGTTTCATCGGTCGTATCTGCTACATCAGACACGTGGGGGAGTTTGACTCACGGGTGTGACACATACATAGCTGAGAGCTCTGTGCATGTGCTTCTCTTCCCATAACCACCTAGTTTTTTTTTTTATAACGTTAGATTAATTAAGAAAGACTTAATGTTTTTTTTTTTTTTTTTCCCTTTTTTATCACAAATCCAATGGTTTTGATAAGAAAAAGAAAATATGAGTCGTCCTTCTAACATTACGGAACTAGCTTCTCTTTAAATAAAATAGACCGGTTAAAAAAGTTTGGAGGGTAATTGGGTCATGATCAAGAGCCAAATTAAAGGTGAGGGGGGGCCAGGGTGATGAGGACCAAAGACTGAAGAGTGGGGTTGAGAGACAAGGAAGTGAGGTTAGATGTGCTGGATCGCGTGATTCTGAAATGCCGATGGGAGAAGAAAATAAAAATACTTGTTCAACCTCACATGGCACCGATAGCTCCTATCTACCATCCTCTCTTCCACTTCTCTATTCCTTTTTATGACTCATTCTTTACAGCACCCGGCCCACCAACAACGATTAATATTTTCCCACACAAAAAAAAAAATTATAGATGAGTAGAATAAGTACAAACAAACAACATTGCATACGATCTAAAATAGAAAGACCAAAAAAAAAAAAAATCAACTTTAATAGCGATTTAGTTATAGTTTCATTCAAAGGCGAAAAAAGCAATTAGGAATGCTGTCAAAGCTGGTTGCAGTGGCTTATGATAGACATTGTAGATGTTAACAAAGGGCCGGGATTCATTTTAACTTAGTCCGTGTGAAACTAAGAAGTACTAGTTGTGCATGAAAAAAAAAAAAAAAAATCAAATAGAAAAATAAAGACACAGCAAAATAAGAAAATAAACAAAATGTTTTTATGCGGTTGCGTTTATGACCTAGTGATTACTTCCACATGATAAGCCTGGTTACATTTTTCTTTTATTCAATTGATGATTTTACATACAAAAGATTCATATTTAATATTTATAAAAAAAATTAAAAAAAAAAAAAGAGAAATGATAGATATATATACAACTTGAGACACAACTTTGGCTTAACTTTTCTCTTATGATGTCATTTTTTTAAAAATAAAAAAATAAAATTTTAAAAAAAAATCTTAAGTAATAACATCCCGGCCTATGTGGTCCTTTTTTTATTTGGTATTTAAAAAAAATGGTCTTTTTTCTTCAGAATAGACCATTTAAAAAAAAATATTTATATCTATTTTTCTGAAGAAAAATACCATTTAAAAAAAAAATATCGAATAAAAAAAGGACCACATATGATGTTATTACTTCAGAAATTTTTTTATTTTTTATTTTGTTCTTTTTAAAAAATGACCACAAAAAAATTGGGCCAAAGTTGTCTGTGTCATTCCTCTAAAAAAATTGATATAAATAAGTATGGTAATATTGTAAAACCTAATTACAATGATCATTTAAAAGATAAGTAACATGTCCCCAAGGGGTAGCAAAATGGGTTGTGGACCACGCCTAATGAAGCGGAGGTCATTAGTTCGAATCCCTCATCCTCCTTCCCTTGTGTGGACATGTAAAAAAAAAAAAAAACAAAAAAAAGATAAGAAACATTTTCACTTTTTATATCACATCATTTACTTTTTACTGCTATTTAAATAAAAGTATTACTACAAAACAAAATTTTTTTACTTTTCCATATCACTTTTTTTTTCTTTTTTTTTTTAAATACCAAACATTCTTACTTTTTTCATATCAATCCACTCAACTACAGTATCCAGAGACAAGGGATTTACTAAACAAAGCCGTAGTGTTTAGTGTTGTTTAACAAATACCATCTAAAAATTTATGATGAAATAAATGAGCTATATATGGAAAAAAGAGCCAAAGGTGAGTGTGTTTGGCAAAGGGCTTGAAAAAGGAAATGGACTAGAACTGAAGCAGATTTGATTAATGTGAGAAAAAAAAATGTTTTATAAAAAAAATTGAATTTTAAAAAATTGTTTTGTAGTGATATTTTTTATTTAAATAGTAATAAAAATGATTAATGTAATATAAAAAATAAGAATATTCAAATTAATTTTGAAAAAAAAAAAATTTAAGTTTTGGGCCGCCATTTCTTTCCCAAACAGGCAAACACCCCCATAAATCCAGGAAACGAAAGGACAGGAAATTAAGACTCCACGTAAGGTAAGGTTGTTGGGAGACACCCTACCCTTCACTCAATTCTTAATTAATAGCTTAGGTAGCTTAATTACTTAGTCCAGATTAGGAGGTTAAGCAATATTTTTAAGTTTCATTAATTAGGCATACAAATGGCAATTGTTAATCAGATAAAATCGTCGTCGCCAGATATCACAGTTCGTTCCTATAATATTGACGAGCCTCAAGGGCGCCAAATGTTCGTTTTTCCCCACAATTCGGTAAAAACGTCGTTTTCATACAACTACTTGGTCTCCAATCTTCTTTTTTTCTTCTTCTTCTTCTTTTTTTTTTTTTTTTTTAGTGCAATGAGAGTGACTTTCTTAATTATTTGACTTCAAGAAAGTTACTAGACATGGAAAATTTGAGCCATGACCCCTTCAACAATTTCACCTAACAACTAACGTTGACTATATATCTTAAAAATTCCGGTGCTAAAAAAGTGGCATGGGAACTGGGAAGTGGTGTGCACTGTGTACAAAATATTATTTTGTATTTTGTTATATATATATATATATATATATATAGAGAGAGAGAGAGAGAGAGAGAGAACTTTACGGAAGTGCTCACATAGTACATACAAAGAATGCAAGCCATTATATAAGATTGGAGCAGAGAAAATTATAGCATTTAGTAGGTGAAAGTGTGGAGGAGCCTCCACGCTTTTACACCTACTACCTGTTAATCTATTATTTCAACTATATATGACCATCATGGAACTTGGCAATCTTTTATTCCAACCATGATGGAACGTGCCATCAATTACATGAGAGGTTAATTTGCATACACGCGTGATGCAAGTGTTGATGGACACTATCCTGTATACGCAACGGGAGATAAAAATAAAAAATTACCACTTTTGTAGGCAACAGAATACAAAAATTTCAGCCATGAGACTATTTTTTTCTTTTCTAATTGAATGAGGAAAAAAGGTTACAAGAAATAGTCATTTTCATTCCTAATCCAAATGAAAAAGAGAATAGAGGACCCCGTGGAAATGCTTCCAAAAACACGATTGAAAGCGGCCCATTTAGCTAAAGCATTTGACACATCGAGAGATTTTCAATGCACTCCAACTTTGAAAAGAAGATAAAGCTAAATTAATATTCGAAATACAATTAGCAAAAAAACAAAAATGAAATAGAGGCGGGTCGTTCACCGCCAATACCACTAGAAGAGCATCACCTTCCAAAGATAGATATCCAAGACTCAAAGAATTAGGCAGCTAAACGAACAGCCTAAAAAGCTGCAAAAGCTTCACCTTGCCAAACATCATGAGTGGAAGATAGTTTATGAGTAGCTGCAGCCAAGATAATCCCTATATCATAGTTAATCACTGTTGCAGCCACTGCAAAAAAACCCCTAATAGCAACATCAAAATTGGCTTTAAAACAGCTCACTCCCGGAGGCATCCACAAAGAAGGATGACATATTCAGCCATATATCCCACAAAGATGGATGACGCAATTCATTGTCGATCAGTTTCATCTTTCAAACTTTTCACCACATGGTTAATATACAATTACCTTGAAACCTAATTAACGGTTTCACTGCAAGCTGTAGCTGTGGTTATGTCGAATAAAAAATTATCCAATAATTTAAGATGATAAAGAATGATGTAACAGAATTATTTACACATACGTTTTACAAAGACCCTCCTTATCAGCCACCAATCACAAGATTAATTAACTCTTTCAAAAAACAAACGTTGTACAATTGTCTTTCAAGTTTGACATAAATGGTCACTTTATTAGATTTTATTCGATATGGAGGTGAATGCTTGTCCCTAAAAGCCATTAGGGTTAATATAATTAAATTAATCCACACAATAGAGGTGGTATTGCATCTTCTATAGCAAATCAATAATGTGATATCAAGTGATCTTTTTTAACCATAATAGGATTCTCTACATTTTAAGTGGAATGAAGAAAATTTTATACTTTGTTTTGTTATATTTAATAATGTACATGATGTCACGTTATTATGTATGACCTAATTGTAGGCCATTAGGTGAGCTGGTAGGGCGCACGATCCACTGCTAGAGGCCACACTTGGAAAATGGTGCGTTCAAGTTGTTAGCTAAGTTGGCCGGTCTTTGATCCGTTGTTTTGAGAAATGTGGTGATCGGGCCTTCGTTGGTTGGTCCAGCAATCCTCTTCTCTAGGTGAATTCGGCTCCTGAAACAATCCGTCAATCGGTGCATCCTCTAGTAGTCGATCGATTCCCGAATTGATTAATGTGTTGATCAAACCCTGAGAATATGAACTTGTGTAGTGGGCCCTCTACTCTTAGTTGTAGGCTTGCTATCTCTACCTACCCTAGCCTTATGGTGCATGTGCACTCAGCTATTTAGTCCTCCAGATCCTTTGAGTGTAGAAGTAGTACTTCTGCCTGTCCATATCAAATCATATTTTGGTTAATTTTAATTATAAAGCTAACTTACTTACACTTGTTTACTTACTAAGCATGAATTAAGATCCGGGCCACCAATTATTTGTCTAAACAAGTTTGGAGTTGTCTGAACATTTGTTCGGACAGGTAAATGAACACATCGCCAGAAATGTAGAAAAATAATTGCAGGGATCCCATCAGACAAAAGCACCAATTACAAATGAAAGCAGGCACACATTTTATAAAGGAATTCAATATAATATTCATTGCTTATTTGACTAGCTTGCTTTTTCTTTCTTGTTTATCAAAAAGGTAATCGATGTTATCAATAATTTTAAGTTAAACAGGAATTTTGCCTTAAAAAATAGAGAATCGGACAGAAGTCCGTTAATAATTATACTATTATTTGGCGTTATAAATTACATTAAAAAAGTATTTAAAAAAAGTTATGAGATGCTTGTGGCCTCCCTCATCCTAATCAGTTTTGGCATATACCATTGAAGGTGCTGCTGTGCTGGTGACGAAGAAGGATGCTAAGACCACACATGAGACATGGTTGTCAAGTAAGAGTTGTAGGGCTCCCTCGGACAACTCTAGTCGTTCATTATTTTCCCCAATGGGACCTAGAAAGTTGGATTACTCATATACTTCATTGTCTACATAAATCATTCGTGGTCCATTAATTATTTGGCCTTTTCTCTTTTCAAGTTTACAAAGTAATTTTTGTTCTTATCTAACAAGTCTAATATTTAAGGATACATCAGACAAAAGATGAGAAATATCTGGTTCTTCTCTCATTTTTTATTTTTTTATTTTTTTAAGTTATTATTGAATCTGCGGGATTCATGTACCGGACCCATATATACAGTACCACAGATTCCATAATAATTTTAAAAAGTAAGAAAATGGAAGAAGAACCAAAGAAAATATTTTAATCGGTAGCCTAATGTATACGAGTGTTTTACTCATTCAATCTTTACAATTTTTTATAGTAACTTATGTATCTCCAATCACGTGCACCCATATTAACAAATTGCCAAAAAAAAAAAAAAACTAGCTCATGTGCAAAAGTATAATATTATCATCTAGAATGGTAGTTCAATGGTCACAGGAAAATTTCTAATTATGGGTTGCCATGACATTAATTACTTATATCATAATTGGTATTGTTTAACAAAAATAGAAATAGAAAATAAAGTTAAAGTTGACACTTACCCGAAACAAAAACATCATAGTTGGTATAAGCAATTGTCAAATTATAAAGAGGCCATTAATTGTCGTATTGTGTGGTATTGGATGGTCTTATTTTAATTATATATTTAGATAATAGATACAAAATTGAGAGGTTAAGGGAGGAAAATAGGGGACAAATTGCACCATTCATGGGGATAAGTATGTGTAGTTATGCCACGTGGTGTGTGGAGAATGTGACTGGCTCCTACTAATTGTTGATAATTAAGAATTTTGTCTTCCAAATTGCAAGAATGACGGGGATAAGTGGCAGTTGACCAGTAGTTGTTATTATTGTTATATTATTATTATTATTATTTAAAAAAAAAAAAAAAAAAAACAGTCGTAGAAAGGACAAATCTGCCACGTATTTGACATATATATATTTTAGACTGAAAAAAAAATTCTTCACTGTCCGACCCATTATATTATTATTATTATTATTATTATTATAAGCATGCTTACCCAATCTTTTTCCTTAATTGTTTTTTGGTTTTTGTTTTTTTGTTTTTTTTTACATGTCTACACAAGAGGGAAAGGAAGATTTGAACTAAAGATCTTCGTTTTATAAAATGTGGTCTCCAGCCAATTGAGCTACCTTTTGGAGACTTTTGTCTTAGGGTTCATTTTTGGATTTTCTGTTTTAAAAAGTGCAATTTAAAAATGTGATTTAAAAAAAAAAATAGTTAAGCGTTTGGCCTTTAAAATTATTTATTTTGAAAAAAAGCACATTCTTTCTTGCGATTTGAAAACGCAAATTTTTTACATTTTCAAATCGTGTTGTGCATGCATCTGTGAGGTTTGTGTTCCACATTGAAAAATAATAAAGAAAAAAAAAATAGTTAATATACCTAAGTAGACCTAAGCCTATTATCTTAGTCTTTTTGGCTAGAAATTGTGTCATAATATGTATATTAACTTATTCTTATTTGACTCCCCTTAATGTTTATCTTCCCAACAAATAATAATTTTGAAAAAATGTAATCCGAAACAATCTATTTTCTGCGATTTTAAACCAAATTACACTTTTTGACTATAAGATCGTAATGACAAACGCCCCCCTTAAGTTCTTATTTATCTTCCATTTTGGTAATAAATAACAAGCATGTTAAATCCAGGTTGCTACTTGCATATTTCGGGTCGGGTTATTTGTTTTTAGTACTAGGAAGTAGGAGTACATGTTCCTAAAAACACGTCCATGAATAGAATGGGCTGAAAATGGATAGATAAGCTGGGCTGGGTTGGTGGAATTTTAAGCCCAAATCATACCTTACGTTTGCTAGAGTAACATTGCAGTTAAATGAAATTAAAAAAAAAAAAAAAAAAAAAAAAAAAAAAAAAAATAGCAGTTAAATGTAATGTGACATCCAAGGTTGAGTGATTAGTATAATTTTTGTAACTAGCTTTTATATATATATATATATATATATAGAGCCATATATATACGAGTTCTTTTGGTTCCAGAATAAAGACATAAAAGTTACCCACGACTGATTTCAGTGGAATTAGTTATATAATACTTCAAATCAATCATATTCCACAAGCTAATAACACTCAAATTAATGAGGGAGATAACTCTAAATTAAGTAGTCACTAAATTTGAGAAAATACAGAGAAAAGTAGGTAAGTGGAACTTAATTTGTATTGTTATGGGCAAATAATATAATCATTTGGAAAAGAGGATTCAGTGTAATTGAAAGGCTTGAGCTTATTGTGGCATGGAGAGGGCCATGAAGGAGGCACTAACCCTCTGGGAAGCTGACCTTCGAACATGCTCTTGAAGTTCCTCTTGTTCATAGCTCTGATGCACTGCACCATTGAAGCTGTTGCCAAAAATAGAAAGAACACCAAAAGAACAAACCTTAAACCCACCAACCATCTTCCCGAACCTGACATGGGAGCCTCTTTCTTCCTCCAAATTGTATAGATGGCAAGATTTTCTTGTGGCAGAAGGAAGAAGATTTTATATAAATATATATATATGCACAAATCCTGAAGAGGGAGAGGAGAGGAGAGGAGAGGAAAAGGAAGTTGAATTTGAAGGCCGTTTGTTTTGGACTAATCTAAAAGGAATACTTTGAGAGTTAATGGTTTATGAGTTTCAACGCCAAGAAACATAGGGTGCATGCATTATAGTGGAATTTTATCATACTTGTGAGTAGTTTGAAGTTCATGCCAATATGTTGACACTTGACAATGCAGCAGCAGCCAATTTGGACAAACAGTAAATAACTAAATCATTAATGTTGAAACTCTGACTCCAATTTCGTCTTCCTTTCTTACATTTTCTTTCAAAGGAAATCATATCCATCATAAGATGCAATAGGAGGATTATAAATCCAATTTAAATTGAAGTAGAATATCAATATTGTCCCCATTTTGCGATCTAAAATGATAAAAATACCTTTATAAGACACAAAATGACAATTTTTCTGAATTTTTTATTCTATGAAAGTTATTTTTCTGAATTTTTTTTTTAAGGAGGACACTTAAAAAAAAATGGTAATTAAAGGGGGGGAATAAATGTAATATATGCATAGATTCCTAAAAAGCCTAAAAGAAAATAATCCGTGGAGTTCTTTTATATAAAATATGTTAAGTATATACGTGTGAATATAAAATAATTAAACTCCATATTAATGGTCTCATAAAAAGATTTTTCAAGACATCAATCTCCTTAACACATTAATAAGCATTCCTATAATTTGTATAATCTTGGTCTAAGTCATAAGTAGCTCTTCTACTATTCAAGGTTGATGGCTTAGAGAGTAGGCTCTTATCAGCAGGATATTAAACGTGATAAAATGAAAATTGTATATATATTCAAAGCTGTGAGCGTTGAAGTAGCTAGGGTTAGCAAAGGTCATTTGGAGGTGTGTCAATATTGACTTTTTATTTTTTTTATTCAAATATAGGAAAATGGGTTACAAAGATCGAACGACAATAAAGGAGTGGGTACCCTAACAACACAACTTAACCAGAAAAGACAATACAAATTAATAGATAAACAGTAGGCAATGGTTTCATTCATGGTTCTAAAAAGAACCATAAACGAGCCGAGCCTTTTCAAGGGTCGCACAAGATAGTAACAAACGGCAAAAGGAATCAATTAAGAGTCCCAAGCAGTAAAGGCAACAACCATCATGAAATGGTTATTGTAGGAAACGTACTAACAAAAACCATAATAGAGTCGTTGATGAACAAACACCAGCTACAAAAGTCTCCTCCACTAGATCAAATCAAATAAAGACTTGGAGACAGTAACCCAAAAAAATCAACAGTAAAACAGAAAAGTAAATATAGAGAAAGAACAAAAATACAACAAATGAGAAACAACTACTCCACAAAATAGCTGCTCCGGCTTAGGGAAGGCAGGCAGAGGAAGAGGGGTGTCGCAATATTGGCTTGATTTCATGTAATCCAATCTCTATTGGCCATGCATCATATGCTTCATCTTACAATTGGATGAAAAGAGATAAAAACAAAAACAAAAACAAAAAAATAACATTTTTTTTATTGAAAAATAAAATGATAAAATATTACAAATGACAGATGGGCCACAACCTCTGTGTATTAAAAAGTCGAGGCCCATTGGACACAAACTTGAGGTGACTAGTTGGGCTTGGGTAAAAAATTCCAACCGAACATAAAAGTGGACCTTTGGCAGCCGAGTCCAATTTCTTGCCTTGCGTGCACAAACCGAAAAAGGAAAGAAAAAAGATAAATGGTAAAAGTCAAAACTTGAGACATGCTTTGTTTTTTTTTTTTTTTTGGTCCATGGCAAATTCTGATGAATTTTAAAAAATAAATGGACAAAAAATTATGAAGAGAAAAACACCAAAATGCATCACTTCTCCAACTTCAATCTCAGCAAACTCACTCAAGATAATTACCTTACATGGTTGCCCCAAATCATTTTACATCTCAAAGGAGATAATCTTTTTGGTTATATTGATGGATCTATTTCATGCCCACCGCCCTCCATCACCACTGTGAAGGAGCACATCTCCTCCACTAGGACGAATCCAGCATGTCTCTACTAAGAGATGCAAGATCAAATCATCATCAGCTTCCTCACCTCCACCATATTGAAAATGATGATATCTCTTGTTGCAAACTGCAAAACGTCTAACCAAGCTTGGACCAAATTAGAGTCCCTCTTTGCGTCTCAATCCAAAGCACATATTTTAAATGTGCACTTTCAATTGGCCACTTTGAAGAAAGCCAACCTATCTATCGTTGATTATTTCCACTAGTTTCAGACTCTCATCGATGCCCTTACAACCATCAATAAACCTCTCAGTGACCTTGAGAAACAATCTTTCTCCTTGCGGGACTTGGTTCAGAATACACCCATTTTGTCACCTCTTTTACAGCAAGAGCTAACACCCTCTCCATTTAAGAAATTTATGGTCACCTATTGGCCCATGAACTACGTCTTGAACAAACTTAACCAGCCATGAACGTCTCAAATATAGCCGTGCATCTTACCTCCCGAAATCCACCTCATCGTGGTGGTCATAGCAATCGTAGAAATTTGAATAAAAAATGAATGAAAAATAAAAGAATAGCATGACTCTAAAAACCTTCTTTTTTTTTTCCAAGTAAAAAAAAAAAATAGTGTCATAGGTGGATTCTCCTCGTACTACAGATAAACTAAAAGAAAAAATAAATAAATGGATAAATGCAAAATTGGTCTATGTAGTTGGCCTAATTTATAAATCACTCCCTGTAATTTAAAAAATAATTTATAAGTCCATAGGGTAGGCCAAAATAACATTTTACTCCCTGAACTCATTTTCCGTTAAATGACTTAACGAAAACCGTTACATTGTCACATTACACCTAATAAAAATAAGACACGTGTTCTTTTTTATTTATACTTTTAAAAAATAACAAATAAGTTTTTTTCACGTCATTTTGAGGGTCCAACACACACTCCACGTCAAATTAAATAAACTTAATCACTCTATATTCCCTGTGTCACCGTTGTCTTCATCTTCCCCAATGATTCTTGTCATCGTCTTCATCTTCCGATGGGTGTGATATTCGATCTGTGAGTTACACTGAGATTTTTTCGCATCGGCTTTTTTTGATTAGTGCATTTTTGGGCAGTCTTTCTATGAAAATTTTGATTTGTTTTTTGGCATTGAAGCATCTTCAAAATTTGTTTCCTGGCATCGGAAACAATCTATTCCTCTCTCTCTATGTCGTTTTTTTTTTTTGAAAGATGAAGATGACGGCAACAAGAATCGGTGGGGAAGATGAAGATGAATACGACGGCAAGAATCGTTGGAGAAGATGAAGACGACGGCAAAAATCATAGGGGAAGATAAAGACGATGGCGGCACAGGGGATATAGAGGGATTATGTTTATTTAATTTGACGTGAAGTGTGTGTTAGAGCTTCAAAATGACATGAAAAAGCTTATTTGTCATTTTTTAAAAGCATAAATAAAAAAGAACACGTGTCTTATTTTTATTGGGTGTGATGTGGTAATATAACTGTTTCCGTTAAATCATTTAACGGAAAATAAGTTGAGGGAGTAAAATGTTATTTTGGCCTACCCTAGAGACCTATAAAATGTTATTTTGGCCTACTTTAGGGACCTATAAATTATTTTTTAAACCATAGGGAGTGATTTGTAAATTAAACCAATCACATGAACCAATTTTGCATTTATTCAAAAAAAAAAAAAAATAATAATAATAATAATAATAATAAAAAAGAAGAAAAAGAAAGTGAAAAGAAAAAATAAAAAATGAAAGAATAGCTGTCGGACTTGGGCCTCTCTATCTCTCACAAGACCCGCGTCCTTTGTGACGCTCAGTGTTCAAAGTCGATTACCTGCAACTTTCAGTCTCGGCTAACTCTCGTTGCAATCTTCAATCAGGTGAACCATCTATCCCATCCATTCCCCTACGAAGACGATCAATTTCCTAAATTTCATAGATTTTTCTCACTTTTTTTGGCGTATTGTGCAAGTATGTTCAAACTCTCTTCGTAAATACTATTCTATGTTACTGTCGTGATATGTTATTGTTAATTTACAGACACCAAATAGACATCTCTCGTGCCTCTGTTTTGATGTTATCTGGGGATGCTGTCTTTTTCTCCATTAGTTGGGCCTTGCTTGTTTACGACCTCAAGGTTTGTTTTGTTTGTACATATTTTTGAAAAGTGTGCATTTTGTCAATTTGTTTGTTCATACTGTTTTAATTATCTGGGCCATTGCAGACGAATTGTTAGGATGGCTGCAACAGCCGGAAATCCCAGCAAACCATTTGAATCCATTGCTCTAAAGCCTCCTTTGCACCCTACCTATGATCTAAAGGGAATCATCAAATTAGCCCTTGCTGAAGATGCCGGGGGTCAAGGTTATCTTGTCTTCTATCGTTTTTCTCCAATTTTCCCCCTACCCACCAATTTCAATGATTCTAATATTTGGTTATCTTATCTGATTTTTTTTGGTAATAAATTTTATGCTGTTCACATAGAAAATGTTGCTATAAGCAGTGTTAAATATTTAATAATATCTGATAATTTGGTCCTATTATTTGTAGGTGATGTTACAAGCATGGCCACCACTCCTATTGACATGGAAGTGGAAGCTAATTTCTTGGCTAAGGAAGATGGTATCATCGCCGGAATTGCACTTGCAGAGATGGTGTTTCAAGAGGTTGATCCTTCTCTGAAGGTATCAGCACTGCACTGTGTATGCTGTTTGTTTGAGTGGCTTGCTTGGTCATTACGAATGCACATTTAAATTTCAGGTGGATTGGTCTCAAAAAGATGGAGATTATGTTCATAAAGGACTGCAGTTTGGAAAAGTTTATGGTAAGCCAGAAAAAAAAAAAAAGAATTATCAGTAGCATTTTAGAAATTCATCAAAGAGATTTTTTAAACCTTACAAATTCATGTGCAGGACGGGCACACAACATCGTTGTAGCTGAAAGGGTAGCTCTAAACTTTATGCAGAGAATGAGTGGAATAGCAACTCTAACAAAGGTTTTTTTTTTTTTTTTTTTTTTTCCTTCATTTTTTTTTTCAAAATCAACTCAGAAAAGAGGTTGCTATAATTCTTGACCTTCAGTTTTAGTTATGCTAAAAATAAATTCCTTACTAGAGCACCTAAACTTGAATCATGATAACTTCAGGGAAATGGCCAGCTTTTTATAGCCAGGTACTACCATCCCCCATAAACAAATAAAGAGAAATGTTGGGGGGGTGGGGCGCTTCTGTTGTTGTTTGACCAAACCATTTCCTTTTTTTGAAATATAAAAGTTTTTGTCACTGCTTCATCTATCAAGTTTTAGGTTTTAAGTTCATTAATAAATTACTATGGGCCTCAAACACCTGCATATGTGATTGAAATAAATGGTCATATTTGTAATGTTTGTTGAGGGACTAAAACTGGACAAGGTATACCCTAATTGTTTAAACTGGTGAAATTTATTATTAGATTGTAGACGTGCAGTCTGCTGTTTGGAAGATGGTGCCTTTGTGCATTTTGTGGTGTAATTGGAGGGAAAAAAATGATAGGTGTTTTGAGGACTGAGAGAGGACGTTGGAGGAGTTGACTTCTTTTTTCTTCCGCACTTTGTACCTCTGGATAGTTGCTTATGTTTTTCCTATAGTGATTAGTTTTCATGTTTTTCTTTTTTTTTGCCTCCTAATTCTTAGGTGTCTTCTCTTCTATACTTCCTGTGTACTTTTGGGGCGCATACACTTTTAATGATATTTTGATTATTTATCAAAAAAAAAAAAGATTGTAGACTTGCAGTAGAATGATTTAAGGAACACTACACTGCGCTAAATGCTACCAGTAAATATATATCTGACAGATGTGTGATGCCTGAAGGAGAGATTTAAGAGGATATTTTTGTTTTCTGCAGGAAATGGCAGATGCTGCATACCCTGCGTGTATTTTAGAGACGAGGAAAACTGCTCCAGGCTTACGTTTGGTGGATAAGTGGGCGGTCTAGATCACTGCCTTGCTTTTACTTGATAGTTGTAATGCTCCTTCATTTTGTATACATATTTTTTGGTTGACCTTATAGTACTCTCTCATTATAGGTACTTATTGGTGGAGGGCGGAACCATAGAATGGGTTTATTCGATATGGTCTTGATAAAAGATAATCATATATCCATAGCTGGAGGTATCACGAATGCCATTAAATCTGTTGACACATATTTAGAGCAAAAGAAACTTCAAATGGAGGTTGAGGTAGTATTCTCTACTTTTAAAATTTAACTGTCTTTAAATTCTGTCAAGTATCTATGAGAAGAGGTGGAAATTGTCGAGTATCTTATCCAATTTGTTTCTTGAGATAAATTTCCATTTGATTGCTAAGTGTTCCTTATTGGTTTGCTTCAAACTTTTAGTTGATGTATCTTCCATTTTTATTTTGAATGATTTTCCATACCCCCCCCCCCCCCCCTTCCCCCCGCCTCTCTTTCTGTGTGTGTGTGTGTGTGGAGCGTCAATGTGTTTAACATCCATTTGCAGAATTTATTTTTGTGGGAACTATAATTGTTACAGTATGAACCTCTTTTCTTTCTTTTCCTAGGTTGAAACCAGGACACTAGAGGAAGTACACGAGGTATTACGTTATGCATCTCAAAAAAAGACGTCCTTGACTCGGATAATGTTGGATAACATGGTTGTGCCACTACAAAATGGAGATGTAGACGTATCTATGCTTAAAGAAGCTGTGGATTTGATTAATGGGAGATTTGATACTGAGGTATCTAATATTCTATGTTGTTCATTTACTCTTTATCATAATATCTGGTGCATTGGTAGCCATAGACTTTAAAAGAGCTGTCATTGATGTCTACTTTACAGTTGAACTTTTTTTCTTTTTCAAAGAAGAAAAAGTATATCCCCATATGGTCCAATTTGTTATGCTTTCATCCATGGGTCTAAACAATCTGTCTAGCCAATGAAAGATAGGTGCTTTGTGAGATTTTATATGGTGAAATCTTTGAGTAAAACATACTTAAAGTGGCAGAACTAGTACTTGAACTTCCTTTAGTAACAGTCTACATTTTTTCCCATACTTGTGTCATTATCTCAATATGATGGATCGTGGTTAACATGAAGCCTGTCAGTTATGTAGCAGTAATGATTATCATTGCTGAATAATTGCTTCACTGTCTTATCCCTCAATAAAGCCTTAATCCATCTGATTGGACTGTGTGCTTTACGAGTCATTTTTTTGTTCATTTATAATTTTTTTGAAACCTGACACTACAAATATATTTCAACCACTCAAATCCTCATCATCATTTTTGTTAACATTCAATGCAATCTTCTCTGTCACCATATGCTATGCTTCTATCTTGTAATTTGTTAAATCATTGATTGTCTTAAAACCTTAAGTTAATAGAAAATAGTGAATTTAATCATTTAATTAATAGTTTAATACTCCTCCTTACATGTGGGCTCAAACTCTCCCTCAACAAGTGAGGCTCAAGATGTGGAATATTTAACTAAAATGTGGAGTAAACTATAGAGTCAAAGTTTGAACTCAGGATCTCTACTTTGGTACCATGTTAAATTACCGATTATTTCAAAAGGTTAAGCTGATAAAAAATGTTGAATTTAATCATTTAATTAATATTTTAACATAATTGAATGAGAATAACCTTTAGCTGTATTGATTACTATGCGCCTTTTGAAGTTAATTAGTTGTTTTGCTTGTTTCACGGTGACAGGCATCAGGCAATGTTACTCTTGAAACGATACACAAAATTGGACGGACTGGAGTGACCTACATTTCCAGGTAATATTGCAACTCTTAATATCTTAATCAACGAATATTATAGTTTGAATGAATAGAAACAGACAATAAAGTTGTCTTGGTATGATTGATGCAGTTCAACTTTGTAGATTATCTTAGTAAATGGATTAGGTTGTGTATAGAAGTCACAACTCGTTAAGGGTGAGTTACTGCTTCTGAAGTGAGATATAGTGATTCCTTAAATTGTCATGTTGCTGTTCAAGGAGTACCTAGCTCCATTGGTAATGGAGGTGTACCGCTGCATTGGTTGTGGAAGTATCACTTATAAATTAGGATGTCTTACTTGTGCAAGCTAAGTGCGCTTGAAACAGGCATAGCACCAACTGCTGATCAATAGGTGTACTGCAGCTTCAAGCTGCAGCACTGGAGAATCATATATCTGAATTTAAGGGTAGGTTTAGAATGTGCATCACAACTCAATAAGTTCTTTAGATCCCATACCAAAAGGAGGTTAAGATACTTTGGTGGTTTCCAACTGATTGTAACGAGAATTACAATTCAGCCTATTATAAAAGAACTTTTTTATTCCTTATTTTGTTATCTTCTGTTATGCAGTACAAGAAGGGAGAATCCAAAAATACTGCAGCAACTGTATAATCCTTTTGGTATGTTAAGCAATACAGAGAAAAAAGCACAATACAGGAAGGAAGTGCTAAATATCTATTAGAAAGATTGACCGAAAATAACAGACAAAGTGAGAGAAAATCGAAGGGGAGTGAGAGCTGAGAGGAGCCAAAGAGAAAGAGAAAGAAACCGAAGAGGAAATTTACTTTTAGAGAAGGTTTGAGATAATGGTGAGACACACGGCGTGTTGTGGTGGGGAGGCCATGGTGGAAATAGGGAGGCAACGGTGGCACAGTTTTCGAAAGGATCAATGTAAGATTGAGAGCACTGGAGTCGAAGGTCTCTCACCTAAGGAAAAGAAAAAAAAGAAATGAAGATCTCTCAGTGAGCTTTGTTTCGAATGAAAATGAAAATGACCGGATAGCTTTGTTCTACTTGTGTTGGAGAAAGAACAAAGCTCACTAGGAGTGCTTTTCTTTCTCCTAGTGACCTTGGTCCAGGTCTCCCAGCTCCAAGTCAAAAGAAGAAAAAGAAACGAAAGTCTCCCACTGAGAGACTCACATTATCACTCTCTTTGTCATGTGGCTCGTGTCAATCAATGATTAGACTGAAAAAAATGAAACGTGGAGCTCATGCATCTGCAGTGTTCCCTCTGGAGCCCCACATGCAAGCCTCAAAAACATTTTGAGATGAATGACTTATTCAGCTGAAGTCTGAATGCCTCTTCATCTATAAAACCCTATTATTGGTTTTATAAAACAAATTGCAGAGAGGTCTGAGGGGTTGGTGGGTTCGGTATGGGTCAGTTTATCCTATAAAACCGACCCCCGAACCGGTGCCTCTTCTAAGATGAGATTTTCTTCCAACCCTTGACTCCAACTTTGGTCGATTTTGGCCGGGTTGGGTAGTCAGCTATTTTCAACAGCCTTAGAAGACAAGATATTAAAACTAAAATTGGTGATAATACTGTGTTTCTAGAATGATGAAATTGGTTGAAGGTATCTTTTTGAGCACTTATGGGATAGGTTTGCAACTCTGCCTTTGATCCTAAATTTAGTCCATCATGACCACTAGAGAAATGCATGCACTACACTGGCCCGGTTACTAGTGTCCTGGATTGATCACATATATCATGAAGATTGTGGAGTAGGAGTCAAACTAACTCATGTCTCCATTTTCTTTCATTCACAATCTTTTGCCTCATTTATTCAACAAAATCACAAAATCTAGAATGTACTTGGAATATTGAAATTTAAAAGGGTGTTTAAGTTGCAACCTGTTTCACTTTGCTTAGATTAGTAGTCTAGATGGTTGAGGACATGGTATTGGAACCTGTATGGAGTTGTAGGGAAAACCCTTGAGGTAAAAGAGAATGCCCAATATTTTAACTTGAGGGATCCAGATAAAGCAGTCTTTAAGAAATCATTTGATATTTGCACGGTTGCACCTTTTGCTGCTTGTTTAAATAATGTAGTAGTCATCACAAAATTACAAGCAACTAATGCTATTTTCATTTCTAGTATGACTTACACTATTCAGCTTCTTCTTGTTTGCAGTGGTGCACTAACACATTCTGTAAAAGCACTTGACATCTCCCTCAAGATTGATACAGAGTTGGCCCTTCTAGTTGGAAGGCGGACAAAACGAGCATGACTGCCCATCATCTCACATCTTTTCCTCTTGTTGATGTAACCAGTCAACTGCTGGTAATTTTTACCATTCTGTCTTTATTAATATGAGATGGCTCCACTTTTTTTTGTGTATTGGACACAAAATTTGGCACTGGTATATGTATAAACGTCATGCAAATTGCAAAGCATACTGGTCAAATAAAATTTTGAAGCTCCTTTTTCTTTTCCTAAGAAAATCTTATATCTATTTCTGCTTTTAAAATTAAATGTTTGTCAATATCTCAAGAGTCCCCATGCATTTCAAGACTGAAATTTGTCCTACACAAGGTGCATAACGATTCTGTGGATAAACCTTTAAGAAGTCAGGGAATTATGCCATGCCTTTTTGTGTGAATGGTGCTGTAATGTACATGTGAGCATGGCCCTAAACCGGCATATGTAGTAGAATATGCCCTTTTTTGTGGCTAAGAGGCATGCTTGATTAGGAAGCATGCCATTTATTGGTAACTCTAGTCAACTGGGAAGCATGGAATATAAAAGTAAAATCCTGGAAGCAAGCTTGATCCCAACACACACACACACAGGCTTAGAAAGTTGACTTTGGTAGAGAGGCCTTGAAAGTTGACTTTGGTTAATTTTTCTCCGTTTGATTTGTTGATTAGAATTAGGGGCAATTGGGCTAATCTGCGCTCTCTACAGGGTCAAGACCTCTACGTACGTCGGATTTTTATCATTTGTTAAGTGCTTCATCGTTTTTTATATCCTCTCTTCCATTTCTAACCTTTCTATATGGGTTCTGGTTTTATCCTCATCGACGCAAATAACATTATTATATATATAGATGAGCTCGAACAAACGAAACTAGAGCAGACCAACAAGAAAAGAAAGATGCAGGGAAATAAAGGAAGCAATAATAAATACAGAAAACAAGAACAGATCAATAAGAGAGAGAATTATAGGAAAATAAGGAAAACATCAGCAAATACAGACAAAAAGAAGAAAACAAATAAATATTGTCCTTATAGCACTTCTAGCAGATACTTCAAAAGTAAAATTAATGTTACAGTAAATAGTCATATCCGTTGGGGTGATAGCGCTTTTCTATGAGTCGTTACAGTTGGAGTGAGTATAAAAAAATAAAAAAAATAAAAAATAAAAAAGCAATAACTAAAGTAAAAAATTTGGACTTTTTGGGTAGTTATTCTAGTTACTACTGATGGAGAAATTTGTACTTAATAAGATCCAAGGCAGAGCCTTTTCAGAGCCCAGAAGGGGATCCCAAGTGTGAGAGTAAACAAGTGAAAAAGCTGTCATTAATTAGCTGACTAGCTTCCGAAGGAACTAAAAAGAGACTAGGATAAACTGAAGGGGACCCTTCAAGAAATAAGTGGCAAATAAAATCATGGCCTGTATTGTAACCGATGTCCCTTAGGCTGGAGGGATGCCCGACTAATGACATCTCTCTATTCTATTTCCATAACAAAAGATGGGCACTTGCAATAAGGGAGACGGTGGGCCACAAAAAATAACATAAAAGTTAAGGATCTACATCTTTAGATGGGAGGCATGTGAGGCACACACGCAGGGGAACCCTAGATCTAGGTTTGTGAACCTTAAATCTGGCTTGTAACCCAAGAAAAAAAATATAAAAAAAATGAGACGAAGGAAGGGTGTAGAAGGGGGGAGGGGAAAGGGAGAGAGGTGGGGGAAGGAAGCTCCTCCTCCATGGTGCTCACAAGGAAGGCTGTGGGTGGTGGTTTTGACCGGAGAAAAAGAATTGTGTGAGCATTTCTGGTATAGCTAGAGGTGTCAAGGCGGTTACGGTTAGCGGTTATTGGCAATAACCACTAACCATAACCGCTTTAGCGGTTAGTAGATTTTACTAACCGCAACCGCTAACTGCTTAGCGGTTAATGAAATAGATAACCGTCCGCTAACCGCTTTTTTAAAAATTTTGCTTTTTTTTTTGGCTTTTTGAGCTTTCTTTAGGGCTTTTTTTGGCCTTTTTTGGGCGTTTTTGGGCATTTTTTTACCCTTTTTTTTTTTTTTAGGTGTCTTCTTGGACCCAATTGCTATAAAAAGAGCCCATATTGAAAAATCAAAAATATTTGACCCAAAATTTACATTTATTTGTACTTTAAAAAAATTTCCTTAAATATTAAATCATAACCGGTTAACTTTTTTTTAAAAAAAAAAAAAAAAAAAATTCAACACAACATATAAAAAAAAGTTCAGAATTCAGATAACTGTCACAACATATAATGATAATACATTAATACTTAAATTGTGTTTATAAGTAATACATTCGTCATTGTTTAATCCAATGTCAATTATTTAATTTGATATTATACGAATCATATCATCATTGTACATTAATAATATGATTCACTTGAAGTCTTGAATAAAGTATTTTGATTGTCATTGAATCATATGATTAAGTATTGATATTATACATTTATATTATTCATATGCATATGTAGACTTATATAGACTTATAACATATATAGACTTATACATTGGAAATAAGTCTCTAGATATTTAATTGTTGTATTAGTATGAATTGGTATACTTATGAGTTATGTCATATTATATATGTATAATTTGTTATTATATAATCAAATGATTTAATGATCAATTGATCATGCGATATAATCATATAAATTATAGTGATAATATATTAATACTTAAATTGTGATTTAATTATTTTTTTAAAAATTATTGTGATTTAATGATCAAGTGATGATATGATATAATCATATAAATTATAGTGATAATATATTAATACTCAAATTGTGATTTAATGATCAAATGATTATGTTATATGTATAAATATTTTTATAATTATAATTATAAATATAAAAATATATTATATAAAAATGAGGTTAGCAGTTAGCGGTTACAGTTAGTAAACCCAATAACAGCTAACCACTAACCGCTAGGCAGTTATAGCGGTTAGGCGGCTAGCGGTTATAATGGTTAGCGGTTAAAAACCGCCCGTATTGACACCCCTAGGTATAGCTAGAGGCATGTTTTCTTATTTTGGACAAACATTAATTAGATGACATGGGTTTCAAAACCTAGCCTCATATCTTCCCCGGGTGGTACCCTTAGCACCGGCCTAATTGCATGATAAGAGATAGGTCAATCACATTGCCCTGAAAGAGCATATGTTTCTGGGATCTTGCTACCTTGGCATGCCATATCCCCTACCCTACCAACCAACTCTTCTCATCTACCTATGATTTTCTGGTAAAACCTCAACAAGTTATAATAAAAATATAAATAAATAAATAAATAATAATAAAAAAACCCCTCAAATAAGTCTCATGCCCTCAAGATGTTCATTGTTCATTTGGGGCCTTAATGGTGAAGCAAGGAAACCATTAACATTTCATTAATTTAGTTAGGCCAACTAGAATCAACAAAAAGGCTGCAAAAATGTTCTTTAGACAACCTCCAACCAATATAGTATTGGACAGCATAGATCCTTAAAAAATTTTTTGTTCTTCAGACAAATTTATTCATTATTTCTGCAAATTTGTTAATGAAAATATTTATGCAGCCAAATGGTAGGTGGGTCTGACATTTTGCATGTGCCTGCTTTATGGGAACTGACTTTACCTCTTCACCAGGGGAATTGGAATTGGAGGGTCCTAATCAGCTGTACGTGTACAAACTGCAATTCCTCAACTCTCAGCCGTCCATTGTAAATGAGCGGTTAGAAATTTACCTCATAGCCATTGGTTGGAAAAAAAGAGTAGAAAAGTGGAAAGAAAGAGGCAGGCGGCCACTTTTATTGGCTGCTTTAGCTAGGTCGGCCGCCTAGAAACAGTTTTGAGATGACCGACTACCCTAAATAACAACTAAAACAATTAAAAGGAATTGTCAAATCACCCTAATTGACAGTTTTGAGGGTTGTCAACTATTTCCGCCAATTATTTTAGGAGTGATTCAGCCACCCTCAAAAATACTAATAGGATGACGCGACCGCCTCATCAACTTATTTTTGGGGGTGACCAACCATTTTTTATGTTTACCGACAATTCTTCTAAATAATGAATTATATATGACAAAAATTTGCATTTATTTTGTATGGTGCTCAAAATTGAAGAATGACTACCCTGCAGGCTACAATATCATGTAGAGCTTGTTTAAAATTACGTTTAAGAAGTTTAAAAATAATTTTAACATTCAAAAAGTTCGTTTGAATAAAAACGCTTTTAATGTTTGATAAAAACATTAAAAACGTTTTTAATGATCTAAAAAGTTTAAAAATACTTAAAACACACTTTTAATAAAAATTTAAAAATAAAACTTTTGCATAAAATCTGTTTTTAACTTAAAATTTTTATTTCTCATATGCAATTCTAAATATGTTTGTAGACAAGATGCTGGTCCTCTTTGTGGGCAAAAAAATTCAATTCTCCTTCCACTAATAAATATAGAAAAGTAGTAGCAGAATTGTACACTTCTCAGGACAGAGAAGCATGCGTGTTTACAGGAAGCAACCTTTTATTGAAATTTACACCGCCACCCCCCAAAAAACAAGAATAATAATAATAATAAAAAAACACAAAGACGGGCGAGTATGAGACCCATCACCCCAAGCAACTGTTGACGACTGGTAGTTATAAAGGAGGCGTTGAATCTTTTCAAAAAGCAGCTCGATCTTCTTCCATTATCACTTTTCTTTTGTCATTAACCAGACAAATTCAACCATGAATGCATTGCAAAGACTAATCAAATTAAAGCGTCATGCTGTTAGCACTTAATTTCATCACCACGATTGAGATATTTACCGACTGGTTTTGAGAGAAAATTTCTGAATGGGACATGACTACAAAAGCTAGTGGGAGTTCATGTCCATCTTGTCATGGGGATGTTCCAGCCGACCACACATGAAAAAGGATGTGCATGCACAGTACACGACTCTAATTTCTTCGATGGAATCATTAAAACGACCAACGACATTTCCTCTGCTCTTCAAGGATAATGTTAGAAGATCAATTAATGGTCGACGGTTATTACCATATCAGTCAAATTATATGAGAGCTATAAAATGAGAGTTAAGCATTTAGAACTACTAGATCAAATTTCATTTTTTAAAACATAATAAATTACTACAATCCCACTCGGGCCACTCCCATACAACTTGACACTGATGTCGTTTTTGCAGTTCGATTTTTTATGTCTTTCCTTTGTATTTTCTCAGTTATGTTTGTATTTTGCTGCTTTTGTTTTGTATGGGTTGTTATCTCACAATTGAGACTATTGTAACCGATTTAGTGTTGATGTTTCTCTTTTTCACAATCCCTTATTTGGACTCTAACAATGCTTATATCACTTCAATCTCTTTCAGGTGGTTGTTCTCCTTAAGTGAGGGTTCAGATAAATTTGTCTTACTTTGTTTCCATTTTACTTTTGTTACCGCTATTTGCGGCTCTATTGAGAGGACCGGGACACTTGTTTGTCCTATTTCCTACCGTTTGTTTGTTACTTCGCACTATTGTTTTCGTTTTGAGTATATTCTTGGAGAATCCACCATTTTTTCCGTTTTTTGTTGTTTAGGGTCTCTCACTCTCTTTTTCTTTCGGATCAAGAGCGGTAAAAATCCTCCTTTGTAACTATTTTCCCATTTTTAATTTTTTTTTTCTTTTAAAAGTACCCATAAACTCTTAGATTTTTTATTTTTATTTACACAGTCATATCAATCCAACTATATAGGGGAATGAAATGAAAGTTGAGTATGTATAGCATTACTATATCTCTAAAAGCTAAACCATACTTCTTATGTGTGGAATGTTCGAACTCAAAATCTTAACTCTAATACCGTATTATATTACCACTTATTTAAAAATTTTAAAATAGTTAATTAATAATTTAACAAAGCTGACTTGACGCAACATCTTCACGCCTAGTAAGTCAATAAATATGCTAGATGCCCAAAAGTTTTTATATATAATTATCAGAAATTGACCTAAGGTTTTAAAAGCATTAGGAATGTACAAATTACAAATAAATAAATAAAAAAGTGGGGATGTCACTAGGGTTTTTTGTTTAGGGCTTAGGGAAATTCACATGTGGGGGCCTTGCTAATACCATCCAAAGCCAAAGGTAATTAAACAAAAAAATATTATCCTTCACATGGGGGATGAGTCATGAACGATGACGATGATGATGAAATTGTTGAGGGGGGCGGCTTTCTTATCCCCCCTGCTGACTCGTTGTGTGTACGGATGATGCAACTTTTGTAACAGTGGGGATGCATCTACGACCCTTAATCAGAAAATCACACGCAGATTGTTATTATTATTAGGCACATTGGAAAAACCATGTCCATCTCCCACTAAACGCCAAGAAGATGGAAGCATAATAAACAAGGGAGAAAAAATCAAGAAGAAAAAAAAGAAAAGAAAAGAAAAGAAAGAAAGCCCAATCTTTCGGCTTGCAGATGTTGTCTTCCCACCAAACCAACGCCAAAAATAATGCTACCAAACCCTCCTGACCTGTAAATGTGCAGTGCCGGGGACATGCCATCTCACGCCCCTTATGTGTCTACTCTCCGGGTGGGGCATTCGGGTTTTGCCTTTTGGACCTCAAATAAGAACGTCATGCTAACGTGTCTTACTAAGAATAATGTGGCTATTAAAATTACATTTTAATTAAAATTTAATAATGATCAATCATAAGCTCAATGATAATTTTAATAACCACATCATTCTTAATAAAACATAAGTATACCATCTAAAATTACTCTGAAAAGTACTATTAAATTTAATGAAAATTTTATTACAATTATCTTATAAAATAATTGGATAACCTTTATGAAGGGCGACACATCAGCTAAATAATAATAAGCAAATTTTCTTGCTTTCGTATATATCTCATAGAAAAATAATTTTTTTTTTTTTTTTGCTTTTATGACAAGAATTAAAATATATATATATATATATAAAAAAAAATTATTTTTCTATCTCTAATGTATCATCATGTCCTGCTCGTACTCCCAAAACATCACAGTAGCAGAAATTATTGGAGTGCAGCAAATAGCAATTGCACTTTGCAAACAATATGGGATGGTGGGTCGTGGTGACCATCTACTCTTCACCACCTAATGCTCTTGCCTCTGTCCCTCCTTTCTTCCACAACTTTCATCCCAAATTAGGCATGGGTCGATGCTAATTAAAAATGTCACTTTTCAAAGGAATCAAAATATATTTTCTTTAATCAAATATATTTAATCCGTACGTCCAGGTAAAATATAAAAATATGATTCTGCTTTTTCTTTTGTTATTTTGTTCTTTTTTCAAACAGTGAATCAGGGCTTTGTACAACAAACAAAATAATTTTAATATAAATAATAAATCTTAAAATGTTAAAAAAAGCTTAAATGATACTAAATAAAAGAATAAGTAGACAAGTAAAATGAGAAATAAACAAAGTTCTCTTATTCGAAACACCCTCTAATTTTCAATTTTTTTTTTTTTTTTAAGTGAATCTTTCATATTCATTTATTGAAAAAATATCACAAGTATAAAGCTCTTACATATAAATCTCTAATAAATTATAGTTAAAGTTATGAGGTTACATCGTCATAGAGACAAAACATAAAAATCTTACAATTAGATCATATCTATGACTTTAACATCAACTAACTCATGTCCAACCTTCAGTCATAGAACAGATTTGCTCTAGGAAGACTTTATTTAATACATACGTAGCCCATATTCTCAACTTTTATTTTCGCGGCTGTGGGAGCAAAACCCTCACACCGAAATTAATCATCATCGACCCAAAAGTCATGACAAAAACATTCACCTCAAAGATCGCTCATGAAAATAAATCTAAGGAGAAGTTAAACCTTTATTAAAAATAAATAAATAAAAAAAAAACCAACAAACAACTACAACAACCGGGACGAGGGAGACGAAACGTATTAGCCGGCGCATGGTGGACAAGATGGAGCCATTTCGCGCCGATGGGCAACTGAGGAGCCAGGGAGCACGGTGGACCGATGTGTGGTTGAGTGAAACCGATTGAGGAGACTATATCTAAATTTGAAAAACTATATGAAAAGCCCAACTGATTCTAGAGAGACAAAGAGTGGCACAACACCGTGGAGGGCGGACGAAGGCAGCGCAACATAAACAAAGAGATGGCCAGAGTAATTGGACTGGTCGGAAAAACAAAAAAATGAAAAAAGAAAGGAAAAAACAAGAAGGGGAGGGGGAGGAAAGAAGATGGGAGTAGGGAGGAGGAAAAGGAGGGGAAGCAACATGTGATTTTTAATCTCTAGTTTTTCTCTCTCCTTTGATTTTCAACTAATTATAGTACTATGTAAGATTTTTTATTTTTTTTATGAATAGTACTACGTAAGATTGATATATATAAGGGACTTAAAAGAGTTCTAATCGTAATATTGACATATCCTTTTGAGTATAATGTAAATGTGACTAGTATATCTCTACTATGTGAGATTTAGTTATATAAGTAATTTGGTGAAGCTCTATTTGTAATTTTTATCAGTTCTTTTAGAGTGATAATACAAATGCAATTACGTTTTCTTAAATTGTGACAATTTGTTTCAAAGTCAAGGTTAATAATATTATGTGATGGTAGTGCATTTCAATGAGATTTGAACCTAACGAGGATGTAAAAGACTTAAGCGCATAAAATTGTGACACCTTAAGACTTGATAAGAATATCATAAGATTTGGGTGAGAGAAACTGTAAATTTTCAAAAAGTTAAGTCTCATATTAAGTGTGAATTATGAATATGTTACATGAGTGTTATGAGTGTTAAGTCTCACATTAATTTGTTTTTACTAAAAAATATTTGGCTACATAAATGACTTTATAGAACTCCAATGATTACTTCAATTAATTATTTGAGTCGTGACACTCCATCTTACATAGGATTGTTAATTTTTGACATGATATATAAACTTGATATGAATTCAATACGAAATTAGCAGGTTATGGTTAAGATTTTTAACATATTTAATTAAATATGTTGAGTTATGGTTGACCTATATAGTTTTATATCAATACCTTGACATGACCCGAACCCAACTAGTAACATAAGGGTTACCAACTCTTGACACGACCTACGAACCTGATACAAATCTAATACGAAATTAAGGTTAAAGTTCAAGAATTTGACATGTTTACTTAAATGAATCGCATTATGGTTGACCTATATACTATGGGTCTGTTTGGCAAAGCATTTTTGCCATAGATACCGTAGCTGATGTGGTATAAAATTTTGAATTTTTTGTATTGAAAAGTAAAAAAGTTTTGTTTGTAGTGATTTTTTTATTTGAATAGTAATAAAAAAGTAAATGATGTGATATAAAAAGTCAAAAAATAAGAATGTTTTGATGTTATTTTTTGGGGGGAAAGTTGCGTGAACAATAAAAAAGAGCAAACAAGCTTTGCCAAATGGACCCTATGATCTTATACCAATGTATTGATATAATTTTAATTTAACATGCAAACACGAATTGTCACCTCTATTCTTACTCTTTATTCGCTCTATGTCCTGGGAAAAGGGAGGGTTACCTTATTTTCAAATTAAATTGGAATTTTTTCTAGTTTTTATATGTTTTTATATGTTTTTTTTTTTAATTTTTTTTTTTTAAAAGTTATCATGCAGTAATTTGACGTATAAAATTGCATTTGTACGTGGTATCACTCCCCTAAAAGAGCATGATGAAAATTTGGATTGAATGTGCAATTTATTATATTGCTAAACTCAATAAAATTAGTTTAAAAAAAATTAGAAAATAAGGAAACAATTTATTATATGGATAAAAGTTAAAACACACAGAAAAGTAATAGAGAAGATATTTCGCATTTGGTTTATCCGTATTCAATCAGACGAAATCTAGGACTAAAAAAAGTAGAAACTCCCGAAGATAATAATGTTAAAGGCACGACTTGTACACAATTCGGGCAGTAATCAAACCCGGTAAACCTGACCCACCAGAAAGACCACGTTTCTAGATGTCGTCAACTGAGCGTGCATTTCACGCACCTCAACCAAGCGCGTTAGACGACGACAATGACCGAATACCCCCCCCCCCCCCTTCCAATGCAATTCGAATTCCAATTCGCCTTCAAAATCCATGTAATAGCGCTGACGAAAGCAGCCAATACTTTTTCTTCTGTACGCTCGCTCATACATACATATTGAATACATACACATTGAGTACATACTGGGAGAGAGAGAGAGAGAGAGAGAGAGAGAGAGAGGTTGAAGATAGCGTATCAGACAAGAAAAACATTAAAGAAAAAGAGAAAAAAGAGATATAAAATTCATTAACGAGGCCATTAAACCCTAATCAAGCATCACGCTGACCAATCAGCAGGAGGAGTGCGAGACACAGTAATTAATGAGTAATAAATTATGAGATTAGGAAAATAATAAGAGAGAAAAGCAAGTGCTTTTTCAAAAATCAGTACAAGTGTGGAGATTTTAATAATAAGGTGGAGGAGAGGGAAAGGAAGAGAAAGAGAAAGGAAAGAGAAGGAAGCAAAAAGTGTGGTATTGGGTGGTTACAAGGAGAAGCAAGAAGCGTTGTTGTTGAGTTGTTGTTAATGATGTTCATCGAGATGCGAGCCGTCTCCTCCGCTGCAAAGGGAAAGGGGGAGGGAACCTTCTCCGTACTCTTCCTTTTTCTTCTTTTGATTCTCATTCTTTTCCGCATTTAATCTTCTTCTTCTTCTTCTTCTTCTTCTTCTTGACTTCTTGATTTGTGCGATTGGTTGTCGTTTTGGATGGTTTTCGGGTATTCTTGGAGTGTGCCACTGTTGTGATGCTCGAATCGGTTGCCGGATGCATTCTTGACGACTCCGGAATCGGTTAGCTACTGAGGATTAATATTATCTAGGGTTTTGCTTCTTGTTGTGGAGTTCTGTGTTGAAATCAAAAAAAAGTGGAATTCTTCTTCTTTGTTGCTGTAAATATTGTATGAGATTTGTGCAATCAATCTTAGGGCTTTTTTGGTGGTAGTTGTTGTGGATTTCCTCCTCCGATATATTTTGTGATTCTTGGAGGATCAAAGGGAAAACAATAATCAGACTCAGTGTGTGAGGGCGTAAAAGAGTTTTGCAAACACATCCGAATCACCCACCGTTTTTATTGTGGGGCTTATCGATTTTTCACTTGTATTGATTTTCTTTTTTTGAATTGTTTTACAGCCGGGTAATTCGGGTCTGAGGTTAAGAGTTATTTTGTTTCATCTAATTTTGTGAAGAAAAAAAAAAAAAAAAGTAAGAAGATACTAAATTTAGAAAAGGAGGGAGGAGGTATACGAATCTGATAGGACCATTGGTGTTTTATGGGAATAACCGATAGTTCACTATTAGATCTCATACAGAAAGTTAGGTGTTGGATTTCTTGGGTAGCAAGCGAACAACCGTGTTTGTCCAGGAACTTTGAAATGTCTGATAAGGCCTGCAAGATGTGTTGTGGGTGCAAAACAAGCCTTACTGAGATTTCTGATAGATACCATTGCCAAAGCTGTGGCGGCTGGTTGTGTGGGAAATGTATTCGGGGTTATGAATTTGTGGTTGTGGAATCGGATAGTGTGAAGAGCAAGGGTGGTGAGGGTGGTCGGGGAACTATCAAGTCCTGCAAGTCTTGCTCTAATGGTGGGAGGAAGTTCAGTGAGAAAGTACATCCTTCTGCCTCTCCCCAAGAGAGCCCCCGAGAAAGCCCCGAGCCACCATCACCTTGTTTTAGTGATCACCTCGCCCACTATCTTGAAACCAGGGAGTATGGGTATTCTCCCCATGCAATGATCAGCAGGAGCATGCCCTCTTTTAGTGGCCACCCATCTCCTGTATCAGTTCGTCACTCTCCCTGCAGGTAACATTTTTTTTTTTTTTTTAATATATATATATTGCATGGATATGTGTTCTTCTGTTTTTTCCTGTTGGATGAAGTTAACGGTTATTGGATTTTCTCATTATATTTTATTTCAAAGTATTGAGCAACTGGCTGGAGATGAACCGTTCCATGACGTTTTACTTTCAGTTGAAATGAGTTCTCTTTGTTGTTTGCTTTGTAAATTAGTACTGACAAAGATATTTGCTTTTTTTTTTTTTTGAGTGAAAATGCTACACCTATAACTTTTTTTCAACTTGTCAAAACGTGTCAGTTTAGGGTTGCTAAATTTTTTTTTAGTGGCTTATGTTGCTCTAACATGTGTCAGCAATTTGTAAAAAAGTTGTAGGTGCAACATCAATTACTCTCTTTTTGAGTATCCTCATTGTTATCTTGTATTATTATTTTGTGTTTATATGTTGGTACTTTTTTTCTTATAAAAAATAAAAGTATATGTTGTTACTTTCGAACTCAAATAGCAGTATGTTTTTCTTGTGTCCCCAAAACAATCCCATAATCTATTATAATTTGTTCTCTCTGCTTTTTGCATTCTCCATTAGTCAATCTGTTCACGTGTTTGTAAATAAATATCTATTTACTAATGTAGGAGCGATGAAGATGAGGCAGAGGATTCTGTGAAGCAATTTTTCAGCCCATCCGGTGAATACTGTCGTGACAACTCAGATATAGAGTCAAGTAGTCTTAGTTCTAGACGTGATTTTTACAGTTGTAGGTCGGTGGGATCAAGTCCTTCAGACAGCCCCTCTAGGATTAATTTTACTTCTAGTAGAGCTGGGCATTCTGTACAGCAGGGGCAAGAGGGAAGCCCTATTTCTCAGAATGATGGTCCCTTTAATCAAGAAACCATGGCTGTTTTGAGAAAGCCTGATTTAGGGTCTGAGGATCCAGATAACAATGATGATTGCTCGGATGACTTGTCAATTTTTCGAAGCCAGTATGAGAAGTCTCAAAGGCCATTGGATTTTGAAAACAATGGTCACATCTGGTTTCCGCCACCGCCTGATGATGAAAATGATGAGGCGGAGAGTAATTTCTTTTCATACGACGATGAAGATGATGATATTGGGGATTCAGGTGCAATGTTCTCATCTAGTAGCAGCCTTTCTAGTATTTTTCCAGCAAAGGAAAAACAGAACGAGGGTAATAAGGAACCTCTTAGAGCTGTAGTACAGGGGCATTTTAGGGCTCTGGTGTCACAGCTCTTACAGGGTGAAGGTATTAAAGTGGGCAAAGAGAATGGCGCTGAGGACTGGCTTGACATAGCTACATCAATAGCATGGCAAGCAGCAAACTTTGTTAAACCAGATACTAGCAGAGGAGGCAGCATGGATCCGGTTGCCTACGTAAAGGTTAAATGTATAGCATCGGGAAGCCCAAGTGAGAGGTATGATGTATAAGGTTTTGCAGATTTTCTATAAATAGTCCAGATTCTTTCTTGTGTAGGTCTGTCATTAATCTTAAGTTGTGGATTTGTTGTATGCAGCACCCTCATAAAGGGAGTAGTCTGTACCAAAAATATAAAGCACAAGCGCATGACCTCACAATACAAAAATCCTAGGTTACTTCTTCTAGGGGGAGCACTCGAATATCAGAAAGTTCCTAACCAGTTAGCATCATTTGATACATTACTACAGCAGGTTTCCTTTTAATTCCCAATATTTTTAATTCATGCAGTGAAACAAAAAGTAATAGGAATAAACTTCTGAGCTTTATTTTTTGGACAGGAAAATGACCATCTCAAGGGGATTATTTCAAAGATTGAGGCTCTGCGACCAAATGTTCTGTTGGTAGAAAAAAGTGTATCTTCATATGCCCAAGATCAGCTGCTAGCAAAGGAAATCTCATTAGTGCTGAATGTAAAGAGGTCATTACTGGAGCGTATAGCCCGCTGCACTGGTGCTCATATTACTCCCTCAGTAGATAATATTTCTACGGCACGGTTGGGACATTGTGAACTGTTTCGTGTAGATAGACTTTCTGAAGAACTCGAGTCTACAAATCAGTTCAACAAAAAACCTTCTAAAACCTTGATGTTTTTTGAAGGTTGTACAAGGCGTTTAGGTTGCACGGTAATGGTTTCTATTTAGAAAATATCATGGTTTCTTTTATCTTTGTTAAATGGATTGGGATTGTCTGCCAGTATATCCAGTTGCCTAACTTCTGTTGGCGTTACCTCATGACTTGGATTTCCATATACTGCTTCAGTCTAAAGTATGATAATACTTGGTTCTGTCTCTGATGAGATTGTTGTGGTTCATGTCTAGGTCTTGCTGAAGGGCATCTGTCGTGAAGAACTCAAGAAAGTTAAACACGTTGTTCAATATGCAGTGTTTGCAGCCTATCATTTATCTCTTGAGACATCCTTTCTTGCTGATGAGGGTGCTAGTCTGCCTAAGATGACTCTGAAACACTCAATTTCTGTGCCGGAGAGAACAACTACCGATCTTGTTATTTCTGCAGTCTCCAATTCTCTTGCTTCAACCAGTTGCCAAGCAGTGGCTGATGGCTCTGTCCAAGATGAAGAAGTTGTGGGTCTCAACCTGGAACTTGAAGGATTGAAATTATTGTCTAGGCATCTTGATACTGTTCGTCCATTGTCAATTGGTTCCATGAACTGTAAGGTTGGAAATGCATCATCTGATGCTTGCTATGATGATTTAGCTTCTAGTGTGGGTTTGGAGTCCTGCTTTTCAAATCTGTGCATGGACTTAAAGGGAGCCACTCCACTTCCTTCTGTTATCATAAATCTTTCCCAACCAGAACCACAGGAATCTGTGGCCCAAGAGCATGAGCAAACTGGAGAGATGAATGAATTGAGAAAATCTGAAAGGGTGGAAGACAAAGAAATCTCCAGTGAATACTTTTCAGCCACGGACACTCATCAAAGCATATTGGTGTCATTTTCAAGCCATTGTGTACTGAAAGGAACTGTATGTGAACGCTCTCGGCTCCTGCGCATAAAGTTCTATGGTTGTTTTGATAAGCCTCTGGGGAGATATCTTCGTGATGATTTGTTTGATCAGGTAAAGTCTATGGGGTTCTCTTTGGTCTTACTTTCTTTTATATGTTTACACTTCAGAATTTATTCTTTATTTTTTGTTTTTCTAAAAAAGAAAAAACTTGGTTATAAGTGAAATTTTAGTAGTTGATAGAACTTGTGATTGCTAGACATCTTCCTGTCGATCATGTAAAGAGCCAGCTGAGGCACATGTCCTATGTTACACCCATCAGCAGGGAAATCTTACAATCAATGTGAGATGCCTTCCCGCTTTAAAGCTACCTGGGGAGCAGGATGGGAAGATATGGATGTGGCACCGATGTCTAAGGTGTGCCCATGTAGATGGAGTTCCACCAGCGACTCGTAGAGTAGTTATGTCGGATGCTGCCTGGGGACTTTCTTTTGGAAAGTTCTTGGAACTTAGCTTCTCAAACCATGCAACTGCTAACCGTGTTGCACCTTGTGGTCATTCATTGCAGAGGGACTGTCTTCGTTACTATGGGTAAATACTCTTGGATTTTGATTCATCGTTGACTTCTCAATTGTTGAATGTGATGTTGGTGATTGTTGAAAATTATAATTTTTTCATTTAACAGGTTTGGGAGCATGGTTGCATTTTTCCGCTATTCCCCTATTGATATTCTTTCTGTTCATTTACCGCCATCAGTGCTCGATTTCAATGGCAATTTGCAACATGAGTTTACGAGAAAAGAGGCAGTGGAGGTGCTTTTAAGAATATAGATTGCTACTTACATGATTAGTTTAACTGATGCTAAATAAGTAAATGTAGAGATAAAATAATCAGTATTTTAGTAATGTATGGCTTTTGCTACAGCTTGTCGGAAAAATGGAAACCTTGTATGCGGAGATATCTGATGTACTTGATAGCCTGGAAGAAAAATGTAAATCTTTTGGACATGAATGGTCAGACACAAATGAGTTACAGGACCACATCATGGAGCTGAAAGACCTGCTTAAAAAGGAAAGAAATGATTACAACGTACGTACCCACTTCATGTGTTATTCTCATTGCAGGGTCTCTGGTCCATAAAACCCTGTAAAATGCTTGTGGAATTATTTTTTATTTTGATGTTTGGGTGTAAATCTCTTGGCTTCTAATTGGTCTGCTTTTTAATAGGGTTTGCTACAACTGGCAATTATGGAGAGTTCACAATCAGGCCGGATGACTGTTGACATTCTGGAATTGAATCGCTTGAGACGCTCTCTTTTAGTTGGTTCACATGTTTGGGATCGGCAGCTGTATTCATTGGACTCTCTTCTTAAAAAGAGTTCCATTTCAAAGACTTCACAAGGGAATGCATTCTATGCCCAGCTGAAAGAGCTGAAAAGTGAATCATCTTATAAGGATGGCAGCAATCTTGACTTTGTGCATGAAGAGGATAACTCCAAATCTTCAAAATTACAGGAGCCTCCTGGAAATGATTTGCAGTTTGTGAATGACGAGCCTAATTTACCACCCATTGAACCGCATATTGCTGAAGACAACATTTTAACCGCATGTCATCATAACAGAGAGGAGGAAATACGTTCAGATGGGGAAGTTACTGTAAATAAGACACTATCTAAAAGCTTGTCTTCCCATGTTTCTAATCTGTCTGAGAGAATAGATTCTGCTTGGACAGGTACTAATCAACTTGTAATGAATGCTCAACCTATTCATACATCACATGCAGATGGACTCCAAGCTGGATGTGGGAGGCAGGTTAGTCAAAATGACAATCCTCCTTTTAGAAGGCTTATGACGCCGATGAGAGTTCATTCCTTTGATTCGGCGTTAAGAGTCCAAGAGAGAATTAGGAAAGGGCTGCCTCCCTCTTCATTGCATTTGTCAACATTTAGATCTTTCCATGCTTCTGGAGATTACCGGAGTATGGTGAGAGATCCTGTTTCCAGTATGGTGAGGACTTACTCCCAAATATTTCCACAAGAGATACAAAAGTTAAATTCAATACTTGGTTCCACGACCTCGTTTCTCTCCTCTGCATCTCATATAGCTGAAGGGGCTCGGTTGCTGCTTCCCCAAACTGGCCACAGCGATATAGTTATTGCTGTTTATGACAATGAACCTACTAGCATAATTTCATATGCCCTTAGTTCCAAGGAGTACGATGACTGGGTGGCTAACAAGTTGAATGAGCATGAAGGAAGCTGGAGTCCTCATGAGAGCAATAAAGAAGATTCTGCTGCTTCCACCATTTCTGCCTGGCAGTCTTTCGGCTCGGTGGAGTTTGATTATATTCATTATGGTAGTTATGGATCTGAAGATGCTTCGTCATCTGTGGGTACGCTTTTTAAGGATCCCAAAAGATCTCCGCATTTAACAATTTCTTTTGGGGATGAGTCATCGACTGCTGGAGGCAAATTAAAGTTTTCAGTCACTTGTTACTTTGCCAAGCAGTTTGACGCTCTTAGGAAAAAATGCTGCCCTAGTGAAGTGGATTTTGTTCGATCCTTGAGCCGCTGCCGGAGATGGAGTGCACAAGGGGGAAAAAGCAATGTATATTTTGCCAAGTCATTGGATGAAAGGTTCATCATCAAACAAGTTACAAAGACAGAGTTGGATTCCTTTGCGGATTTTGCACTAGAATATTTTAAATATTTGACAGATTCTCTTTGCTCGGGAAGCCCAACTTGCCTTGCCAAAATTCTTGGTATTTATCAGGTTAGGCCTCATTTTTAGCTTTGTTGGTTGGGGTGTGTCCTGTGACTGTATGCATGCATGTAAATGTCTGGGTGTATGATGCAAAGGCCCACAATTTCTTCTTGTGATTCTCATCTTGTTAATGTGATGGCAGGTCTCTGTTAAACACCTGAAAGGTGGTAAGGAAACAAAAATGGATTTGATGGTGATGGAGAACCTTTTTTTCAGGAGAAGAATCTCAAGGGTCTATGATCTTAAGGGCTCTTCAAGATCCCGTTATAATCCAGATACGTCAGGGACAAACAAAGTACTGCTAGATATGAATTTGTTGGAAACGTTGCGTACGAAACCCATATTTCTTGGAAGTAAGGCAAAGAGAAGCCTAGAAAGAGCTGTCTGGAATGATACATCCTTTTTGGCGGTAATTTTTTTTCTTTTCTTTTATTTTTGTCCATCTTCTCATTTCTATGAATGCATCAAGGTTTTAAACTTCAGCTTCGAAATACTTAACACCATCAAATGTGATCTCAGAACAAAATTTGAAGTTTTGATTTGTGATATTGTTGTGGATATAGCGTATGCTGACGTCCTCTAGTCACATTCGAAATTGACTAGGTTCCTAAAGATCAGAAAATGGATTTGAGATACTGTTGTTTAATAATAACCTTGTCTCTTTTATCTCCAGTCTGTGGATGTTATGGACTACTCGCTGCTGGTTGGGGTGGATGATGAGCGAAAAGAGCTGGTTTTAGGGATCATTGATTTCATGAGGCAGTATACCTGGGATAAGCATTTGGAGACATGGGTGAAGGCATCAGGGATACTTGGTGGTCCCAAAAATGCTTCCCCAACAATTATTTCTCCCAAGCAATACAAGAAAAGATTCCGAAAGGCAATGACTACTTATTTTCTCACGGTACCTGATCAATGGTCTTCATGAGGGTTTTTTTTTTTAACACTCCAGAAGGCATCTTTTCCTTAATAAAGTGGAAAGGGGGGATTTAAATTGCAGATAACTGAAAAAGAAAGATCCCCTCTATATGAATTTTTTTTTTTTTTTTTTTTTTTTTTTTTTTTTAAATTATTTGTATATGGCCAGAAATAGCCCAAACGAGAGATTTTACACATAAAAAGAGTTCTCTACTTCTTTGTCTTGAAAGTGCCGCCTCTTTCTTAATGAATTCCCCTCAACTCTTTTTGGCGTTTTTCCTCTGTGGAACAGGATTCTCTCTAGTTCATTTGATTTAGATATTATTCAACTATTTATAATGGTGAAGTATTTTTGTCCTTTCACTTTTTGAAGGGACAAAAATACCTTTTTTCACTATAACTAACTGTATATTCTCCAGTTCAATTAAAATGGAGAGGATTCTATTTTCTCCTCTGTAACTAGTTACTGTTGGCTTGTGACCAAAACTTCACCCTAGTGGTTCCATAATAAAAGTGCAGGTTATTGATGTAGAGCAGCTGGGGCAGGTCCAAATCAACCACTACTTTGATGAAGCAAATGCTGGCAAAGATATGACCTTTGATGCTTTCATGGAGAGCTGAATTCACTCTTTTGGTTGGTCTAAATTGGCGGGCCATGGCTTACAACCATGTTTAGTATGTTTCAACTGTTCAAGATCTGCACGTGTACGGGTCAGATGTCATGTTAGATGTCTGTTGCCACGTTGTAGAAAGGTGATGATGCAAGTTGAATTCATTGTATTGCTTTTATGATGTTATTTTCCATTTTTTCAACAAAGAAATTAATGTCTAGTTCCTCTTAAACATCATAAACGCCCACCGGCATGCCGGACGCCCACCAAATGGTTGATGCACGACAGTGCTTGGTTCATCTTATTAAGAGAAAATTACGTATATAGTTTTTGTGGTTTGTAGATATACTAAATTGACCTCCAGATTATCAAGTGTCTTAAGAATCCTTATGGTAAACTATCTAATCCAAAATAGTCCTTTAGCTGTTTGTCAGAGTGGGCAGGCCGACCGACCGATCGCCTTTTGTACAGTGAGGAAAGGTTTCTCCTTAACAGATGAGGGGCGGTCGGCCATTGTTCCTTGACAGATGGTGGAGCATTTTGGATAGGTAATTTACCCTTGTGAATTTTTATGATATTGCAAACTGCAGAGATTAAATAAGTAGTTTTCCCCATTATTAAAACCATTCTAAGTATTGCATTGTGTAATTTGACCAGAATGAAATTGTAACGATGCTCCTCTTTGTGGATTTGTTAGAACCTACCAATTGAAGGGCTCAAGAAGAAAACACCCCTCAACTGCAGAAACAATTAAGGAGAGCTGAATAAAAAAGGGAATGCAATTAGTTAAAAATGTTGTGGAAACAAGTTAAGAGTGATTGAACTTGATAGCAAATTGACTTTACATTCGTGAACCCACCAATTATCTCTATTTTTTGGGGAGAAAAATCACCTCTATGTAAAAGTGAGTGTTATAGTAACCACTTAGCAGGTTAGGGTTAGCAGTTTTGGCTAATAATTGCTAACTGTAATTGCTTTTTTACCCCTAAATTAAAAGCAAGGAATAGCATAACTAGTTTTTTTATTTGCTTGGAAAAAAAAGATCCAATAATTTTATTTATTTTAGTATAATTTTCTTTTTTGGTCTTTTTGGGGGCAAAAGATGACGTTGCATCATCAATTGTAGATAAGAAGTGTTAGAGAGCCAAACAAATGAACCCAGAAAAATTTTCAAACTGACATGATAATGGTTTTTAAATTAAAAAAAATGCAATTCTCTCTCTCTTGTTTGCCATTCACGGTTTGTCAAGTCAGTTTGAAATTTTTTCTGAGTTCATTTGTTTTACTCTCTAACACTTCTCACCGTAGATTAGTAAGGTACATTAACCAAATTTAAAGATGGAAGGGACATTGCAACAAAGATGATAGTTTTAAGTTAGTAAATAATAGTTCTCGAAAAAAGAAAAAAGTCTCCTATTTGTTAATACTAGGCAACTTTTGGAATGTTACTTATGTTCCTCCACACCCAAAAGAACATGAAGAACAACAAATATTCATCTACTTTTTTCCTTTCACATGTGCAAACACTCTAGAAACTCCTGCCAGACATGTGCTAAACTTATCTTCAAGGTTTCTTCACATGGCTCACTTTTACTTTAGGGCAGAAATCTTTACGCTCAAGCTTTAAATCAACTCCATGTGAGTGTGGAGGCTTGACTGCTAAGTGACCCAAAATTCGTAAGGAAGTTTGGTGAAGTTATGACAAAGTGTAAATACTAATTATATTTGTAATGATGGTTTCTAATTAGTTCTTTGAAAATAGAAGCCACAAAATTCAAGTGACTCATAAGTATCACTTGATTAGATTGAAGAAGAGGAGGGAGAGGAATTAGGAGCCTCTGTGGGGGCGTGGGAGGGGCCATGAGGGCGAAGAAGAAGTAGAAGAGAAGAGCAACTTCTTTAGACCCAAAATAATTGAATAATTAGCAAAAGAAGAAGAAGAATGAAATTAAGCACCAATCTTTATAGACTACAATTTCCTTTTTGTTTCCTTTGTTTTTTTTTCTAATGCTTTTTGCTTCTTTTCCTGGGTTTTTGAAGTACTCTTTTGCTGGTTGTTGAGAAAAAGAGAAAGATGACAGAAAATCACTCATTGTACGAGAGGAAAAAGAAAGTCAAAGACGGAGCATTAGCTCTTCAAATTTAGTTTAGTTTAGTTTTTTTTTTTTTTTTTTAATTTGAAAAAAGTTACAAAAAGGGCCATTTAAGGAGTTGTTTATTTACCCTCATGGTGCCCATTTGGACAAATAGTGGGAGATGTAAGAGTGGTTCTCAATTCTAGGAGGAGTTGAGTGATTTATCATGTAAAAAGGAGAGCAAATTCAGTAGCACATGAACTTGCAAGAGTAGCGGTGAGAGATCCAATAGATTCTATTAGAATAAAAGAGACACCTCCTTATATTTTTGATATTGTTAATTTAGAGCTTTTATAACTCTGGATGTTTTATCCTTGTTATGAAAGAAAAGATGAACAGTTCTTCTCAAAAAAAAAAAAAAAAAAAAGTTGTTTATTCTATTTCAAAATTTTAGTTTTCGTTAGATAAACTCTCTAAATATCAAGAGCCAAAAAATAAAAGTTATTTAATTTGTTTAATTAATTTATTAATTTTTTTAAGTTTAAGGGACCATTGCCTCCTGCCATTCCCACAAGAACAAAGAAAGAATATATATATATTTTTTAACTAAAATAGAAATATATATATATATATATATATATATATATATATATATAGAGAGAGAGAGAGAGAGAGAGAGTTCGATCTTTAGTTTATTTTAAGTGTCTCTCGTAATTTAAAAAAAAAAGAAGAAAAAAAAAAGGTGTGGTTTTTCTCTTCAAATTGAACTTTTGTTTGAGGAGCTTACTAGTAGTGAGCACTCACATCTGGCTCAACAAATATTTAGCCAATATTTAGCTAAAAAACACATTTTTCTATTTTAGCTATCAATTTTTTCAAATCGCCTACATGCAGCTCAACATTTAAACAATCTACATTCACTTTTCTATTTAAAATATTGTTTATTTATCTATTTTTCGTATTGCCAAGGAAGAGAGAAGGCAATATTACTTTTATTATTAATATAAATAAAGATTTGTTTAGCACTGTAGCAGCTCAACAAATCCTTAGTTATTTTATTGAGTCGGATGTGGAGCATTTTTTGTTACATTGCTAATTAAAATAGCCAAAAAACCCTAATTTGTTGAGGCAGTGTGTGAATGCTCTAAGCAGATGAAGACATAATGTGTTGGCATCCCAATCTGAAAGGGGAAAAAAAAAAAAATTGGAGATTTTTGGAATTTTGGTTTAAAGACTAGTCTTCTTTTCTAGAGGCATATATGATATATAATGTCTTTGAATATTTACTAAATAATTAGAAAATTCACCATTTCTCATACTTACCCAACCATATTTATCGCAAGAGACATCCTAAGAAGAAGTAAATTAATTAATTCAAGAGACGAAAAAGTTATCAAAGAGTCATTAATCTTAATAAAGCTGTTGAAGTGGAATCTCCTCAATATATAATCTTTAACTATGTCATCATATATATATATATAGAGAGAGAGAGAGAGAGAGAGAGAGAGAGAGAAAATTATTATTAAGTTTCTTATTTAATTTCTCAGCATCAAACAACTTGTACCATGTACAAAACTAAAACGCACCACCCAAGTATATATGGGGGGGCTCATTAGTTCTCTCTCTCATCAAAATGAAGAGAATGTAAAAAGCTACTACAAAGTCTCGAGTATTCTTCAATATTTCATCTGGAAGCCACAGCTATTTGAATCTCTCCTTCATTGACCGGCATGAAACTCACTCTCTTTTGCTTCTGCAAGTTTTACCATTAAACAACATTAATAAATAATTAATCACTTCAAATTCATTAATATATATATATGACGTTGTATGATTCTTTTTCTCATATATATATATATATATATATATATATATATATATATTTTACACATGCATTCACATCTGGGTATGGAGTCCTTTTCGAAAGGGACCAACACAAAACATATGGGTGAAGAGTTGTTGAAGAGTAGTAATATGTTCAGATTATCATATAGAGCCCATGCCCATATATGGGGGGTCACTTGTGCCTATGTTTCCTTGTTTTTGGGGCCATGCTTGAAAATTATGTGTATCATGTATATAAAGGCTAAAGCCAATAAATATTTAAATATTGACTAGAAATGTAACTTTGACTTTTTTTGTTCTTGGGTGTCAAGGAGCAAAGTTATTATAACATATAGAGAGCTATGACGACGACTATTTGTGTGGCTTCCAGTCTACATTGGTAAAAAAACATGTGGCTACCTCTACTATTTTTTATTTGGCCGCGTGGATATTAATAATAACAGTGTAGACTTATTATACACGTGGAACAAAATATCGTACCTTTTCAAACTGACAAAAGAAGTTTGAGAGTCGTGTGTTTTGTAAATTCAGACACCCACTACACGAGCCTACATCAAATATTCTTAGCACTTTCGTGGAAAACAAGTACGAGAAATTTATAAATGGGAAACTTAAATGAGTCGATGCTAAAGTATACTCGAAGTAATTCTAAAATCCCGCTTATGTCTTTTTTAGTTCCTTTCCAAGAATGTCGTTTGATTAAAATTTAATAGTAATTAATTATAAGTCTAACAAAGTCTTAAAAAGAACTAAATAAAAAAAAACAAAATATACTTCGACTGTTGCTTAATTTCAGAGGCTTTTGTTAATTATTGAGAGATAAAAAACACTGGAGTTTCATTTATGATTCCAAAAATGTGAAATCCGGTGAAGACGGCGTGAAAAGCGGATGAGTACTGTGAATGGTGTGGTATAGAAAAAAATTACCTGATCACGACCTTTGATACCCTCTTTAACACCTCCATGGCTGCCGTGCTTCCAATGCTCTTGTTGGCTGTCGAGCTCGCGCCCCTTTGCTGGAACTTCATGCTCCCCGACATTCCGGGTCTGGGCCCGGCAGAGATCCATAATCTTCTCAGCCGCCTCCGCCTCGTCTCTGCTTTCCTTCAACAACTTCTCCACCTCTGCCTTGGGAAGCCTCATTCTGACACGCGTCCCGGACTCCTCGGCCATAATGCTTGTCGGCTTCATGCACGAAAGGTCCGACACCGACCGGCGAGCTAGCATGAGGCTCTCAAGCCGGTCCTTGGCGCTCATGTTTATCCCCGACCGGGCTCTCCTCGGAACTTGCGCTATCGGCGTCTGCGGCAACTCGACTAGGAAGTAGAGCCTCCTCGGCTCCAGCTTCTGGCTCGCTTCTAAAGCCTTGGCTCGAGCCCCATAATGCTTAACCGCCTCGGAATCCAACAAAACATGACCCGGGTAGTCCTTCACCACCTCTCCTGCCTCCACCGGAATCTTCAACTTCAACGTCTCCCCATTAATCTTCATCACCTTCGCTGTCTTCTTAGCTCCCAAGCTATTTCCCATGATGGCCGGAGCTCAATTAATTTTCGAAGTATGAAATTGCAGAGGATGGATCGAACAAATAAAAGGCGCTCGCTCTTCTTAATGGTGGGTGTGATTGATGCCGACGTTGTCTAACGGGTATTTATTGGTTGGCCCTGCCCGGGCGGTAGCTGGTCAACAAAGCAGGCCTGTTTTGAAAATCGCCCAACAGTTTGACAAAATAAATTGGACGTAGGCTGTCGCTTTCAGATAAATTTCTTTCTTTTCTTTTTTTTTTTTTTTTTTTTTTTTTTTTTTTCAAAAAAAGAAAACAAACAAAACTTCTTTGTTTCCGTTCAATAACATCGTGCCGGCTGAACATCAACGTCTTATCTTTCAAAAGACAAAGCCCTAGAAGCCCGTGATGTAATGCTGGGTTCTATTTTCTTCACGGCGATATTCACGGCGGGAATTCAAGAATTTTGTTCAACTGGGTACATGTGAAATTTGACTTGGGGGGCATGTATTTGGAATATCTAATTATTTCATGAAAACTACTTTTTTTTTTTTTTTATTTATTTATTATCCCAGTAAAAAAGTAAATTAACATGTTTGCCTTTTTCCATACTAGTTTTTTAGTTTGTTTGGATAAGCTCGATCGATCGTGCGCATCTTATAATATTTAGCTTTTAAATAATAATAATAATAATAATAATAAGAGACTGGGTCTAAAATGATGGTCCGCTGTTCAATTGCTCTTTTCCAATTTCCAACGTCATGCTAATTGGGCAAAGAGTGAAACCTCCTCAGTTCGATCTTCACTGACCGAAGACTACTGTTGTTCACATAATGTCATGGTTCAAGACTCGGGATGATTTCCAAAGAGCAAGGAAACATAACCAGATATTTTGTCACTATTAAAACCGGCCAGTTGGGTTTTGGGTTACGTTTCCCTAATATTTTCTGTTTGGAGCTAGAGCATTGACATGGTTGTATTGGGGCTTATTATTTATTGGGACTATATGTGGCGTGAAAAATCGATCTCTTTTTCAATCATTCTATACCTGAACATCTAGAAGCAGAGAAATTTCCGATTTTTATATGCAATGGAAATTAATTAGTTTTGAGAAATGGAAAACTTGAAGGGCACAGTGAAATACAAGTGTTTAAAAACACATGAAAAACGAGTGTGTATAGTCAAACAGAACATTTTCTAGCGCATACATAATGGACCAAGCCCTACTATACGTACCTTATTAACATGTTAACTTACGTTCAATTAGCAGCGTCCACAGTCGTTGATTGGTACTTTCCTCCCAAAGCGATTAGAAGGCACGTCAGTTGAGTTATTTTTGGAAGTCAATTCAACTCAACGAAACCTAAATCCCATTCAATTGGAGTTGGCTATTATGTGTATTATTTGTCCAAGTAATTGTGGTCATTAAATATATTATTTTTTTGTAATCTAGTTTTCTGTTATTTTTTCTAAATATTTTATCAATATTGCTACTATTTCTTTCTACATAATTTGTGCAACTTTAATTTAACTACTTTTCCATCTCCAACTCAATTGATTTTTTTTTTTTTTTTTTTTTTTCAAAGCGGGAGAAGGGAAAAATGAGAATTACAAGAGTGGGTCTTTCCCACAATTGATCTTAACCAGAGAAAGAAAAGAACAAGACATAGGAATGCTTCCAAAGATATAATTGGAAGCGGCCCATTTAGCAAGTTGATATGCTCTAAAGTTAGCACTATGGGAGGTCTTCACTGCAGTCCAATTAAAAAAAACCATGGAGTTGTAAGTGAATATCTCCGATGATTGGAGCAAAACACCAATCAGTAAAAAGAGAAACCTTGTTTATGGCTAGGATCACAATGAGGGAATCACCCACAAGAATGGCAGCCAAAAGAGGAAGCAAATTGAACTGCCAACAAAGCAACAAGAGTTTAATACAAAGAATAGAAGATTTAGGAACAAACCAAAAAGGCTATGCGAGGCAGCAGCCCATTTGGCTAAAATAAGGGCTGTTCTATTGGCCTACCATAGCTGCGTCTAGACGCCCTATTTATCGGTCCAAACACTACCACGTACACAGTTTTCCGAAATTACAAATAAAACCTCAGTGAACCAGTAGCCAAGTAGATGACTACTCTCAAGCTGGTTGGTCTTGATGCTCTTCAAGGAGAAACTGCTGCTGCTCTCCTAGTCTCTAGATTGGCTGTGTCTTCCGGTTTTGGTTCCTTCTCTTTTGAAGGAGATGCTCTTTTGGTTTTGTTGGCTATCAACAATCCTGCTCTTTTTTCTTCTTGGAATTTTGCTAGCTTTGTTTCTTATATTAATTTAAAATTTTTCTCCATTTAAAGATGGAATGTTTTGAAAGTGTCTAGATGTACCAACTTTAGAGCACATGCTTTAGCTAAGTGGGCTGCTTTCCGGCCATCATATGTTTGGAAGCATTTTCATAAGATATCACATTCTCTCTTCCATTCAGATCAAGAATGGGATAGATCCTCCATTGGCTCGTTCAATTAAAAAAAAAAAAAAAAAAAAAAATAGATGACAACAGGTAATTTCAAATCTCTTGCGTCCCAATGCGTGTGAATGCTGTTGCTGTCATTTAGCGTACTCATTTTCACAATAAGCGAAAAGAAGTTTTTGTGTTACTGGGATTTTAATCACCTTACAATTATTGTCACTAGTAATACAAATCCCAGGAAATGGAAGATGAATTACATCCTTTGAACACTTGAGCATATTGGCAAATCCTCAGTGACGTGTTTTTCAATCACATGCAACGAAGGAGCCAGCACAAAACAACCAATTTCCAGTAAAGTGTTTTGTGACAAACATAATTTCATATCAAATGAATTTTTTTTACACACTCGTTACAGAAGGGAATAAATACATAGAAGCAATGAGATAGGCATTAATATTATCTCAAGCCCCTATTCTCAATTGTCACACCTGAAAAGAGATAAGCGTATGAAACATTCGCTGTCAAATAATTGGGAGCAATGAAATAATTAAAAATTTCTAAGTTACAATTACCCCTGTTGGCTGTTGTAGCTTCTGCAACTTGCGAAGATGCTCCAACAATGAAGTAGCCTTCCGTTTGGCCCTCTCTGTTCCACTCTTAGCAAGCTCCGTCAAGGGTATGAGAGCACCAAGCCTACTTATGCAAGCAAGATTGTCAGTATCTCTCTTGCACAAGGCAAGTAAAATTGCGGCCGCGTTTTCTTTATTGCGGGGCAGTCCCGTTCTCAGAAGATCAATCAAAACAGGAATGGTGCTTGCCTTTACAATAGCAACTTTTGCCTCCTGGTGGCTGGCAAGAACCGACATTATAGTTAGGGCTTCGTCAACCATGCAATTGCTTGAATCTGTAAGCATCTCCAATAATGCTGTGATGATCCCTGCCCTCACCGCCCTGCCCTTGTTCCCCTGATAAATGCACAAATTAAACAATGCTGTTGCAGCATCCTTCTTCCCTCTAGCACTTCCGTTTTGGAGCAATTCCACCAAAGCTGGGATTGCACCCGATGCACCTATAATTATTTTGTTCTCATCTCCAAGCGACAAGCTAAAAAGGGTTGCTGCTGCATTCTCTCTAGCTTCAGTGCTTCCATTTCTGAGGACTTGGACAATTGAAGGAACAGCTCCGGCAAGCATTATGAGTCCCTTGTTGTTTTCATATATAGAGAGGTTGAGAATTGAAGTAACCGCATTTTCTTGCGTTAACACATCGCCTGTTGTTAAAAGGTTGACCAGAAATGGAATGGCTCCAGATTCTGCAATTAGTACCCTGTTATCTGTGCTTCTTTTGGATAGTAATCGGATTTCAGCTGCAGCCGCTCTACACTCATCAATGCACCGGCTTGAGAGCTTGCGGACTAGAGCTTGAATGGCTGCTACGTCACCACTAACATCACGAAATGATCCATCACTCTTTTTTATTTTTCCATTTGTAAGTCCTGTTGGCTGCTCAATATTGTGCTGAGCGCACCACTGAGTAATTAGACTTCTCATAACATAATTTGGAGTGAGTGTTAAATTTTCAAGCTTCTGCTGGGTTTTTGGACATGTTGCATTTCCAGAATCTATCCATCTCTGTATGAAAGATCTCTCGTACGTCTGCAGAATCAAGAAAAAGATATCAGAAGGCAGTTATAAGAAGAAAAATACTGAGTTCTATAGTTTCAAGCAATTTCTTCTACAAGAAAATATGTTAAAATGGTATTTGAGGTGAATCAGACCTGTCCAGTGGCCACAATTACAGGATCCCTCATGAGTTCCAAGGATATAGGGCAAAGAAAATCTTCAGGAATTACAATTGGATCAGGCTTCTTGATTTCCTCTAAACTGTTGGTGGCTGAATTGTCTTGTCCATCAACATCAACGTCATTTGCTAGACGGGCATCAGAAGGATCAGAAGAGCTTCCAAGCCTCTCAGATTTATAACTTACAAGATCTGCACCACATCTTTTTGAGCCATCACTTTCTGGAACAGCATCCAGCATCGACATATTTTCATCATCAATACTACCACAGTTCTGACCACGCAAACTACCAATTACCCTGTAGTCCGATTGCTCCCAATCAATTTCTTCATCCAGCAGCTGGGCTAAGGCATGAGATAACATTTTTGAATTGAAAGACCCATATCTCTCTGTGGCTCTTCTCAGTTGTGATCTCACCAACTCCACCTAATAAACAGAAAAATATGAGGTGCAAGTCCAGTTGATAAGAAAGCACCATAGATTTCTCAACTCCTACCTGTTCTTGAACTTCCTCCGAGATGTCAAAATGATCATAGGGTATGCCACATAATGCTTTCTCCAACGTCCACGTCACACATTGGAATTGCGAGGCAATTCTCCTGGCAGCTTCATCCTTAAATCAAGATATACCAAATTTCAGAGAGGTACCTAGAGATTCTTTTAAAAGGGTGCACATGACAACAACAAAGTCTTAGCAAGAGTAAGGGTTAAACTGCATGACAAATGAAGCAGTCCTTTTTCAAGGACAAATACTAACGAAACGAAAAGCATGCTTTCCCATTTTCATTGCAGTGACATAGAATTAACAACAAATAATACATCCACCCTTTGCTCGGTTGACTCAAATCCAGCCACTGACCCGCAGTCAGTTGCCGGATTAAAATTTTTCCAAAATCAGAGAGAATTAAAGACTGAATCTTCTTCTTGATTGAGTGCAACCAAAATCAACATTACGCAAGTTAGAGATTTTGCTTAGTCCAGGTCACTTCTCTGTAACCATGAGTCATGATTGGAATGTTCTTTAGTTCATCAGATCACGAATCAAAAAAATAAAAAAAAGCATCACCTTATCCAAACAGTACAGGCACCGCAAAACTAATCATAATAACACCAAAACAAATTTAGAAGCAGAGCTCAGAGTATGCAATTAAGTGCAAATGTCAATCTGTTATCGATCAAAATTCATTGCACGATAGATTGTACGGAAACCATCACATTATCACTATCACAAGCTACACTTTTTGCAGTATGCATAGATCTTAAAATCCCAAATAGCAAATAATTTCCACGAAAATCAGCACGATTGCTACGTTTGGTTGCCAAGTAAATGCAGGAAAAGAAAATAAACGAAAATCCGGAATGCCAGATACCACATTAACCACACGCATTCTTATCCTCAGTTGAGGTGCATTCCATAGTTTCCGGAACTCCTTTTCCTTTTCCTTCCACCAACTTCCTCAGGAACCAAACAGGTTAAAGGAACAGAGAAGAAAAAAAAAAAAAGTAAGAAGATGAAACTCACGGAAGAGCTGTTGAAACGGAAGTTTCCGGCAAGCAATAAGAGGCGCTTGGAGGCCTGGAGGGCCACCACCAGATCGGATGACCACGAAGAAGAAGAAGAAGAAGTTGACGCATCCCACGGCCGGGAATGGCCTTCGCCGTAGTCTCTGATCTCCTCCAGCAAATGCGCGAGCAGCGCGATCCGACGGACCAGATCGGTGCAGTCCCTCCTGAACAACGGCACGGACACCGACGCGTCCCCAGCGGAAATGCCGGATGCGGCGGGCCCAGCACTCACGACGTCCCGCACGAGGTCTAGGAGTACGACGCCGGCGATCCCGCCACCGGCCATCTCGTCACAAGTGGCGCAGGCGATCTAATTGGATACCGGCTAGCTCTGCGTCTGAAGGTTCGGTCACGTTACTCGCGTTTGGGGATTTTAAAGTAAAAAGAAATGGAAATCAAATCATGGATTTCCGAGAGCGAGAGAGTGTCCCCCCGCGCGCGCGCGTGTATTTGTGTGAGGAAAGCGAGATTCTCGGGGTTTCGAGGGGAAAGAAACAAGGGAATACAGTTGGCTTTGGAATCTTATGAATTGTACTCCAACTAACTCCATTCTTCAGTTGTTTTTTTTTTCTCAATATAATATGGAAATCAAAAGAAAAGGAAAATGATAATTAATAGTAAATTGTGATTGGAAAGAGTTTTGGGAGATATAACATGGTAGACGCAATCAGCAACTTTGACAAAATTAATATATATATATATATATATATATATATATATATATATATAAAATATTATAACAAAATCTAATTTGTATATGGAGCATTGTTAGCAACGGTTGGATTACGCAGTTTGCAGGCCAAGTTGTTTTGCAGGCCAAGTTGTGTTGTGAGAGGAAATGGATCCCATGTCCGTTGTTTTGTGAGAGGAAATGGAACCCGTGTCGGTTGTTTTGTTTTCAGATCTCGCTTCGATTTATGGGTGTTAAGGCGGTTACAGTTAGCGATTATTGGCAATAACCGCTAACTGTAACTACCTTAACGGTTAGTAGATTTCACTAACCGCAACCGCTAACCGTCTAGCGGTTAACGGTTAGCGGTTAACCACCGGTTAGCGGTTAGTGAAATAGATAACCGCCCGCTAACCGCTTTTTCAAAATTGAGCGTCTTTTTTTATTTAATTTTTTTTTTAGTGTCTTCTTGGGCCCAATTGCTATAAAAAGAGCCCATATTGAAAAATCAAAAAATATTTGACCCAAAATTTACATTTACTTGTACTTTAAAAAAATTTCATTAAATATTAAATCATAACCGGTTAACTTGTTTTTTTAAAAAAAAAAAAAAAAAAATTCAACACAACATATAAAAAAAGATTCAGAATTCAGACAACTGTCACAACATATAATGATAATACATTAATACTTAAATTGTGTTTATAAGTAACACATTGGTTATTATTTAATCCAATGTCAATTACTTAATTTGATATTATACGAATCATATCATCATTGTACATTAATAATATGATTCACTTGAAGTCTTGAATAAAGTATTTGAATTGTCATTGAATCATATGATTAAGTATTGATATTATACATTTATATTATTCATATGCATATGTAAACTTATATAGACTTATAACATATACAGACTTATAAATTTATAACATACATTGGAAATAAGTTTCTAGATATTTAATTGTTGTATTAGTATGAATTGGTATACTTATGAGTTATGTCATATTATATATGTATAATTTGTTATTATATAATCAAATGATTTAATGATCAATTGATCATGTGATATTATCATATAAATTATAGTGATAATATATTAATATTCAAATTGTTATTTAATTATTTTTTAAAAAAATTGTGAATTAATGATCAAGTAATTATATGATATAATCATAATATATTAATACTCAAATTGTGATTTAATTATATTTTTTTTAAATTGTGATTTAATGACCAAGTATATTATATAAAAAGGTGGTTAGCGGTTATAGCGGTTAGCGGTTAAAACCGCCCACACCCCTACTTCGGTTTTTACTCAAAATCTTAAGTGAGGGCAACGTATTCTAAAAGGATAAATTTGCAGTTAATTTATATAAATCAGTTTAATAAAGTGATACGTATTTTTAAAGTATATAAAAAGTGCATTTTTTTTTTTATTAATGCTATTAAAAAAAATGTGAAAAACACATATTATTAAGAAAATATGTACTTGTAACATGTTAAAAAGACACATATCACTTTATTAGGCTGATTTATATGAATTAATTAAAAACTAATTTATAATTAACTTATACCCTATCCAAACTATCTTGTAAGAAATTACTTTGCAAGTGATTTTAAGACATGGAAGGAAGCATTTTCCCCAACATTCTATTCTTGTCCTTCCGCTTCTCCTTTTGTTGCCATTTAGGAGTTTAACTTATTTGATCACGCAAGTTCAAAAGTAGTGTTTTCCACACCAAAAGAAAAAAAACACACAACAATGATATCTTATCGAAAGAGCTTAGATTTCAACCGCAACTTGGTGGATTCTGTTGCTTTTATTATTGCTTTGTTAGGAATTTCGAATCTATGATATAATTGAAATTTTATAATTTGTATATAAATATTGATTTTTTATTTTATTTTATTTTATTTTTTTAATTTTTTATTGTCAAACCCCAAACATAGCAAGCAAATGAAACCAAATACAATTTTCTAGTCATTCCTTGAATCACTCATTAGGTAATAATAATATTAAAAAATTAATTTAAAAATCCATTTCTAGCTTTTTTGAGATGTACAATTATTAATCAATTTTTCATATTCAAGTTTTGTTACTATATATTTTTCCAAAAAATATAGTAAATGATAGAATCAAGAAGAAAAGAACATAAGTGATACAAGAAAATAAGATAAAAGTGAATCGTCGCTTTTTTTTTTTTAAAAAAAATCATCATAGCATGTCAAATGACCTTCTATCATTTTATTTTTCTTCAGACCTTTTACCCTTCCTTTTTTTTTTAAAATTTTTTTTTTTTTTGTTTTTTACAAATTTAATATAAAATGCCTTTTTTGAGAGCCTTTTATAAATTAGGAGTCTTTAAGTGGTAGGATAATTGGCCTAACCATGGAGTAAGCCTTGTTGGGTGCATGTTAAATCACCATTTGTTTCAAAAATTTGAATTGATAGGAAGAGATAAATTTAATCATTTAATTGAACAAGTTAACACTGCTTCAAACTGTCTTTCCTAAATAAGCCTCTATCAAACTTCATATGTCAACTCCGAAAAAAATTAAAAAAAAAAAAAAACCAATAATAAGGATGGAAGATAAACAAATAATGACATGAATTTTTTTGTAAGGCTGCTATTGTTTTACGGTAAAATAGTCTTTTAGGGGAAATATTTTTCAAAAAAAAATCACTGATTTTCATTGTTTGGTTGAGACATTGAAAAGAATATCGAAAATAATTTATGTTGTTTGGTTGGTATAAAAAAATATTTTTCACTATAACTTAAAAAAACAACCACAAATCACTTAAAATTGTCAAAAAAAAAAAAAAAAAAAAAAAAAACCTACTAAAATCATAGACGTGGCGTGGGGAATACGACGGAGAAGGAAAGGTTTTTTCTTCTCTAATTGGGAGAGTACGAGGAGACAAGTATTAAAAAAAAAACGTAACATTTCTCTATTTTTTATTATATGATATCCATTAGTGAAAAAAGTGGCCGGAGAGAATAATCTTCTATTGTTTTATTTAGGCTTTACATTAAAATGACCCTCTCCAGCATTCATTGTAGCAATAGATTAAATCAAAAATTGTCATACAACATGTAATGTATTAATTTCCAATATTCGAAGTTTCTAGATACATGTCGTATATATAATAGTAATTAGGATATGGATATGAAAAGGGTTGATGATTTTCTATGTCTGTGTTTTGGTCTTTTCTGAATTTCAAAGTTGCAAATTCTTTGTGAGACTATATGAATTGGATATAAATTAATCCTGACGTGGTTCCAACAACAAGTTGTTTGTCTTGTTCTATGGACAGCTACTAGCTATGTTGTTGAGATAACATTTTTTCTCTTGGTGGATATCCATTACAGAACATTCAACCACGTCATATTCAATCCACACCCAATCTCAACAATGTTTGAGCAATTTTTTTTATAGCTATACACATGGAGCTTGTTTTTATTCAAACCTCCTTTATATATATATATATAATTTCTTTTCTCTAAGAGTTGGGATTTTGACCCGTATTATGCATCAAACTTTTTAGATCGTTAAACTCTTCTATATTGGACACAAATTTCTTCCAATCCAGTTTTAAAAGTTGCTATGTGTACTGAAACATGTTCTTCTCACTTTATTTTTTTTTAATTTTTTATTTTTAAATAGTAACAAAGAAGCCATGTTAACTCCTAATCTAGCGGCTGTCTTAGGTCAAGCATTTCTCTCTCAATTGAAAAGTCGAGAGAGAGAAGTTAATGGTGGTTTTATCCGTTAGTATTTTAGAAACAAAACATGAGATTTGCACATGTTTTAGGATACATGACAACTTTTGAGACTGATTGAAGAAAGTTTCCTCCAACTGAGATCGGAGCAAAATTCTGTCCTTCCATGTTGAGGCAACTTGATGCCATTTAAATGCAAATCAATCCCTTTTCTTGGTGCAACTAGCCTTGCAAAAATATAAAATATAATATTAAGAATGCTAGAAACTACATTTCTATCTCACAATTATTTTGCAATGCTAACATAGTAGTCCTTAATCATTGTTCAAAAAATAAAATCAAAGAGTTAGCTGAAACTGTCACATCATTATTGTGAGATAATGATGGGATAAAAATGTAATTAATAATTTTTCATTCAAATGAGGCTATGCATATGGAGGTATATGGTTAATTGGAACTTATAATTAGTAAAGAGGATTTCTTTTTATAGAATATATTGGTGGAATTTTCTCTAATTCAATTCGAAGGAAAACTCTTATTTTTCTTACATGATGTGAGCTCAAATTTCATTATATTGTTATGATAAGTATTAGGAGGAATTTAAATGTCATGTTCATGTGAAAGGAAAAAAAATGTCACATAATGATTTTATTATAGTGCATAACGTAAAAGGGCACATGCATGCTCACTTATAGGGGGAAGGATACTTTCCATTTCATTTGAAATGGAGAGGAGTCGGTCATTTATTTGAGAAGATTAAAATTGTCCAAAAATAAATAAAATTTGAAATGACAATTTTATCCTACCTACTCTCCATTTCATTTCTGATTTCCACTTATATCAATGTTACGAAATGAAAAGTATGAAATGTTATGAGATGTTATATGCATGCATGTGCATCATTTTTATCATACTTCCAAGTGATATTAATGAAAGATGAATATATAGCACAATGCAATCAGGGACGGATCCAGGAAGTTTTATGGGACGGGGCCAAAGCAATTTTTTTTCTTTTTTTCTTTCTTTCTAATCACTAGTACTCAAAAAGTATGACCTCCGTTGAGTTATTTTGCACCTCATGGATTAACATCATATTCCCATATGTGACAACGCAATCCAGGATCAAACTCCAATGAATTAATATCAAATTTATTGCTATCAACTTTTCAAAGTCTCTTAGGAGAAAATCTTTTAGGAGAATTTTCAGAAATTGAGATATCAAGTATTGTATTTGACTTTTCCATCATCTACAAATAAATTTACATGATCATTTTGGAGTCTTTAGAAAATAATACTCATATTCACATACAATAATCAATATGATTCTAATATAACATATTAGAATCTAAACCCCATAGGCATCAATTTTCATTGAACTCATGAAAGTCTAGAGTTAATTAACACTTTAAATGTAATTAACCCATCCAATTAGCAATTCTAGTGTTCACATACCAAAAGCTCTAATTTAATTTATACTTTACAAATTAGGGTTTATGTCCATATTATGAACAATAGTGAAATTGAAGCTTTCAACCCATTAATCTAACAACCCGGAGCTTAAATCATGCATTGAACTCCACTACACACAAAACCAAGTTAATTTTAAGAATTTAGCTTCTTACTAAAATTCCCCCAAATTCGGACCTAATTAAAAATTTCCCAAATCAATATGATTTCGAACTTGAAATTCAATGGGTAAAAGACAAACGCAAAGAGAAACTAGAGCTTTCAACAATATAGCAAAATGCCCAAAATCCCATGCATGAACCCTAATTTTCGGACCCAATCCAAAGTCTCATAAATCCTCACAATTTCTAGCTTCTAATCCCACAAGTATAATAAAATTTACAAGAAAATGGTAACGATTTTACCTATATCCGAAAATGTCACTCTAGAATTAATGAAGATGAGTGCAAATGGGTAATTGGGTTTTTTTTTTTTTTTTTTTTTTTTGGGAAGGGCGAAATGGTAATTTTCTTTTTTATTACCTAAAATTTTTTTTAAGAGGAATTGGGGGGGGGGGGGAGGGGGGGGGGGGGGGGGGGGGGGGGTCATGCCCCACTCTAATTTTTTGGGGCATGGCCTTTAAATTAATTTGTTTTTTAATGCCTACAATTTTTTTTTTTTTTTTTTTTTTTTTTTAGGGATTAGGTGGAGGCTAGGGCCATCCCCTGTCCCCCCTAAACCCTTCTCTGAATGCAACCACAATAAATGACGGTCACATGAAGGTGTGGGGCTATCTCATGGGTAATCCCTTATGAGTGAGCCACTTATGGACCTATGGTGAAGGACGTTACGTAAAGGCAGGGGTGAAAAGACGGTTGTAGTTAGCGGTTTTTGGCTAAAACCACTAACCATAACCGCCTAGGCAGTTAACCACTAATTAACCGTAATCCACTAACCGCCAATGCGGTTAACCGCTTTGGATGTTAACCTGCAGTTAGCGGTTAATAACCTTAACAACCGCTAACCGCTTTTTAAAAGAAAAAGTTCAAAATTAAAAAAAAAAAAAAAAACTAATACGACTTCATTTTTATGTTAATACGATAATACCTTACTACATATGACATCATTTCTATATTTTTATATATCTATTATATATATTTAAACACAAAAACGACATTGTTTCATGTATTTTAATATATATATATATAGCTCATCTTTAAAGGCTTTTCTCGTGTAGCCTTTTGCTTTAAAGTTCGTATGTAGGTGCCGAACATAAAAACGATGCTCAGCATGTGGCAACACAACGTCAACTGCAGTTCAAGCCCCTACACACATGTATATAATATTGAATAATATGCAAGAACATAAACAAATAAAAGAACACATTAAGAACATAAATAATTTATATTACACCAAATACCTTTTGCTTGTCAGACATAATAGTTTAACCAAGTTCGCCTTCTTCACCACATAAGTCTTTCAGCAAAATGTTAATAAATCAATGCTACAACTCTTTGGTCTCGGCCTTGGCCACTGCAAATGCAATGGGGAACATATCGTCATTACCATCCTTGCATATAGCACACAACAATTGCCCCCCATATTCCCCCTTCAGATGACAAGCATCTAAACAAATGATGGGCCGATAACCATACTTGAACCCCTTTCTTGCACGCATTAAGGCAAATATACATCATTTGAAAGAATGCTCCATCTCTCTAAACAAAAGCACTACTACCAGGGTTGGTGCTGAGTATTGCCGACGCGAATCTCTTTGTTAGGCGATATTGCTTTGAATGGCTACCAAAAAGTTTATGTAATGCCTCATTCTGTGCTCTATAGCAACAAGCAATGAGAACATCTATGTTAAGGTCTCTCTTCACCCTCTGTTGCAATTCATACGTGGTCTATTTGAGATCATCCTTGAAGTCCTTCTTATACATTCAAACAAGATACTCGACATCGCATCTGATGTTATCGTACTGATTACCACAAATATGAGTCAAGTAGAAAGCTTTAATTTGTATACAGGAAAAATTACACTTTAGCCCCCCAAAGTTTGGGGCGATTTTCAATTCAACCACCAATATTTCAATTTTTGCAATGTACCCTCCCAAACTTGCAAATTTTTTTCAATTCGACCAAAGAGCCACCCCTAATATTTTTTTTTAATTATTTTTTTTTATAAAAAATAAAAAAAATAAATTATGGGCAATATGAGAATTTTTGGATGACATTGGTCGAATTGAAAAATTTTTTGCAAGTTTGGGAGGGTGCATTGTAAAAATGGAAACATTGGAGGTCGAATTGAAAATCGCCCCAAACTTTTGGGTGGGTAAAGTGTACTTTTCCCTTTTATACAAGTCCTCGTAGCATCAATAGAGGCATGAATTCTCCATAAGCAATGTTGTTCTCTACAGATTGCACTAACTCTACTCATGTCATTATATTTGTAGTGGTAATGGAACTCCATCTGCACAACATAAGTCTTAAATGCCCTCTTAAAGGAATATGTATCTGCAAACTGATCCCCAATGTCAAACGCCACTGAAATTTTCAAGTCATGTTTTTCATTGAATTGCTTACACCCTTTTTTTTTTTTCAACATTGTCAAAATCACTGCCTTGCAAACTTGCATGGCCATTACTTTCATCATCAGATTCCTGATCTCTAATCTCAGCTCCAATCTCACCTATGTTATAGTCAACCTTGTCCCATCAGTTGGCAGTTTCATCCTTTTCTTTATTGACCTCATTAGCATCGTAGAATAGGTCTTCATCCTAGCCATCAGTTATTTCAAAGTCAGTCAATAGTTCATTGATAACTTCATCAATATCCTCAGCCACTTTTGTCTTTCGTGGCCTGCCACGACATGTGTTTTCTTTACCAATTTTGGGCATGGTGTTCACACCGGCACTAACATTATCCTCCACACCGATATTGTCATTGTCCTCCATACCGACATTAGCATTGTCCTTCACACCGACATTAACATTCCTTCCTCTTCCAAAAAAAAAAATAATAATAATAAATAAATAAATAAAATAAATAAATAAATTTGTGTTGACTATCCTAATCTTAATTTAAAATAATAAATTATATATATATATAAGACTCCAGCCAAGCATAGGACCTCTACTAACTGTGCATCTCCAAGCGAGCAAATAAGCAAGCAACCGACCACTAGTTGAGGAGGTACACATGAAATAAAATAATAAAATAAAATTACCAGCAGATGCTTTCCTTCCTCTTCCTAAAAAATAAAATAAAAATAAAAATAAAAATAAAAATAAAAGAATAAATTTGTAATGATTAACCTAATCTCAATAGAAAAGAATAAATTATAAGAATAGAATCGTGTGTACCTCCTCGACTGGTGGTTGGTTGCTTGGAGATGCACAATCACTTTATTAGACTGATTTATACGAATTAATTAAAAACTGATTTGTAATTAATTTATACCCGATGTAAACTATCTTGAAAGAAATTACTTTGCAATCCCAAACATAGCAAAGCAAATGAAATCAAATACAATTTTCTAGTCATTCCTTGAATCACTCATTAGGTAATAATAATATAAAAAATAAAAAATAAAAAATTGATTAAGGAATGTGTCTTGGTTGCCAAGGGCAGCTCAATAAAAATTGAGGCGGTTAAAATGAAGTCTTTTTAATTTTAAAATATTAATATAATAAATTTTATATTAAAAATAAAAAATTTAATTTAAAAATCATTTTCTCGCTTTTTTGAGATGTACAATTATTAATCAATTTTTCATATTCAAGTTTGTTACTATATTATTCTCAATAGATAATATAACTAATCTATTTTATTTTGTTCGCAAGATAAACGAGTGTAAGTGTGATTTAATTAGTTGTGTACTAAAATCAACCACACGTGATCAGAACTTGTAAATAAGTATAAAATATCAAATATCAAATAAATAAAAATGATAGAACCAAGAAGCAAAAGAACATAAGTGATAAAAGAAAATAAGATAAAAGTGATTTTAAACATCCTACATCACTTTTTTTTTTACATGTCCGCACAAGAGGAGGGGGGTTCGACCTAGTTATCTCGGCTTCATTAGGCGTGGTCCTAGCCGATTGAGCTACCTCTTGAGAACCACTTTTTTTTTAAAAAAAAATCATTATAGCATGTCAAATGGCCTTCTCTCATTTTATTTTTCTTCAGACCTTTTACCTAAGGCTGGCAATTTTGACATGACTCGACAACCCGACACGAACACGACACGAAATTACTGGGTTTGTGTCATAAACAAGTTGACCAGTTTATTTTGCTTTTGACGAGTCGTGTCGCGGGTCATCCGTAGGTGCCATACACGATTATTTTGTTTTTTTTGTTTTGGGGTTTACCCTTAACGGGTTTGGGTCATAAACGGAACATTGATCCATTTATTTTGATAAACGGGTCAATTGGCCCGTTTATGACCCGTTTACTTTGATAAATGGGTCAATTGGCCTGTATATGACCCAACTCATCACTTTCATTTTTTTTTAAAAAAAGCTAAACAGGTTAAGCGGGTCGTGTCAGGTGACCCGCAAAATTATCGTGTCATGTTCGGGTTTGGTAGGGCCGACCCGTTAGTTAAATGGGTCGTATTTGGGTTTAACCTAAATAGGTTGACCTGCCAACTCGTTTTGCCACCTCTAAGTTTTTTTTTTTTTTTTTTCTTTACAAATTTAATATAAAATGCCTTTTTTGAGAGCCTTTTATACATTAGGAGTCTTAAGTGGTAGCATAATTGACCTAACTATGGAGTCAACCTTGTTGGTTGCTTGTTAAATCAACCATTTTTTACGTTAGGATTGCATGTGCTTACTTCAAACTGTCTTTCCTAAATAAGCCTCTATCAGGCTTCATATGTCAACTCCGAAATTTTTTTTTTTTTTTTAAAAAAAACAATAATAAGGATGGAAGATAAACAAATAATGACATGAATCTTTTTATAAGGCTGCTATTGTTTTACGGTAAAATAGTTTTTTAGGGAAAATATTTTTCAAAAAAAAGTCACTGATTTTCATTGTATGGTTGAGACATTGAAAAGAATGTTGTTTGGTTGGTATAAAAAATTATTTTTCTACTATAAGTTAAAAAAACAACCACAAATCACTTAAAATTGTCAAATACTGCCATCAATAATCAAAAAAAGAAAAAAAAAAAAAAATCCTACTAAAATCATAGACGTGGCGTGGGGAATACGACGGAGAAGGAAAGGTTTTTTCTTCACTAATTGGGAGAGTACGAGGAGACAAGTATTAAGAAAAAAACGTAACATTTCTCTATTTTTTATTATATGATATCCATTAGTGAAAAAAGTGGCCGGAGAGAATAATCTTCTATTGTTTTATTTAGGCTTTACATTAAAATGACCCTCTCCAGCATTCATTGTAGCAATAGATTAAATCAAAAATTGTCATACAACATGTAATGTATTAATTTCCAATATTCGAAGTTTCTAGATACATGTCGTATATATAATAGTAATTAAGATATGGATATGAAAAGGGTTGATGATTTTCTATGTCTGTGTTTTGGTCTTGTCTGAATTTCGAAGTTGCAAATTCTTTGTGAGACTTTATGAATTGGATATAAATTAATCCTGACGTGGTTCCAACAAGAAGTTGTTTGTCTTGTTCTGTGGACAGCTACTAGTAGTACTAGCTATGTTGTTCAGATAACATTTTTTCTCTTGGTGGATATCCATTACAAAACGTCATATTCAATCCACACCCAATCTCAATAATGTTTGAGCAATTTTTTTTTTATAGCCATACACATGGAGCTTGTTTTTATTCAAACCTCCTTTTTATATATATATATATATATATATATATATATATATATATAAGAGTTTAACGATCTAAAAAGTTTGATGCATAATACGGGTCAAAATCCCAACTCTTAGAGAAAAGAATTTTTATTTTTTATTTTTTATATATATATATAAAATTTCTTTTCTCTAAGAGTTGGGATTTTGACCCGTATTCTGCATCAAACTTTTTAGATCTTTAAACTCTTCTATATTGGACACAAATTTCTTCAAATCCAGTTTTAAAAGTTGCTACGTGTACTGAAACATGTTCTACTAATTTTTTTTTTTTTTTTTTTTTTTTTTAAATAGTAACAAAGAAGTCATGTTAACTCCTAATCTAGCTAGCGGCTCTCTTAGGTCAAGCATTTCTCTCTCGATTGAAAAGTCGAGAGAGAGAAGTTAATGGTGATTTTATCCGTTAGTATTTTAGAAACAAAACATGAGATTTGCACATGTTTTAGGACACATGGCAGCTTTTGAGATTGAACGAAGAAAGTTTCCTCCAACTAAGTTCGATGGAAAATTCTGTCCTTCAATATTGAGGCAACTTGATGCCATTTAAATGCAAGTCAATCCCTTTTCTTGGTGCAACTAGCCTTGCAAAAATATAAAATATAATATTAAGAATGCTAGAAAAGGTAGGGGTGAAAAAGACGGTTGTAGTTAGTGGTTTTTGGTTAAAACGACTAATCGTAACTGTGTAGGCAGTTAACCGCTAATTAACCAAAATCTACTAACCGCCTATGCGGTTAACCACTTTAGATGTTAACTGGCAGTTAACGGTTAATAACCTTAACAATCACTAACCGCTTTTTAAAAGAAAAGGTTAAAAGTTTAAAAAAGAAAAAGAAAAATAAAAAAGAAGAAGACATCATTTTTATGGTAATACGATAATACCCTACTACATATGACATCATTTCTATATTTTTATATATCTATTATATATATTTAAACACAAAAACGACATTGTTTCATGTATTTTAATATATATATAGAAAAAATCGCTACCTGCTAACTGCATATATATATATATAGGCGGTTAGCAGGTTGCGATTTTTTCAAAACCTAAACCCGCTAATCGTAACCGTCTAGGCAGTCAACGATTTTTCCTAACTGCTTTTAAAAGCGGTTAGTACGGTTAATGGGCGGTTAGTGACCGCTCGCCTTTTTACTCCTACGTAAAGCCATGATCAATCAAGTGAGGTTCTCTTATATAGTGTGTGCACGTTGCAGCTACAGTGATATACTACGATGTCCTATGACACGCACCATCCTTAATTGTATAAGTATTTCCAAGGGAAAAAAGTTAGAAAGATGAAATATTTTTTATTTTGGAAGGCTTAAAGTTACCATGCCACAAAGAATATTTATAGTTTTACCATGAAAGCAAAGAATACTTTTATAGAAAATTTGACAAATCTATGTTAATATTGTTTCTTTAAAATAGAACAATTAATGTTATTTTCCAAAACCCAAGTTTCATGAAAGGAATGGAAAGTAAATTATATTTTGGAAATGGTTTTGTCTCCAAGAAATGAAAAGAATTTTTATAATGGAGTTTCAGTGCTCACTTCACACAGTATTTTTGAATTGATGTTTACTTATCGAGTCGTTAACTCACTCTTCCACCTGTAAATGTTATTTACAAAGAAAATAACGAGGAGCGCCAGACAATGGGATTAGAGGCAACAACATACTAGAGGTTCTAGCTAATGTTACAGTCGAGTGTAAGTTGCATATATTGCCATAAACAAATGAAAGTTATATGTAAATTGGAACATTATGAATTGATTATTATTTTACGAGTAATTAATAAAGCTCTAGTGTTACGTTGTTCTTGTGTTTATATATATATATATATATATATATATATTGACATGTCCGCACAAGTAGGGGGAGGAAGATTCGAACTAATGACTTCCACTTCATAAAGTGTGGTCCCAGCCGATTGAGCTATTTCTTGGTATATATATATATATATATATATAGCAAAATTTTCACTGCATGAATGTTGTTGGCCTTACTTATATGTGGGAAATAAAAAAATAAAAAAATAAATAAAGAGCATGATGGTAGCACTCCGGGTTTTCTTAAAGGAAGAATAATTGGGGGTGTTACACTATGCATTGAGGAGAGGGAGAGACCCTCATAAAAGAGAGAGGAGATAGCTTATCGGGAAAATATGAAAAAAAACCTTCCAAACTACTAGTCGTTTGCAATATAGTATTTTAATGTTCAAAAGGTACTAAAGTAGCCCCTTAAACTACCAAAATGTATCAAAAATGCCATTTGTTTTTTTATATTCTTATAATACCCTTATTCTTTTAACAAATAAAATAATAAAATAATTGTAAAAAAAAAAAAAAAAAAACCAAACAGTTTTTTAAAAATACAAAAAAACCAATGGGTGAATAAATACAAAAAAAAAAAAAGTTTTTGGAATAAATAAATAATTAATCGCTGTAGTTGGCCTAAATTACAAATTGTTTCATGTCGTATCAAAGTAAAATCAATGGGTGAATAAAAACAATTTTTTAACAGAATTTGACTCCAGGGATTAAATTGTTTTTTTTTGAAATATCTCAAGAACCGTACAATTTGATTTGATTTTAATACGACATGAAGCAATTTGTAATTTAGTCCAACTACATTGACTAATTATTTATTTATTCCAAAAAACTTTTTTTGTTTTTTTTGTTTTTTGTATTTATTCGACCATTGGTTTTTTTGTATTTAAAAAAAATTATTTTATTATTTTATTTGTTAAAAGAATATGGGTATTATAAGAATATAAAAAAAATAATAGGGGTATTATAGGAATATAAAAAAATAAGTGGTATTTTTGATACATTTTAGTAGTTTGGGGATACTTTAGTACCTTTTGAACATTGTGAGCTATATTGCAAATGGCTAATAGTTTTGGGGACTTTTTTTTTATATTTTTTCTTTTTTAAACTATCGCGAACTAGTTTAATTTCTTCAAAATTTGACTGCACTCACCATATTTTTTTGTTTAGATACATGTTGTATGATTTTTTTTTTTTTTTTTTTTTTTTTCAAATTAGGAAAGAGGTGAAATTTTATTTATCTTTTGCACTTTTAATGCATTGTTGACTACTTATTTTTCTTTTGCACTTTTGCACTTTTTTTTTTTTTTTTTAGTACATTAAATAAGAAACAGAAACAAAGCAAACCAAAAACATATTAGCTTTTTTATTACATACTCCAAACTCTTGCCTTCCGCTACGGGCGAAACTAGGAATTTTTGTTTGAAGAGGCGGAGAGCGGTTAACTTATCGGCTTTGCCGGAGATGGCTTCCTACTTGGATTATACGATTGTTATTGGAGGCTCTCATAGACTTACAGGTTCGCACGGTTGACGTTTTAGTTTTACTGAAACCTGTGGGGGGAGAGGTGCACATTTGAGATAACTAGAAAAAGGAAGAAAAAGAGCAAAAAAGTAAATTAACTGATAGACCCTATTGAATTTTCTCGACAAATTAAGATTTTAAATAGCAAATGAATATGAAGTGGGAGTGGGCTTTGCCTCATGAGCCCAAAGAAAACCCACCATAATTATCCAAGTAGGGCTTAAACTATTGGAGTGAATCTCGCTACTCAATTCTCATCGGAACACTAAGGGAATGGCGGACTACTGGAATGAACTTCGCCTCATGAGCCCAAAAAAAGCCAACTAAAAAAGCCAACTATAATTATCCAAGCAAGGTTTAAAGGCCCAATCCCTCTCATTGAGGACCAACCCCACCAGGAAGCAGATTACCGATGCTCCAAGGCTTAAACCCAGCGCATGAGTAGGCATGCACTCAGTCAACACGTGAAGATACATATGACCCACACTCCAACGGATAAAAGAATCCTAACTCGATTTATCCCCGTAACAAGCCTGATCTCACTAAACAAACCCCATCAAGTAAGATACGGTCAATTGCATATAATTGATTCAAAAGTAGTTACAAAGAAGACCCACAAGAATGACATCAAAATAGACCCAATATCTTGGGGAAATCAAGCAAGAGTCCTTCTGCAACCCACATACCTAGCTACTCTATAAAAGGAACAGCTCACAACAACATAACACATATTGAAATCTCTCTAGCTATTACTCTTGTCTTGTTATTATCATTGCTCTATTATTTACTTTCATCTCTCCACAATTTCTAATTTAGGCATCGGAGTGGAACGGCTACCACATCCCCACTTCGTAGCCTTTCATCACTAATCTCTCTATCATCTTAATAGGGCTTTAGATTTGGATCACTACCTGGAGTGACAACTCTCTCAACCGAATACATAAATTTTAATAAAGAAATAGAACAATCACATACATAAAAGCAAATTAAAAAGGTTATGTAGTGTCCCCAAGGGGTATCTCAATCGGCTGTGGATTAGTCAGCACAATAAAACCCACGTGTGAAAGCCCAACCACTAATTTGGGCTGCACCACTCTAGAAGGCCCGCAATTTACCATTCCGTTATAAGCGGCATTTAATGGACCTCACGTGATGGTTTTTTGTCTTTTACAAGATTTAATTTTAATTTAGGGATAATTACCTTTTGTCCTATGAACTACAGCGCCTTAACACTTTCTTCCTATGAACTACCACCTGACCCCATCAAACTACCATCTTATGACAAAAAGCCCAATTTCGTCAGTCAAAGGGGTTAAAATTAATGGTCAACGGTCATGTGCAAATCATGCGCAATTTTAAATTTTTTTCCTTCTACTTTTGCCCTTATTTTAAATTGTTTTCATGTGTTAGATTAGGGTTTAGGAGGGTATAAGTGTCATTTTCTTGGTCTGAAGTGAGCGCAAAAATGAAAGAAAAAAAATTTTAAAATTGCACATGACTTACACATGACCGTTGACCATCAATTTTAACCTCTTTAACTGACAGAAGAGATCTTTTTGTCATAAGATGGTAGTTTGATGGAGTCTGATATCATAGTTGGTAGTTCATGGGGGGAAAGTATGTAAGCGCTGTAGTTCACGGAGGCAAAATGTAATTACCCCTTTAATTTATGTCTGCCATAGTTGTTGGAATTATTTAATTATAGGGGAAATTTCACTTTGGCCCCTTGAACTTCCATCCGATTTTACAAACCCCACTGAACTTTCAAATTTCTCATTTTGGACCCTTGAACTTTCAATTATTCTCAATTAGAATCCTTCCGTAAATTTTAGCAATTAAAAATACAAAAAAAAAAGACCAAAATATCCTTTATTTTCATTTTTTTTTTAAAATAAAAAAAAGTTTTGGAAGTTGGAATTTTATACAAAAGTCAGAGGTATAAACGTCATGTAACGTTTAAAATTTGACGTGGGGTCCACATTGAGAGTAATTGAAAGTTCAGGGGTCCAAAATGAGAGATTTTGAAGTTCAGAGAGGGTTTGTAAAATCAAGTGAAAGTTTAAGAGGTCATAGTGAAGCTTCCCCCTAATTATATATATAATGAATAACGATAAATATCTTACTTTTTTTTTTTTTTTGGTCATTTTTATTTATTTATTTATTTTTGCGATTATCCAATGTTGGGTACGATCAATCTTGAGCCATCGACCTTGAGTACATTTTTATATGTTCATTGTAAAAGAGAATTAAAGAAGTCTTTCAAATTTATGCTTTTGGGCCATGCAATTATTGGCATACTTCATTGTGATTCAGAAAAATTTCAAAGCGTCCCCAATTGGGCCGACCATATATCCTATAATGGACTCTACATCTGTGGTGCTAATATTCAGGCGCGAACACAATTATATGTTGAAAAATAAAAATTAAATGTATATTAATACCACAAACATATAATTTAACGACGGAAATAGAATGGTTGACATTGCAAAAAATTGAAAGATGGTAATCATAAATTGACACTTTTTAAAGTTTAAGGATATGATTGTAAAAGTGATGAAAGATTAGGGTTAGTAAGTGAAAGCTTTTTCCTTTTTTTCTATGAACAAAATTGACATGATTATGTAAAATGAAAATGAAAAAATTTATATGATAACACGAGACAAAAAACGAAAAGTTAAGAAATAAAATGAAAGGAAATGTTTACAAAATGTTGATGAAATGTATGTGTTATGAGCACGAGCCATAATTCTATAATTATATGGACTTAACCTGACGGTACGAATCCTCTTTTCTCCCTCTCCCGCTTTGAAAAAAATAAAATAAAATAAAAAAAGAAGAAGAAGAAGCCAACATAATGGAAGAAAGATGATGATGTCGGTACGAACAACATGACTAATGATAGCATGGCGCAACCATACCAAAGTGTGTAGGCTATATATCGCCTATGGAAACCCTATCTTGAGTGTGCCGGTAGGACATATATGGGTTAGCTATGTTTCTTTCGCTCACCCTGCGGCCACATGGTGAGCTAGGGACGTCCAATTGATGCGTCAATCTCAATGCCTCAATGGTATGAGGGCTAAATGTACTATAGCATGGAGAAATTAAGGGAACAATTATAAAATGATATAGAATTAATAAGATATATATGAATGACCATATATGTTTGCAAGTTGAAAGTGATGATATTTTCGTTTTTTAATGTTAAATGTAGTCTTATTATTAAATTGGGACTTATTGTCGTTTTTTGGAAAATGAAAAGATAGAATGTTTTTTAAAAAGACAATCATTTGATGTTTTAAAAAGGGACTCAATCATATATATATATATATATATATAACAATCATTTGATGTTTTAAAAAGGGGCTCAAATTATTATATATATATATATATATATATATATATATATATATATAACAATCATTTGATGTTTTAAAAAGGGGCTCAAATCATATATATATTGTCATTGAACTCATCTTCCACCTGCATGTAAAATTGTTATTTACGGAGGACACCATCGATAGATTTGGGCATTGAGAAAATTTCTTTTGTATTGTATAGATTTGTGCATGTACGTATGACAAAGATGGTGTATTTTGATATGCAATTATGGTGTACGTTCATCTTTTTTCTTTAAAAAAAATTATTACTTTTTTACTTTTTTCATACTAAGCATTTTTACTTTTTTTACTTTTTTAAAAAGATATTTTTACTTTTTTAAAAAACAATATTCTTATTAATTTTTTTTTCTTTTTACATTAATTAATTTTTGTTACAGTATTAAACCTCTAAAACTTTTCAGATACATGTAGTACGTTGCTTAGGCTTGAGATGAGTTATGTTTTGAAATACAAGGTACAGGTGTGGTTATGACAAGTTACAGTTTTTATCAGTTGATCAAACGGCCGCTCCTGCTTTTTGGTAGTTAAATCTATCGTATAATCAGTCAGGGCCAGGCAAATTAGTCTAGACAACATCAACATGCATATATGTGTGGTGTGGTGATCAGGAATTTGTAGGGTTGAAGGATTTGTTTTTTATAACAGAACATACTGACAATTTTATTTACCGTTACATCTGTTGCAGATCTACAGCCTTCCATTCATATATGGTTCTTAATTACTAGGTTACCCATGCAAGCTTATTTGGCTGTGTTTGGCAAAGGGCTGGACCGGATTGGATTGGACCAAAAAATTCAAAAAATTCAAAAAATTCTTCTCAAAATTAATTATAATATTCTTACTTTTTATATTACATCAATCACTTTTTATTATTAGAGTTAAATACTAAATATCCCCTAGGGTTTTATTGCTTTATTTTTTCTCCTCTTAGGGTTTGGTTTTTATCACAGGAGGTCCATGTGGTTTTGATAATAGACCAAACTAGCCATTCTATTAGTTGACTTAGTGGAAATCCACATGTACCAATCAAATGTTGACACGTGACACTTATTTAAATTTTTTAAAAAAAAAAAAAATTTGGGGGTGGCTCTTGGCCATTTGGGGGTGGCCGAGCCACCCCTTTGGCCATGGGGGTGGCCTGGTCACCCCCATTTGGTCGGATGGGGGTGGCCGAGCCACCCCCTTGGGCCATGGCCAAAGGAGGTGGCTCGGCCAGCCCCAAATGGCCAAGGAGGTGGCTCTCGGCCACCCCCAATTTTTTTTTTTTTAAAAAAATATATTATTGTTTAGTTTAAAAAAAAAAATTTAAGTATGTACCACATATCAATATTTGGTTGGTCCACGTGGATTTCCGTTAAGTCAACTAACGATTAACTAATAAATGATTAATTTAGTCTATTATCAAAACCATAGAAAAAAATAAAACAACAAAACTTCAGGAATATTTAGTATTTAACTCTTATTATCATTCAAATGAAGTGGTGGTCACTAGTTCGAATTCCCCTCCCCCCTCTTGTGTGGACATGTCAAAAAAAAAAAAAAAATCTTATTATAATTCAAATAAAAAAATCACTACAAAATAATTTTTTTTATTTTTTTTAACAAAATAATATTACTTTTTTTTTTTTTTTTTTTTCATATCAATCAAATTCATAACAGTACCTTTCATTCTTTTTTTCGTTCCATGGAAAATACGGCCTGTACATCTCTGTATACCGACTTTTGCATTTATGAGGTGACAGGTTGGTGGTTGAAATGTCCCAATTGATAGCTATGACACTTACACCTTAAATATCTCATATAAGGTAAAACAGAAACATAAAAAAATAATTGAATGACACTTAATTGATTGATCTTATGGCCAGTACGTACAAATTGAGACAGCAAATGGATGCATGTGTTTCTTTATTTCTGTCAAATTAGTGATGATGATTCATTGAGGTTTTTTCTTTATCTCTATTTTTCTTTTGTGGGTCAGTGCATGTTCTACATTTTTACGATTTAGCCTTTTTCAACATTGTATAAATACAAAAAAAAAAAAAAAAACCAGCAATTATATTATGTCTAGTGGCGGAGCCAGACGTTTCAGAATGTAGGGGCCGTAAAAAAAAAAATTTCGTGTCCAAATTTTTTTTTTTTTTGCGTCTTAAAATTTTTTTTTCACATTAAAAATTTGGTAATTCACACAATATATACATCACAAAAAAATATCTATAAAAATTCATAAATATGTGCTCAAATTGATATATTAGAAATATCACATGTTGGCACTACATCAAAAATACAGAAATACAAAAAAATGTCTAGAACTACACTTTACGGTCTTTTAGAACTACAAAATCATCAAGTATCGAATCTAAATCGAAGCTCTCAGCAATTTCCCTTTCAATATAAAGAACTAAACTATTTACAAGAAAATCATCTTCTATTTTGTTGCGTAGTCGTGTTTTAACAATTTTCATTGCTGAAAATGCTCGTTCGATAGTTGCCTTGTCAATCTGACCAATGACCACCTATTTTCTGCCCTGAAAATACAAGACACCCATAACCCATTAAGCCTTAAGGAGGAAAAAAATCAAGGTTAAATGTATAAAATTAACTCTAAATAAATTTTAAGGAACAAAAAATGCAAAACCCACCTGATCTCCAAAGCGTTACTGCCTGTGACTGTGAGAGACTGAGAGTGTAAGAGAGAGAGAGCGATTGAGACAGTCTGCACTCTGCAGACTTGAGAAATGAGAGGGACTAAGTCACTGAGGGCAGTGAGGGGGAGAGCCGAAGAGAGGGAGAAGAGGAAGATGCGTGAAATTGAGATTTGAGAAAGGGGGAAAACAAAATTTTTCTAATAAATAATATCAGACCATGCAGCCGCCAAAGGCCCAAAAGAAACATAAACTATATATATATATATTTTTAATATGAAGGGGCCAGCTGCAGTGCATTGGTCCTATGTAGAAAAAAAAAAAAAAAAAAAAAAAAAAAAAAAAAATTCTCAATAAATTAATGTTGATCCTATTAAATTTTTTTTTTTTTCAAAAAAAATTTATTGGGGGGCCACGGCCACCTCTGGCCGACATGTGGCTTCGCCACTGAATTATTTATGTCCCATCAACAATAATTTGCATTTGGCAGCTTCTGATATAATGGTAGGAGCTGGGGGAAAGACTCCGATGGGTGCCTGGCAATTAGTGCCATGCATATCCATAAAACATGCATGTCTTGGTGGAAATTAAGACTTGTAGGTGAGAAAAATATTGAACAGTTGCGCGTGCGTACATCTATATTAATTTTGCAAGAGCTGTCTACTTGTAGAATATCGGTTAGTATCGTATGATCCTGATCCATCCAACTACTCCTTGAAGGAAAGAAGCTACTCTTGTAGCTTTTTGTTTCCTCGATCAATTTCCTCGTCTCCAAGACAACTCAATCATTTCAAGCTTTCCATCCCATTTATAGTAATGAAGAAGGATAACACAGTAATGCTAGAGCTCTGGTCATTGCTTGCCACGTAAGTACCTGACGCAGCAGTTTTTGGTTTTTACGTTGATATATAGCAGCATGTAATTATAATGGATAATGTCAGTTTTAGGTTTAGGGCATGTATAGGTGTGGGTTTAAGGAGTCTAAAAATGCATTTAAGTATATTCAAAAAGTCCATTCCAAGAAAAAAGCTATCCGTTTGCTAAAAAAAATTGAAAGCGCTTTTAAAGGTTGAAAAAGCCTAAAAATGGCCAAAACGCATTTAAAAAAAAAAAAAAAAAAAAAAACTTTAAAATGAAGCTTTTGTTACCAAAAATAAAAAATAAAAAAATGAAGCTTTCGTTCAAAAATACTTTTAGATTTAAAAGTTCTATTTCTCTAACACAATCCCAAATTTGAGATTTGCGTCTGCGTAGGGGTAGGCATACTTTGTGTTAATTTACTTCATTTCATCCAAATTTGGATGGGTTAAATACCTTATTGCCCTTTGGGGTTTAAACTTTTTTTTTTTTTTTTTTTTTTCCTAAGGTTTCATTTTTATTGTTGGTATAGTTTTCGGTATGGTGGACTCAAGGGCTGATTGGTAAATCTGTGACGACACTTTCTTTCTCTCTCCTGCAAAATAACAACAATCGTTAAGAGGATGCGCCGGGTGGTGGCTGGAGCGTTCCTCCTCTGATGGTTAAGTTAGAGACTATTTTAGCTTAGTATAGAGTAGAGTTCAGTATGAATCATGTCAGTGTACCTGTGGCTTATTAGCCTTTTTATTGCTAGGTCCCATGGGGACGCTAATGATGACCGGGCAGAGGATCCGGGATTCGGGCGTAACGGATGGAGGAGTTAATGTTACGGTTCCTTGACTGTTATGTTTGATGAGAGATCATCCTTGCCATTGATGTCATTCCGAGGATGGTGCGCGGCGGATATCGTGGGTGGCGTGATTTGGGAAATGATGCATAACTGTCGATGACATTTAAGTGTGTGTCATAACTAATCCAACTAGTGTGCCATAATCGAGCTGTTAGTGTGACTGGCACGTATCTTGCCCGCAATTGTCATATTCTCACATTAAGTATACCGTTGATTGTGCAAATCGAGTGAGCATGGTCTTTCGAGAGCGTGGGTTTGGCAAAGTGACGTCGTTTCATGCTTTCAAAGCCGGGTCTCTTCTTAGCAAACCCATATGATGGCGTTGGGCTTTTATCTGGGCAAATGGGCTCCTGGCCAGATTGTCGGAGATTCGACTCGGTGACCTTAGGGTAAAATATGATGTAACATTTATCACATAAGGTACCTGTGGTTTTCATAAAGACGGAGATAGTACTTCCATTTAAATTTCGTCCAACATTTAATGGAATGTCACATCAGTACCAATAAAAAATTGATATGTGTCATATAATTAATTTTTTGAAAAAAATTAAAAAGATTAAAAAATTATATTTTTTCAAAAAATAAAGAAAAATTTTTTTTTGGGGGTGGCTCTTGGCCATTTGGAGGATGGCTGGCTTGGGGGTGGCGAGCCACCCCACGCCTAGATGGGGGTGGCCAAAACCACCCCCAGTGGGTTTGGGGGTGGTTTCGACCACCTCCTCATGCAGGCCACCCCCACCTGGCCAGTTTGGGGGTGGCGAGCCACTTCCACAGTTAGATGGGGGTGGCTCGGCCATCCCCGTGGAGCCAAGGGGGGTGGCTGAACCACCCCCAAACTCACTGGGGTGGTTTTGGCCACCCCCATTGGCTTCGAGCCACCCCCAAACCGGCCAGATGGGGGTGGCCATGGCCAAAGGAGGTGGCCAGCCACCCCCCAAATGGCCAAGAGACACTCCCAATTTTTTTTTTCCTTTTTCTTTTTTCTTATATATATATATATATATATATATATATATAATCTTTTTAATTTTTTTTAAAAATTAATTATATGACATGTGTCGATTTTTTATTGGTGCTGACGTGATGTTTCGCTAAATTTTGGACGAAATTTTAACGGAAGTACCATTTCCATCTTTATAAAAACTACAAGTACCTCCTGTAATAAAAATGAAACCTTAAGGAGAAAAAAAAAAAAAAAACAAAAAAAAAGTTTAAACCCTAGGGGCCTTAACTTATTAATGAAAATATAATTTTTGCCAAAAATATAACTTAATGAAAAGTGAGAAATTTAATCATTTATCATGATATATTTATATATAAATTTAACCAAAAAAAAAAAGTTTTTGGTTATTGATATGAGCAATGCATGCAGCTCATTATTACATATTAGGGAAATTTTCTTATAGCTAAAGCCTTTGAACACAATAATGCAAGACAATTGGAATGTAAGGAAAAGCAAAAATCTAAAAGTATTGCTAAAATCATTTTTAGATTTTCTAGTAATTAAACAATGAATATCAATGATTTTTTTTTTTTCAAAAATATTTTCAACTAAAAGTAATTTCTCTTTTTTTAAAAAAAAAAACATTTTAAATCAAAAGAAATACAACCTAATTAAAGTCTTGTTATTTACAACTTTTTGTGGCGGGGGGAAAGAATGTCATTAACATTAATTTGCCCAATTCTAAAGGCGTGCATTAGATGAGTGTTAGGGTCGGTCATTCAAATGAAACTCATGTCAATATTGAAAAGTACTAAATTTATCTCAAAAAAAAAAACTTACCGAATTTGATCGCAAATTACTCCTCAATTCATACCAAATGCTAGATGTATTAACATGCTAATCAATTACTTTCGAAATGTCCTCCTGTAACTCTTTTCCTTTTTTCAATTAAAAAAATAAAATAAAATAATTACTTCAGAAATGTGGAATTTCCTCTCGATCGGATTTTTGTATGGCATGCATGTCTAATATATAATGCATCATAGCTTTAGCTCGTAGCTTGATTCACATGCAAGTACTAAGTACCTGGAAAGGGGGTATGTCGGAAGTAATTAGAATCATTCTCCATTAATAATTTCTTAGCAAATGACTCCTTTGAATGTTTGGTAGATTTTTTTCCCCCCTCCCTGCCTTTTTACTGCATTTTGATGGTAATTTTCCATCCAACATAGAATTAGCTAAATACTTCTAAGTTTCATATATATATATATACCATTTTTGGCACAAATTCAATAAAAGACAAGTATTTAAGCAACTGCTTTGCATAAGTCTCTTGAAATATAGATATAATTGGCTCTCAAAGGCTTAATTGTGACATGGATGGAATCTACAGCTTTGTTTTTACATTATATGGATAAATATGCATTATCCATTGCAGGCTCATATCCCAATTCCCAATAGGAGATTCAGAGCCGCCTGCCACAGATAATTGGTTTAAGGATTAGACTTTGAGAGCAACTTCTACCCTATTTCTAGCCCTTCTTTTCTCATTATTCTAAGATTTACAATCTGGATCCTCCATTGTTTTGTCCATAAAAGAGAGTCGAACATAATAAAATAAAAATTAATAGTGAAAGGATTCTCTTTCCCGTGCAAAGAGTCTCACCGGTGGGCTCTTGCTAGGACACACCGGTGGGCTCTTGCTAGCACAGGAGAGCCTCTTTTATATACCATTTCCCAAAGAAGAAAGGGTAAGAATAAGAAGAAAAATCCCCAATTCCAAGAAATTCATGTCCTCCATAGCGTCCATTCAATATATATGTATATATATATTCTCAATTCACAGAAAAGCAATATATGTTCAAGAACTGATAAATTCAAAAAAAGGTGAAACGCTACTTCACACTTGAATCATATAAAAATGCAGATAATTAAACAACAAATTCAAAAGCCCATGTTCACAATTACAAGATTAAAACAAGATTAATTAATTGCTTATTATTAATACAGGTATTCTGACCCAATGGAATCAATCTATCTCGACAATATTGGGGAATTTATAAACTGGCAAGAAAAATAATCTCTTGGGTAATTAATCAGATACACGATGATCATGTGCCCCATCTGATCGAACGGCCACAATGCGTTGTAAGCTAACATTAATGTAAGATCGAGTGGCTGATATGCCTGCTTTTGACTCTTGGGGTTCTCTTTCCTACATTTCACCTCAATTTCTTTTCCTTTCTGCGCAAATTCTATGCCTTAATGACCATTTCTTCCAAAACAAAATTCAGTTCCACGTACTTGAAAGTTTGGTGGAATTATCTAAAGAGCAGAAGCGCAGGAGAGGGAGTAGTAGCACTGAAGTCTAGCTCTGTCGATGAATTACACGCAATATTATGTTTTTGCTCCTCTTCGGCATTAGCAAGTGAAGTAAAAGGAATGCTTATTTTTAGATCAAGGTTTAAATCCGCCGCCATGCCACTCGAGTCCTCCTCGAAGCAACTTCCGGCGTCAGAGACTTGATCGTTTTCGCCTCGGGATTTTGGATGATGATGAGGAGGGCATTTCAACTGATGATCAGATAATGTTGCACAAGAGGATGTAAAATTCGGGGGTTGGTCAAGGCGAGGGCGATTGTTGCTCAACCGGTGATTATTCGGATCAATACCCATGTTTATGAGCTTTCTTCTTAGGTGAGAGTTCCAGTAGTTTTTCACTTCATTGTCCGTACGTCCCGGCAATCTCCCAGCTATTAACGACCACCTTAAAAAACCCACACAAATTAACCGTCAAAATTAACCTATGACAAAAATTGAAAAAAAAAAAAAAAAAAAAAAAAACAAGAAAGATATATATATATATATTCAGCATATATCGCACCGGTTGCCTAGGAGTGCATGAAGCTTTATGATGAGATCTTCTTCGTCTTCAGCAAAGTTGCCTCTTTTAAGGTCCGGCCGTAGATAGTTTATCCATCTCAGCCTACAACTTTTACCGCACCGTAGGAGGCCTGATCAAAATGGCACACATATAAATATAAATATATATATATCTTAATTAATTTGATGAAAATAATTAATACCCATATAAAAAAAAAAAAAAAAAGTTACCTGCAGCCTGAGGGAGGGTACGCCAGCAACCTTCGCCGTGTTTACGAATGTAATCTGTGAGCTTTTGGTCTTCTTGCTTGGACCAAGCTCCTTTATTGGTATCTTGCTTCTCACAGCAAGGTTTCCTCATTATAGTCTTTTTCAGAAACCTTGGAAATGGAGAAGATCGATCAAATTTTGAGAGAGAGAGAATGAGAGGACAATATTGGGGGGTAGCGGTGGAGATCGAAGAGAAATGGAGGTATATATTAGGTAGGGTGGTTGTGTGTTTACGATAAGAACAAGGTTTGACTTGGACCGGTGGTTTGCTGCTGCGTGATTGCATGGGTGTGCGAGTGTTTGCATTTGCAGACCATGTTTGAATGTACGTGGTGTGTTTGTTAGTTAGTTGCCGTTAAGTATAAGTCTTTGTCTCTCACCAATCTCTCACGTCTACTTCAATTTTCCTTTATCGTCTCCTCCTTTACAATATTATTAATAGTGAAATGCTTTTTTTTTTTTTTTTTAATATATATTTTTCAAATATATAATTGAATATGTAGTATTGAGTTATACAGATTCAATTCAACAATAAATTTGAAAAAGTAATAGATGAGAGATGAATGCATGTTAGCAATTGGTTTAACCTAGTTGGTTTTGATTTACATGATATAAAACCACTAGCTAGCAAGGTCCTAGATTGGTTTGATTAAATTTTAAGAATTGTTTTAAATTTTGAAAAGATTTTTGAAAATGGTGAAAATGTAAATTAATTATATAACAAGGAAGATCATCGATCTACACTTGAAAAAAAATAAGCATATATGTACGTGTTTAATTAGTTTTTGTGTTTTATTTTTTGAGCAATACTTTTCGAAAAAGTGTTTAGGTTTTTTTAAAAGAGTTTTGTGATTTGTTTGAAAAGTGTGCTAATGATGGAGCCACATCTATACATTCTTTCAATAACAAATACTTTAAATAAAGAGTTTTCAACGTTTGAAAGGAAAAATAGTTCTAAAAAATGTTGTCAAATAGAATGTTCTATTCAAATTACTATAATTGACTCAATAAATATAGTTATTAATTAGAAAACTAAAGAAAATTGTTAATTACTAAACTTAATTTGAGAGCTTTCAATAAATTGTTCTATAATTTTCCATGTCTTTTCCTTGATATTAAAATCAAATTATAGTGTCTTTTGTATAAAATCATCCAAGCTCATCATAGAAATTTCAACACCATAAAAGATATAAACAATAATTATAATTAATAAACAGAAATAAGAAAAGTATAAGGAGAACAAGGAAAGTTGGCACAATCACATGTTTTTACGTTGACTGATAGTTTCCCATAATTCTCATGTACGTGTACAAGACTAGTACAACTTCACAAACAGCGACTCCAAGCTTGCCCACCCACCCCCCTGCGCCCCCCCCCTGCGCATTTCATAGGGCCCGCTTAATTAAGTGAAATATTTATTTTATATTTTAATATTTAAAAATTATTCTTTTTAAAATTACTAATTCAGTTTTCTATTCGGGGTTTAATTTCTATATTAATTCTTCTCGGTATTCAATTCAAATTGATATTGGAGCGCACGAAGACAAAGACTATCCATGTTTTGCTAACAATTTAATTAAAATTGACGTTGCAGCTTTCATGAATAATGCTATAAGTTCTTTTAGAGTCCTTCAAAATGTAATATGACTTTTAAAATTATCAATAAATTAAAATTCAATTAAATTCAACGGTAATTTTAAAAGTTACTTCACATTTTAGAGAATTCTAAGAAAATTCGACTTTTATAAATGTGAAAGTGGAAATGTAAGCAAGTGAGACATTCCAATAATTTATATACGTTGAAAAATGTATGACGTTGGCCGGTAAGCTTAATTATTAATTTTCATGTAAAAAAAAAAACCCCATTAATTTTTTATGAACGTTAAATGAGGCCCAAATATTAACTTTCATGGAAAGTCTATTCTTTATGACTACACGTCTAGAGTAGATAAATTCTCATTTTCATGTCTAGAAATTGTTTAAGGTCCTAATATTGTAAAATTATTTTCGTTACCATAATTGTGGGGCTTAATTAAAGACTATTTACCAACTTTTTACTAATTTTGAGCCTTTATTGTACAATTATTAATTGAAAGCCTTAATTAGAGATTGTTTATTAACTTTTTACCATAGTGAAGCCTTCACCCTTTTTTTATTTTTTTTTTATTGTACAATTATTAATTAATTGGGTGCGCTAGGCAACCGTCTAAATTGCCGAAGGGTTGAGCTATGATAGACTACTCTAGTGTTTACCAGTAAAATCTAACTATGTAAAAGACTTTCTTTTTTCACTTTATTATAATGTAGTGACTAGCAAAAACACCGCAAATTTAAATATATTTCTATTAAAAAAAATTAGTTAGAGGTAATAGAAAATTGTAGATTTAATTATTTAAAATTAAAAGTAATTAATGTTACATAATGCATTTTTATTTCACAATGTTGATGTGACAATCCCAACCAACCATTGAATCAATCATTATTTCAGAAATAAGTGAGTCTAACATATGAAATATTTATACCATATTAAATTACCAATTTTTCAAAAAATTTAAATTAATTTATATTTTAAGGAATTAGTGTAAGCAAGAGAACGTTTTATAACTATGTGAACAATACTAAGAATGACTAACACAATTGTTGCTCTTTTTAGAAAGGATATAAATTTTCTTTAAATCAGTCAGGAGAAAATATTTTTCAACCTATTTTAAATAGTGTCAAGTGTCTATAAACATTTAAAAGACACATTAAATCTAGTCTAAGTTAGTAAACTGCTATTAATTACGTTAAAAATTTAATGTGATTTTTAAATGTTTATAAACATTTGACACTATTTTAAATGGGTTGGACGATATTTTCTCCAGACTGATTTGAAAGAAATTTCTGTCATTTTAGTAATAGTTTTGAGATGGAATATATGCATGCATAATTACCCGAATATCATCCTTTTTTTTTGACAAATTCAAATTTAATGTTAGGTTGAAAACTTATCGTTAATTTCGACATCATTAAAAATAATTTGGGGAAACTTCAGAAAACCCCCCTGAAGTTCCAGCCGATTTGAAATACCCCCCCTGAATTTCCAAAACTCTCACTTAGACCCTCTGAACTTCCATTTTCTCTCACTTTTGACCCTTTTAACGTTAAAGTCAAACAATTTGACTTTTTTATACCCATTTTACCCTCCCCCAAAACTACGTCGTTTTGTGTCATAAAACTACAACACCTACCCAACCCAAAACGGCGACGTTTTAAGCATTAATTTTTTTTTTTTTTTTTTAAAAGAAAAGCAAAATTTAAAAATTTAAAAAAAAAAAACTTTTTAAAAAAAAAAAGGGGGGGGGGGGGGGATCGGGTGATTTAGGGGTGGCCGGACCACCCCCAAGGGGCTGGGGTGGTTTCGGCCACCCCATACCTTTTTTTTTTTTTTTTTTTTTTTGGCCAAGGAGGTGGCCGGGTCACCCCCTTGGCCATGGGGGTGGTTCGACCACCCCCAAATCGGCCAGGGAGCCACCCCCTTGGCCAAAAATGGGGTGGTCCGGCCACCCCATTGGCCAAAATGGGGTGGCTGAAGCCACCCCGATTATTATTATTTTTTTAATTTTTTAATTTTGCTTTTCTTTTTTTTAACCAAAAAAAAAAAATTAATGCTTAAAATGACGTCGTTTTGGGCTGGGGTAGGTGTTGTAGTTTTGAAGCCCAAAACGGTGTAGTTTTTGAGTCCAAAACGACGTAGTTTTGGTTTAGGGTAAAACGACGTAGTTTTGGTTGAGGGTAAAATAGGTATAAAAAGTTAAAAGGGTCCAAAGTGAGAGAAAACGGAAGTTTAGGGAGCCTAAGTGAGAGTTTTGAAAATTCAGGGAGGGTATTTCAAATCGGTTGGAACTTCAGGGGGGTTTTCTGAAGTTTCTCCAAATAATTTAAATGCAAATATTTTTTGATGTTTAGTGCTAGTGACGGCAATGAGGACGGGTACCGAAAGTCAAAAATTCAAATTCAAACTCAAAAAATAATTTATGAAAAAAAAAATCAATAAAAGGTTCATTTGAAAATAGATTAATTAATGAAAACCATGTCACCTTGAAGCCGCCATTTAAATCCAACTAGCATCTTAATTAATTCAGAAACCCAAAAAAAATAAAAAAATAAAAAAATAAAAGACGTTGACACATGATAAAATTGGAGTGCAATATGATTGCTATAATATTATAAACTAGAAGAAATTGAATACTTACGAAAATATTCGGGGACAAAAAATGCATGTTAATAAAAAATAAAGTCCTTTAAAACAAGAAGAAATTACTGATCCTCAGTGTAATTCAATCCACAAACTTAATCTGTTTACCCAATATTTCAATTAGTAAAATTTCTTGGTATGCTATTGAATTAAGTTCAGATCAGAGCTACAGATTCGAACCAAATCTTTTAATAACAAAAGGGGCAATGTAACCCAATAATAAGCCTCAAAATGACCACATCAATGTAGGTAAACAAAAATTAAAAAAGAATGCATTAAATAAATGATGCGGTCCTACATATTCTTAGCATGAAGACAAAAAAATTTGGCCACCAATTAAGGTGATTTGACAAGACGCACCAAAAATGGTACAACCAAGGTTGCACTCTCCAAGAGATCCAACAACCCATTCTAAAGCCCGACAAAGAAACAATTGTTGCAGCACACTCAACAGAGAAACACAGTAACAAAGAAGACACTGATAAAAATTTATCGAATCAAAGCCAAGAGATACGAGTACGAAAATGTAGAACTTTTTATCTTAACCCAAAATTAACAAAAAAAAAAAAAAATAGTGTTGACTTAGTTGGTGGTGTAAGTTGTAACCCACATAAAGTAGTGGTAGTTGGTATGGGAATGAAATTTATCCTGTGAAGTATAAATTAAGGATAAGGATGAACATCTCCAACTATTAGTCGTCTGGCCGATACATCTAGTTGCATGGAATTTCCTGTGGCTCATAAACATCCAATGACTTACAACGTCTGTATAACAGGAAACATTCAGCCTCAGCAACTGCAAATTGCGCCAGCCTCCCACGTAAAGCTACAGTTTGTCACCCTTTCGACGTGTCCATATAATCTAGCCAGCGACATAACAAATCTGAAAACTTATCGTCATCCAATCACTACACTTATCTTTGTCCTATGTCGGGGTTAAAATTTCCCTTCATCAATTTGTAATATATATATATATATATTCTTCAAATAAAAAATCGCCTTTTATAAATGCACCTATTTGCAATAAGTTCCCTTAAGTTTAAAAAATGATTTAAAAGTCCCCATAGTAAATATGTAATTAATGCCCGGCTTAAAAACAAATCCGTAAGCGAAAAAATATATGATCTTCCATGTTACCTGCACAGAACTGAGATATATGTCGTTGTCCACAAAATGTAGTGGTAGTTGTTTGTGCATGTTTGTTACCACTGTATAAAGCATTCACCTGTAATTCAAGAGAAGGATAATCAACACTCAGTTCAAAAAAATAAATAAATAAACAACAACAAAACAAAACAAAAGATTACGAATTTGTGGTCTTAATCTTTGGTTGAAAAAAAAAAAACCAGGTTCAAACAACACCTAGAAAGGAGTTAAATAAGTGTTATCAAGATAATGCAAAATTTAAAAATTATCAACCGTAACCAAACTTAAATATACAACAAATTAAAGAGTAAAAAATTATGGGGCAGTCAAATAACTTCAAACCACAAAATATCAATCAACACTCAATCAATACAAAGATTTTGGTGATGAAGTGGAAATTTCTTGAAGAACTTTTCAAAAGTAAAACCACCTCGAAGGCAGCCAAACATAGGAAATTAATCAACTATAGAAGAATAAGGATTACAATAAGTCTACACTTACAAAACTTTTGAAGTTGACAATCTCTTGTATAAGACAAATGACTCACTTGGCTTCTACCATAGTAGCCATTCCTAAAACGTATGGAACAATTCTTTTACTTAATCTCTTTTATCGGAACTTTGGTAGACTTCTATTGTTGTTGATAAAATTAAAATTTGTAATTTACAACAAAGATTCTAAGAAAAAAGTAATTGTGTTACGTAAAGTTTGTTGTAAATATTTTTACATTATTTATATATTTTTTTTAAGTACATTTTTACATTCCTGAAACACCTTTTGTGAGGCACTTGTCAACCAAATGAAATTCACTTAGAGTACTAGCACTAGTTTCCTTTTGATTTTCTTCAAGTTTAGGGCACGAAATTACTTCTTCATGAAAATATATTTCAAAATTGCTTCTCTTACCGTTCCATATACCATTAAAATATTATTTATTTACAAAATACAAATTTCCTACCTACTCTCACTTTTTTTTTTTTTTCACAAAATCTCAACATATTCTCCAATTAAAGACAAAAAGAAAAAAAAAAGATAGAAAAAAGATAAATGTTTATATTAAAATAATATATAGGAAATCACTTTACACATTGAAAAACACTGTCACAACCCTTGAGAGTTGGTTAAATATAAAAAATATAATGTGAGTAAGTTTTTATAATTTTTAAATATATTTTTTTTTTTTAAAAAAAAAAAAACATATAAAACATCTACTGCTACTTCTCTTAGATCTTGCAAAGGTATGGTTGGAGTGATGATGAGAATCTTCCAATGATTGGACTCTGGACTGCCTGATGAGCACGTGTCTCACATGCATAAAATTAGAAGTCCAATAGAATGGAAGAAAGATGGGTAAAGCAATGGAGAGGATCCTATTGCCTTTGACCGCATACATGAGAATAGGGTAAGGAAGTCCCGGTGGACCACTAGGCTAGCTAGGAGCCTAGGATGGTGGGTGGTGGAGTCCAGTAATAATGCTTTGCTTATATAATACACAAAAACGAAAGGTCACAAAAAGTTTGGAATATTTGGCTTTGTTTAAGGTACACTCTTTCACATTTTGGGTGATTATTCATCTCTGTCCTTTCCATAAGGCTTCGAACTCGGTCGGAGGACTTGGATTGGGACCCGAGATTATTACCCGAGTTGAAATAGGACACCGCAAAGGATGAATGGGAACGGAGCACGATACGGCCGTGCATGGAGGAAGACGATGACAATGACAATGACAACGACAACATGTATCATATCGATGGCTTGCGGTATGAGAATGGTGAGCAATTGCTCTGAATCACTGAGTCGGTGATTCCCACTATAAAACACAAAATCAATACAAGAAAATGAGAGAGAGAGAGATAAATGACGGAGACAATGAAAAGAAAATATTAAAAATTCAAAACATTTTACTCTAGTAATTCCCTACAAGTTGAAAATCATTGTAAAAAAATAATCTTTTAGAACTTAGAAGTGAAAAATGCTTCATATTAAATATTAATATGTGGGATTTAGAGAATCTGTCGGAGATGGATGCATTTTATTAATTCCTAGAATTTCGTCCTTTGCTTAGTTAGTCATTGTTCTACTTATTAAATAATGCCTATGAGTTTCTCGAGCCTTAAAAAAATAAAAAATAAATTTAGAATTTTATGTTGGAACTAGAGTAATTTCGTATATATGGTTTTCCACTATCTAATTTAAGCCAATATATATATATATATATATTTGGGGGGGGGGGGGGGGGGGGGGGGGGGTAAGTGAGCTAATAATGTAAACCATTACTATACATGCTTTAATTAAAAGCTTATAATAGCTATATTAGGTTATTATTAACCTTTTTTTTTTTTTTTTGTCTCTTGCAGAGTAATTATTCTAAAAATTTTGCCACAATTAATTTTCAAATATGAAATTTTTCTGTAACACTTTCTACAATTATTTTAATTATTTCTTTCTTTTTTTCTTCGATCTTCTCCTTCTCTTTCTCTCATAACAAACAATAACAATAATATTTAAATAAAGTAGAGAGTTAAATAAATAATTTGTTGATTTTGTATAAAAAAACTAGTAATTAAAATAAAAATATATATGTATTTTGAATAGGTAAAATAGCCAGTATTACTTGAAATGCTCTTAGAATATTAAAGTTATTGTCAAAATAATGGTATAATTCGTTCTTCTTACCAATAACCAGATTAAATCCATTCTTAAATGGGACTCTAATATTGTAGTTCTAGACTGAACTTAATAAAATAATGCCGCCAAATATCTAAGCACCTTTTAATTATTTGGTTATTGACAAAGTACAAATGATTTGGGAATTTCGGAGCAGTACTTATTACATATAGAGACAGGAATATAATGACAGGAAGCTAGATTTTTTTTTTTTTTTTTTTTTTTTTCATTATCCAAACTTGAGTGGTTGAGGATCAAATAATGCAAGAAGGGTTAAATTTCGTGTAGCCCCTAAACTATTGGTCATTAAAAAAAAAAAACTCTCACCAAATTGATGGGTTTGACACTTGCATCAAATTACCATTTTGTAACAATTAGTCCATTAGACCAAAATCTTACCATTTTGCCCGTAATTCACTCTTGAAAATCAATTTTTTCCTTTAAAAAGAAAAAGAAAAAAAAAAATGGAAAACTTGACTTACCGTACTTCTGATCTTTTATCACTTTTACAGTCATACTTTTAAACTTTAAAATATGTCAATTAGGGCTACCATCTTTTCGAAGTTCACAATGTCTACAATTTCGTCAAAATTTGCCTTTAAAACAAATGGTTGAAGAGTAAAATTTCAAAAATACTCCTAAGATGATTATAAAATTACGAAAATATCTTAAATTTGGCCAGGGGTATTTTGAAAATTTTACTTCCTCTATTAAAATTTAACATTGAATTTAAACGGGAAGATTGATGTTGGAAACTTTTGAAATATAGTAAGCCTAAATTAACACTTTTTAAAATTTAAAGGTATAATTATAAAAGTGATGACAAATTAGGAGTGATAAATAAAGTTCTTGCAAAAAGAAAAACGAAGACACACCATCTCGTGGCGAGCCTCCCAACCCTCAAAGGGCAGCTCACAGCCACCTCTAGCTGGCCAGCCCATTTGTGGTGGCTCGCAAGCCATCCTTAACACTCTTGTGGCCACCCCCTAGATTTGGTTTTTGGGTTGGCCAAACCTCCCCCATAAATTGTAGGGTGGTTAAGCCACCATTTGGGTTACTTCTCTATTTATTTTTTAAAAATTTTGTTTGTTTAGTTTAGTTTAATTTTTTTAAATTTTTTTTTTTTAAATTTTAATTTTATCAAACCCATATAAAGAAACACTTTACACAGTATTTTCAGTATATAGTCGAGGCAAAGCCTGAATACCACAAGTTTTTCAAGGAAAAAAAAAAAAGAAAGAAGAAGAAGAAGAAGAAGAAATTGGTAGTTGAGGCCACGTTCTATCTACCCAAAGCCACGTAAAATCAAGCCAGAAGACGAATTAAAGGAGCTAGGGCCCAATGAAGGGATATTTTTTGATTGGTTAGGATTCTTTAGTTCACTTCAACTTCAAGCTAATAATCCACAGACGCTTGACTAGGATGGCTGATGGGTATTTTTGTTTCTACTATATATATATATATATATATATATATATATATCTCTTCTACATAACAACTGGTTTTTTTCTTTATTTTCTTTTTCTGTTTAGTTTTTTTTTTTTTTTTCACAGCAATAGAGTTTCATAGTAGTTTCACTTGTAGGAGGGAGACTTCGACAATTGTTTCTCAATAATAGAGAAGGAGAGAGACCCAGTTGTGGATAAGGTTATCTTTTCTGAGTCAGCATGATCCTAAATCCTCCAAAAAATTATGAACAGAATGAATGTTTCTCTTATCTTGTCACGTAGTTAACAAGATTTCAATAACTATTCATTATTTTAATAAAAAAAAAAAAGTTTAACAACTACTTCTTTCGAAGATGCCAACAACTCCAAGGGTGATGATGATGCCCTAAAATGGCACCGACTACAGATATTAGTTTAAAATTGTCAAGATATTATTTATTGTGGAGATGATAAGTACAAAAAGTGATGGAGAGTGGCGGAGCCTACACCTGTATGAGGGGGGGCGGGGGGTTGGTCTGGGTGTGTGTGTGTGGAAATAACAATGATATACAACTTTTTACTAGAAAGTTCACTTTCTAGTTTCTGCTATAGATGAGTTATTGTACCAATTATATATTGATTTATATGATAGAATTCATAATGAAATAGAAATAAAAATAAATTGCAGAATTAAAATAAACGAGAGACAGATTTTAACGTGGTTTGGTCAACGACCTACATTTACAGATAAAGCCCAATGGGCTACATTAAGCTCTTATTGAATGATTGTTTACAATACAGAATACTCTATTTATAGAGCTTACACATAAATGTAATATTAATTAAATCTCTTAATTTAAGTAATTAAATCATAATTAAATCCTTAAATTAGGCTAATTTAATCTTCATTAATCATAATAAAATCCCTAACTTTAGGGTCATTCAAATATACTATAACATTATATGTCCTTTTTACACTTGGTGGGTATGTTTATAGTAAGAGTAATGCAATATACTATACCACTATTTTAATACTATTTGAGTGTGCTGATGTGGTATTGTCAATTTAGTGTTAAGGGTAAATTCATAATGACACGTCAACATAGTAGAATAGTTATGAGATATTAGATTTAGTGATGTAGTCTATTGCATTATTCATATATTAATACGATGTTTAGCTCACCCCATTTTGCAGGGAGGATTTACAAAAAGAAGGAAGAAGGTTAGAGGGGGCTGATGGTATGACCAACGGTGCCCCTTCGATGCTCGAGTCAATATGAAAGGGGAATGAGAGGCGTCTGGATCTCTAATAGGCTATGAAGAGTTATTTCTGTGAAACAATACGCCCAGGTTTCAATCGAGCTGACAAATCAATGACCCTAGATACTCTTTGGGCAATCGGTCCATTGGGCCTTTGGTTTTCCAGTCCGAAGGCTCTTCTTCAGGCGGCTTTGGATGACGGACCTTTTGGAATGGCTCATTAGTAATTGGGCCTTCCAATAGTCCATCAATTACCTAGTTGACAAGTGTGCTAATCAAACTAGGGGATCTGAAATTAGTCAGACGGGCTCCCTTATCTGGTCTATGGGCTTGTTTTGCCATGTTCTCGTTGAGCCACCGGTTGGTCTTTCAATGGGAAAGCCTGACATTAGTGATTAGGCCCTCTAGTAGTTCCTCAATTTCATAATTGATTAGTGTGCTGATCAAACTAGAGGATCTAAAATTAGTCCAATAGGCTTCCTAATCTCATCTCCGGCTTGCTTCATCATGTTCTCCTTGGGCCGCCAGTTCGTCTTTTGGCGGAGGTTTTCTTTGAAAGGCTTAGAGATTGGGTCCCCAAAAACCATACCACATCTAATTTTGAAAGTCAAGTGTTAATGTAATAAGAAGAAGAGAATAACTTCTATAAGGTCTTAGTACAATTCAAGACCTTTGTACTCTTCAATTAAAACATGATAAATCAGTGTAGAACAACATAACAAAAATAAGCAAAAGCACTTAATTTTTTTTTTTTTTTCACCAAGACCCCGCGTTAAAACAAAAGATCTTATAGAATAAACTTTTCTATTCTTCTTACCTAGACCCACTACCAGCCAACATACCCGCTGCCGGCCAACCCAGATCACATCGGAGGCGATGCCGGCTAATCCAGATCAGCCTAGATCTAGACGGCACCAGCATCTCTCTCTCTCTCTCTCCGGTAGTAGAGATCAGACTGGCCGGCATCGTCTCCGGCGTGATCTGGGCTGGCCGATTCAAATCAACCCAAATCCAGATGGCACCGACATCTCTCTCTCTCTCTCTCTCTCCGGCAGCAGAGATCGGACCAGTTGGCATGATCTGGATCGGCCGGCATTGTCTCCAGCATGATTTAGGTTGGTCAGCATCGTCTCCAGCGTGGTGTGAGCTAGCTAGCGTCGAGCATAGTGGTTGGCGGTGGGTCTAGGTAGGAACAATATGAAAAGTTTATTCTATAATATCTTTTGTTTTAATGCACATGGGGTCTTGGTGAAAAAAAATTAGGCTGCTTTGTCATACTCTTATCGCTCTTATTGAAGGGTACAAAAGTTTTGGTTTGTGCCAAGACCTTATAAAAGTTATTTTCTAAAAAAAATGAATGATTAATGATATAAGGATGTCCTCTTAGAGGACTTCTAAAGGTGATGTACCTTTTAAAATTACTATTAAATTTGAGATAATTATTATTAAATTTTGATCTATCAATAATTTTAAATGCTACATCACATTTAGAAAGGACATAAAGAAGAAGTCTCCTGACTCTCCTTATATCATTACTCATAAAAATTAAGCTTAATGAAAAAGATTGTCGAGATAGAAAAAATTTGCCAGTGTTGGTTATATTTTAGAATTTTTTTTTTTTTTTTTTGCCATTGTTCTCAAAGATTCGTTTTGTGTTGTGCTTATCTCTTGCAACCCACAGCTATCAATCCCTCACCTACCACACCGGAGTTTGCCCAATGGTGGGAGCGAGGTTAGGTGAGGGTAGATGTAGGATATGCACAATCCTCATTTTAAATCCTACGTATCAAACACGACTGAAACCACACTAACCAATAGTACTATATATATATATATATATATATATATATATATATATATATATAAATCCACGTTCTTAAAGAATTTTACAAAAAACCCTAGGCCTACACCAAGACAACATGAATAATGTTATTTAATAGATTGTTATATACCTAAAAGTTGCAATACAACTGAATTAACATGACAGTAAAAATTACCATTTTTTTTTCTTTTTTTCTTTTTTTCTTTTTTTTCTTTTTTAATACAAACGTTGATCTAAGGGTTGGATTTTAGTTTGTGAAGATTAAGAGCAATTAGATTTTTCTTAAATTTAGAAAACTAAGCTACTTTTTACTTTTCTATTCAAAACTTTACAATAGCTTTTTTAATTATTTTTTATACTATTTAAATATTCTTTCAAATAAATGTAAGGGACAGAGTAAGGGGAAAAAAAAAAAGCCTTTTTAAAACTAAAACAATGGTAAGAGGGAAGCAAAAGTGCTGCCCTAATCTAGAGTAGCACTTTTGGTTTCCTTAGGTCCCTTGGTTTAAGAACACCAAAGAATCTATTGCAGGGAGTTTAATTTTATGAGTTTTTCCTATATTTAAGAAAGAGAATGAAATTTAAAGAGCCTATTGCTAGTAAGGGTGTACAATGGCCGCAGGTATTTCCTCCAATTGCAACGGCAATTGGTTGGTTTAGGTGGTTATTCAATTTTAAATAAATGCAACAGCAACTGCTAGGCCGGTTAGCAATTATTGAAAGCCGATTATTAATCAGTAATTGCTTTTCAAGTAATAAGCCATTTTGAGCTTTTTGTATCAAGTTTGATTATGTGCCTCATTATAAAATCACAACTTCTCACTTCATTATTGTAATAACTTCTCAATAGGTCTTATTGAAAAACTTCTCATTATTGTGAAAAAAAAAAAAAAAAAAAAAAAAAAAAACAGAAGCAAAATTTCAATTCACCTATAAGTTTGCTAGCAAACTGATCAGTCTTACCTGCTTACATAACGTGATGAGAACTAATTAGAGAGATTGATATGGTAAGATTTTTGAAGAATCTTGGACCTCCTATAGTAGAATTTTCGAGAAATCATAAACCTGCTATGAGCAATTGCTCTCAACTCTTACAAACGTAAGGTTTGCATAATTTACTTGATTGATTTTTATTCAATAGCAATGCAGGCTTAAATAACAAAATATAAAAAAAGAGTCCCAAGAAAAACAAACTTCAATGTAGACCATAACTCAACTACTAACATAATTAAATATATTCCTATTAACACATTGACACTAAGAGTCCTACACACAACAATAATAAAACAATACAACAACTAATGAATGAACAATTAGTAAAACACTAATGAACGGAATAACCTAATAGATTATACTTCCTAACAGATAAGATAATACTACTTCCTAAGAGACCTGCTATCTAACAATAGCTACAAGTAACAATCAGTGTCACCTATTCCAACCTTCACGGGAAGCTATTCTCATACCTTCCCAAATCCCTCAATGTAATTCCCAATTCTGATCAATTATAATGCCATTGCAAACCCAAAATATCCCAACAAGGCAACAACCAGTACCTACTGCCAAATCATCAACATCGTCCCCAATGGGTAACTTAATTGGCTTGGAACCATGCTTCATGAAGTGGAGGTCATTAGTTTGAATACTATCGTCCCCTTTTCTCTTTCCTTACATGGACATGTCAAAAAAAAAAAAAAAAAAAAACTAACAACATCAAGCCCATCAAATTTAACACTTCCTACTCCATAAAAATCCAACAACAATACAATTTTGGCCTTTAGATTTTATTTATTATTATTTTTTTAATATGTAATATATATTATAAAGTAATTATCGGTTATCCGGTTATTAAGCGCTTTTGTTAATTCCTATAACCACTAATAACAATCGGCCTACGCAATTATGAGGTTATAGGGTTTCAATTATACGGTTAGAAGTTATTATCGATTAATAACTGCCACGCTTGTACACCCTTAGTTGCTAGTGCTCTAAGAACAATATAGATCTTGAACTTTAGTTTTATTTTTTCCCCTAAGTAGGACGGTTCTAACCTTTTGATTTTTGTATTTTTTTAATAATGCTATATACTCAACTCTCATTTCACTTTTATACAACTATGCTACTATAGCCATACCCATAAACTATTCGATCGTCCGTTATTAAGAAAAGAAAAAATCTAAGCAACTCAATTGAATGGGAATGCAACGGGAGTTTTTGGCAAGTTAGATTGTGACATAAATGATAGATGTGCGAGGCCCAGTAAGATTAAATCATAACGAATTATTGGACCTAGGTTAACTTTTTCACTTTTTTGTCTTGTCTCTTTCTTGATAGAAAGGTAGAGGCTTTCTTTTCAGAAAAGAGAATCCCATCACTTTTTGGTCATCAGATAATTGGTACAGGTAAAAATAGAATCAGATTAAAAAAAAAAAAAAAAAAGCTGCTAGGTGTCCCAAAATTCTTCACAAATGATGTGAAAAACACTATTTTGAGAAGGAACGTAAGACAAAGGAGAGAGAACGATAATTTTTTAAGAAAAAAATGCTTGCCATATCATTAGGGAAGCATTTTGAGAAGAATCCCTTGAGATGTCTAGCATTATCCCCCCAAAAAAAAAACCATGGTTGTTACAAAATTACATCCATAATTAACCTAACACTAAAAAAAAATGATGTATGGGATGATCACACCATAACGCGTGGTCATCCCGACGCGAAAATATCTTCATGAAATATGATAACCTCTATAGAAGTTATAAAAAGAGAAACAATGCAATTTTTGGTGAAGAGTTGTACGTATTACATCCTATAAATATGGAACGGTGTCGGAAAGTTCAACACACAATTTCAATCTGTCTTCCTGAATTTTAACCCTACCCGAAAAATCCTTCGAATTCATTTCTATTCAATCTCTTTCAATTTCCTTCAAATGAGATGTCAGCTACGTACCCTCATTGATGACTTTGATGCGGCTGTCGAGCTCCATACGTGCTACTTTCAAGATGGCTTACATCATTGTCAACCAGCTAAGAGCATGAAATGGACATTCAAAGTTGCTGATTGCCCATGCATTCTACCGACCTACCAATCCCATAGCTGCAAGCAAATAAGACTGCAGAATGTTTTGATCACAATTTAATTAAGAACAACATGTTGAATATCAGTAGACTTTTTTTCTTTTCTTTTCTAGCAAACATGAAAAACAATAATGAACCTTTTATGCTTTATGTTTCCTTCATATCAATTGACAAAATGTATAATAATGATCAGACTTACTGGGCCATGAGTCAGAATAATTTTTAAATAATTTCTCAACTTTAATCAGGTGATCCGCATGGTACTTGAAAATGCATAACCATTAGCTGTGGGAGTGCACGGGATGTTGTTTATTTTGTCCCTTCTGAGAGAATGTGGGTCTATTCCTGCCTTGTGAGCTGCAATGACACCAATGGCTTCCCAATAGTTTGAGACCTTGACCTGTATGAGAGATTGAATTCCGTTATGATACATGCACTTCATTTGGAACAAATCACTTTATGATATGTTCAGATGCGTAGAAATATATGATGGGATAAAATATAGGGTATTTTTGAGCAATTCCTGAGTCAAAGCGCTATAACAGATAACACTTCAAATGGTTTTTTTTTTTTTTTTTTTTTTTTCTGTTTTAATTGCATAAGTATTTCAAAAAGGTGTCCCATAGTTTTCCGTCCAAAAGTGTGTCGTCTGTTAGTGTTCCCCCACATGGGGCTGGCCTGCAAGTGGTTTACGGGCCACCCCGATAGGAGCTAGGGGTGGCCACAATCCATCCCCCAGCGGTGGGGTTTTTCTTTTTTCTTTTTTTCTTCCCTTTTTCAACTTTTTTTTTTTTTTTTTTTTGATTTTTTTACTAAAATTACTAAAAAATTAATATTTTATTTTGAAGTGGCAAAAATGTTGACGTGACACTAACAAATGATACAATTTTGGATGGAAAACCAACGGAAGGATTTTAGAGCTACATCTGCACTGTATTAAAGTTACCTATATAATAGAAAGACCCAGCAGTGAACAAGTAAATCTAGAATAATTAAAGTACGGAATAAACTCTAGAAGAAGACATAATATTAGAGAATAATATAAAATATTATAATAAGATGGAAAAATGACTTCCAACTGTCACTAGGATAGTTTTCTCAATAGCCTATTAGGGGATTTGACTCTTTTTCTTTTTTGTCTCTTCCGCTTTCCCATTTTCCCCCTATTTTTATCGCAAATTGTATATCTCAATCTAATCTGAGTTCATGACTTTCATAAAATTGTATGACATACAAATGTTGTACCTTGTACAAATTATAGTATCCAATTTCCTTTTCTCCAAAATCTTTGTTTAGACAAGAATAATAAATGTATCTAGGTATTGCTTCAGAACCTAATTCCAAAAAATAAAAAAAGTCTTAAATAGACCCTTATATAACTTCACCCACAAAGAAAATATTAGTGCCCACTATTTTAAGGATAGATAGTAACAGTAATAACGACAGTAAATCGTATGCTGGTCTCACAATTCTAGGCATACTGGAAAAAGAAGTATGGATGCAGGTCAGGGTAGAAGTGGTCCATTGACGAAGTTCACTTGGACTTAAGCAAGTTCATTGATATGGTAAATCCTAATTACTGGCAGGAGGTACCAACTTCTTGAGACAAATTTGAAGGCATACCAACACGAGAACAACAACACCAACTTATTCATAGAAAGAACAAGAAAATGATGTACAAGAATTAGAATGCATACCGCTTCAATCCCAACTTTATCTGGTGTATCATTGAGAACTGTTTCATTTTCCTCCACAGCAATAATAAGTGTCTGTAAGAAAATCAACGTTAGTAATAATTAAGCAACTGGTAGTTAAAACCTGATTGCTCATCATCAAAATCAAAGAGGGTGTAAGATGGATAGAGGATAGAGGTGACTACAGAAGCCAAAGTTCCAACATGCCAATTTGCTTTTTCCATATTCAACCACCATTATTAATCAGGAAAAGAAGAAAGCGTGAGAATGGATATGTCTCATATTTATACCTTGTTCCTTTTGCTTCTTGCAAAAGCAAGAGCACCCTCTCCTCCACAAGCATCTATAGGAAGAACAACACTATCAACATCACTTGCCAATATGCAACCCTTTTCCAGGGACTCATTGTTCTTCACCAGGTATTGTGGTGCATTACTTAGCCCAGCAAGCACACATGGCAAGAATGTGTGTCCTAACTGTTGCACAGGATTGGCATGTAAGAATACATAAGATAGAAAGAGAGATGTTAACTCACAAAAATCAACCTGAAAAAGCCTAGACATGGTAGGCATCCATGGAGAAGAAAATTTATTTATTTCTTTTCCAATGCTCCGTATTTGGAAAGATAATTTTATGTACTTTGTAATATGTCATACAACTCTTTGTGAAGAAAAGAACAAGAGAAGCTTTTTACATCCATACATGTTTGTTGTTTCTTTTCCTTCCATTTCGTATATCCTACAAAGGTATAAATACTTCCCATGGATCCTATGTTCTACAAATTTAACTCCATTTGTTCTGTAACACAAAGTCAAGGAAAGAAGTATAATCGTGAAGTTGAACAAGGCTGCTTGGCATTATACTTATGATGTTAATAGGCTATCTATTGAAATCAAGTAAATGCCGTTTTGCAACTGCAAAAACAAGTGGGGCTTTCCCAATCACATCTCCAGAATCTACCCCCACAACAAAGAGAAAAGCCTTCACTTAACAAAACATCAAGCTTTCAGCAAAAGCCTGAGAATTTTTGTTATCTTCTAACCCTATCGATTTTCACTTTTTAATTTCCTCTTCACCTTTTAGATCCTTGCATTTTCCCACCTCTTCACACCAGTAAAGCAAAAGCTTGATCTACATAGCTCCATATCATCTTAGTTGCCTATATGTTCTTCAAGATGACAAGAATAATTGTGCTGCACTAGCATTTTTACAAACCCATTTTTTATTTATCCTTTCTACTCTCTCCAGTAATCAGTGAACATGCCCTCTTTTTTATTAAAACAACTTGTTACTCTAGAATTTGATTCATGAATATTTCATCTGATGACTTATAAATGTTTCCCTTCATAATGTATTGCTGATCGCACATGCCACACCCTTTTCTTAAGTATATCTTTTTATCTTTATATTTAATCAGAACACAGCTTTGGTATCAATAAATTATTGGCATACTTGGAGAGTAAATAGTCCACATTACCAGCATACATGAGGCAAGAAACAATTATCCAAAACCATGAACCCCCTGATAATTTTATGCTAAATTGTCACAAAGACTAATATAAGACATCCCTAGCTATGAATACATATTATTGCCTTCCTTCAACAGTAAACTGCAGATATATATAGATAAATAAAATTTATGTACCCCATGGCATTCCACCCAAGATCTTACACTCTACCTCTCTTTTATTGGGGCATGAGATTCTATTTGGTCCAGAAAACAACTGAATCTAAATAACTTTATTTATTTATTTATTATCAAACACCACAACATCAAAGAATTTTAATGGCCTCTTTTCACATGGACGAGATGCATTGGTGTTGTTTCAGGATGCTGAAGAATCAGGATGTTGTACAAGTTGGGAAGCCTTTATTAGAGCCCTATAGGTCTGATTAGGGCCTGACGCTTATGATGACCCTATGGAGGCTCTTACTCGGCTTAAACAGACAGCTTCGGTGGCAAACTACAACACTCAATTTGAGTTGATAACTAACTGTATTAAAGGCTTATCAGAAAAACATATTGAGTTGCTTTTGAAGTGGTCTTAGGGATGACATTAGGCTTCTGGTAAGAATGCTTAACCCTACCACTCTCAATGCAGCCTTTGGGTTAGCAACGATGCAAGAAGAATATGTGAATACTAATAGAAGGAATTTGAGATGGATGGGGACAATTCAGGGAAATTTCCTGCAAAGTGTAACAAAGGGAATTCAGAAACTCTCTATCCTCATTCAAAGAATTTCACCAGCTCAAATGGCACCAGGGTCATAATTGTGAGGGGCCTAAGTTGTTTGTGATGGAAAGACTAGAGTGGAACCAAGAGGAAGAGCAGGAACAAGAAACTAAGTCAGCAAGGGGAGAGATAGATGAAACTAGAGAAGTTGTTGATTTAATGGCAGATTTGCCCCTAATATCATTGCAATCAATCTTGGGGTCTCCAAATTCCAAGAACATGAGATTGTGGGACAATGTCAAGAATGTGTGGATGGTTATTCTGGTGGATACTGGAAATACTCACAACTTCTTAGATCCAAGAATTGTTAGAAATAGTCATTTTTTTTTTTTTGATATCGAGGAACCTCTACAAGGCAGGGCCCTTCGGACCCACCCCTGCATAGTAAACCCCGGCCCCGTGCACCGCACCCTCGGAAGTTTCCCTACACGGAACAGGGTAAGTCACTGGCTATTCACCAGAGGGGTGTGGCCCCAAGGGGGAGGTAGCACCTGGTGGGTTTCGAACCTGAGACCACTGAGGAGCATAATTTTGATTATTAAGAAAAGTATTATGCTTTCTTCGGGTCTTCTCAATCCAAACCCTACTCTGAAAAAGGTAGCCGATGGTGAAGAATCCTTAGTGCAGGAAAGTGTAAGAATGTGGCTAGCTTTAAATGTGCAGAGTAATTTCTTCAAAGTCGATGCGTCTTTAACCATATCTGGTTGTGACATGATGCTTGGAGTCAAGTGGCTGGGAATCTTCGGCCCTATTCTTTACAATGGAATTCTGTAATGGGAGAACTATAAAACTTAAAGGGCTGAATCAACTCTTATGGACAGAGAAAGATTTTGTAAATCTACTAAGATGAACAGAAAGGGGCTGATTTTGCAATTTTATATATTATTTTGAAAAAGAAGTTTTTGTGCAAGGAAGGAAAGTGACCTCATTTCTAAGCTTTTGGAGGAATTGAAAGAAGTTTTTAAAGAACCTAAAGGGCTGCTTCCATCCAGGAGTTATGATCATCAAATCATTGTCAAGGAAGGTACTAAACCAGTTAGCATTAGACCATATCACTATCCTTATTAACACAAGACTGAGATTGAAAAAATCGTTTGGGAATTACTAGAATCAGGAGTCATCAGACCAAGTTAGAGTCCTTTCTCCTCCTGTTTTGCTAGTCAGGAAAGTTGCTGGAAGCTGGAGGATGTGCATGCACTACCACGCCCTAAATCAAGAAACTGTTGAAGATAAGTTTCCAATTCTTGTTGTTGATCAATTATTAGATGAATTGTATGGAGCTACAATATTTTCAAAACTAAAGGGGCACTATGAGCTTTTAGTAATACCTTCTAAGCTTACTAATGCCCCCTCAACCTTTCAAGGGTTAATGAATGACATTTCAAACCCTATCTAAAAAAATTGGTCATAATAATTTTTTATGACATCCTGGTCTACAACAAGACCCTAGAAGATCACTTGAAGCAATTAAGGGTTTTAACAGCAGCGGCGTCAGTTATATGCTGAAAGATCAAAATGTAGATTTGGTTGTAAGAACATGTATTACTTGGGGCATCTAACCTCAAAAGGAGTCAAGGCAGCCCAGTTAAAATGGAAGCTATTGTAAAATGGCATTTTCCTAAAACTTTATGAGGCGTTTGGATGGGGGTAATCTTTTAAGATTCCTGGGAATCTTAAAAGACTACCTCGTTTGGTAACATTCAAGTGAAGGGAATCCAGATAGCCAGGGGAATATGGATTCCCTCCCAACTGCCTATTGCTGGGAATCTGGATTCCCTTCTAAAGATATGTGAATCCATGTTTCCTTAGCCATAGGAAAGTTTGCTTTATTTTAAATGACAAAAATGCACACATTTCGTTGTATATAAAATTTGTTATTGCCATTTTTTAATGCTACTTTTTGGGTTTGATTATGACCATTTGTAAAATTTGTGTACAAAAGTGAAGAACTATTTTATTCCACGAAACAGGAAAATGAACATTAAATTTGTATATTAAAGTGAGACAGTTTTATTCCACAAAAAATGGAAATGAACAGGACTTATTTGGTTATAGATGAAAAATAAAGAAAATAAATCAAATAGTATAGACAAACTGTATATTGGAAAATGAAAAAAAAAAAAAAAAAAAAAAAATACCACAGTTTATATATAATTTAAATAATTTTGTATCAAACAGCTTATACACTTGAAGAGAGAAACATAAGGATGAAAAGAATAAATAATTTCAACAAGATGTCTAAGAATATACCAAACATGGGAATCTCATATTCCCGAGAATCCTATCGTATTCCGAATTCCCAAACTTAGTAACAGTCACATTCCTAAAAATCCAGATTCTCAAGCATCACATTCCTAAGAATGTGGGTACCAGGGGAATGTTAGATTCCTTCAAGGGGGTTTTAGGTTTGATTGGATAATAAAGAAAATTTAGCAAGAACTCTGGGTTAATTGCTGCCTCTCTCACAGAATTTCTCAAAAAGAAATTATTGATGCGGACAGACAGAGCTAAAAAGGCTTTCCTAAAGCTCAAAACCGTTGTCACAAGTCCACTTGTTCTTACACTGCCGGATTTTTCAAAATATTTTATCATTGGGTGTGATGCTTTAGGTGAGGAAAAAGGGCAGTTTTGAGATCCATTTTTGTCGTTATGAGGATCCTACATTTTGCTCCAACAAAAATTTTAGACTTTGTTGATCACTTTTTATTTTGAAGGGTCGACCCAATGAATATGGCCTCCATTTCTAATTTGCACACACTAATACTAATAACTCCTCATAAGTTGAGAGTTGCAAAGCCCTTCCTTTAATTCTTTGCTCAAGAAAGCAATCAGTTTTCCATCCTGCATTAAAATTGCACTAATTCACCTGAAGCATCACACTCAATGACAAAATGTTCAGAATATCAGGCGGTGTAAGGCTGGGTGGACTAGTGACAGCAGTTTTGAGCTGTAAGTAGGCCTCTTTGGCCCTATCAGTACACAAAAAATAATTTTTCTTGAGCAATTTGCGAGGGGCAATAATTAACCCATAGTGCTTGATAATTTTTCTATAGTATCCTGTCAAACCTAAAAACCCCTAAACGCTGTAAGAAGGCCTCTTTGGTCCTATCAGTACACAAAAAAATAATTTTTCTTGAGCAATTTGTGAGTGGGGCAATAATTAACCTATAGTTCTTGATAATTTTTCTGTAGTATCCTGTCAAGCCTAAAAACCCCTAAAGGCTTTAAAGTTTTAGGAAAAGGCCATTTTACCATAGCTTCAATTTTAACTAGGTCTACCTTGACTCCTTTCGAAATTAGTTGCCCCAAATAATCCACTTCCTTACAACCAAATCTACATTCTGATCTTTTAGCGTATAACTCATGCTGCTATAAGATTTTTAACACTAGCATTAAATGTTTCAAGTGATCTTCTATGGTCTTGTTGTAGACCAGGATGTCATAAAAAATACTAGGGACAAATTTTCTTAGACAGGGTTTGAAAATGCCATTCATTAAACCTTGAAAGTTGAGGGGCATTACTAAAACCTAATAGTGCCCCTTGTTAAATCACTATTTGTCTCAAAACCTTAAGATGATTGGAAAAAATAAATTTAATCATTTAATTTAAATTAGAACACTCCCCCTCAAGTGTGGGTCCAAACTCCCCCTTAATAAGGGAGGCCCAACACGTAGAATATTTAATTGAAATGAGAGGTGAATGACCAAAATAGGGTTCAAACTCAGGACCTTTACTTTGATACCATATTAAATCACTACTTGTCCTAAAAGCTTAAGCAGATAGGAAGAAATGAATTTAATGATTTAATTTATATTCTAACACCCCGAATGAGTCATAAAGACAATTTTGGGCCTCCAGTCTAACCCTAATCTAACGGTATCCCGATCTAAGGTCTAATATTTTGAAAGTATTGTAGCTCCATTCAATTCATCTAATAATTCATCAACAACAGGAATTGAGAACTTATATTTAATAGTTTCTTGATTTAGGGCCCAATAATCTATACACATCCTCCGGCTTCCATCAGGCAATCTGACTAACAAAATGGAAAAGGAGAAAGGACTCTGACTTGGTCCAATGATGATTCTTGATTCCAATAACTCCTACACAACTTTTTCAACCTTAGTCTTCTGGTAATAAGCAGAGCGATATGGTATAATGCTAACCAGTTGAGTACCTTACTTGAGAATGATTTGATGATCATATGCACTCACATACACACGAGAGAGAGAGAGAGAGATATTCACCCCTATATTTTAAAAGCTTATACTTTCTTTGTTATCTTAAGAGTTGCTGACCTCCTCAGCAGCCGCTTTTGGGCACAGCGATAGGCTCAGGGGAAAGGGTGATAATGCAGGAGCATGTGCACAAGGAATTTGGAATTCCTGCACCACCAAATGACTTATAACTGCCTCCACTCCTGCCAATAGATCTATTCCCTGCAAAGGAAAGAGAACAAGGCATAGTGAGATATGAACCTGAATAGTATGAAATGAACTGAAGTTGCTTCAGCTTAAAACCCATCATGAACTGAAACGGCCAAAGATGCCAAGTTTTTGGATCACCTTATGAAGTAAATCAAAGCCAACTTGGTAGCAAAGTGGTGTTTCAATGACAGAAACCACACCTATGTGCACCACGCTGATGCTCTTCCTACAAGTTATGGGGTAGAAAATGACTCAAGCATTGCTCTCATACACTTAATGAACCACATCAACCCACAACCATAGACACAAAGTTGACATCCAGAACTATTACCAAGAAAAAAAAAACAAAACAAAACAAAACTAAGGAGTACAGGAATTAATATAAATGGTATTTAGCTGAATTTTGATTATAAATATTCTAAAAGTAATCATGGACATTTTTGAAAGGAAAGAGAGGTAGCATGGGAAGTAGAAAAGTTAGCATACAAGTTATTTCAGTCCAAACTTTCAGAATTATCTGGAACTTGATATTTTTGAAAAGAATTCAATTGTAAAGAGAAAAATGAATAAATAAATAAAAATAAATTAGCTCTCATACGTCAAGTCAAAGCTTCTATAATGAAGAGCTTGTTCAACATATTGGGCAGCTTAAACCTACAACATGCCTTGACATGCTCATTGTGTTCAACATTGAATGATTGTAACAGGAGTATGGCCTAACCAAAAAATAGATAAATAAATTACAATGCAATGTAGTACCCAAAGCCATTAATGACATACCATTCCTTGCCGATAGTCATCTGTGTCTTCAACATCATCATCTGGGAAGCGTCCAACAACTGCAATGGCATTAACCCCTGACCAGCTAACTAAAGTCTGTACAGCTCTCAGTAATGACTCGGGGTGTTTAATTCTCCCTGTTGATTGCCCACTCTTTGGATCAACCCACTTTTCTACCTGTAAGATATATATTGGGTTCTTGCACTCACAATGGAAGAAAAAATCTGTTTTTATGGCTAGGCAATTCAAAATTTATCTAAAACCACAATAATTGGAAGTAGGAAAGACTTTTGGTTATGAATGAGAAAAAATATTTAAAATGTCAAAAAAAGAAAATCTCTATCAAATATGTGATAAGATAAAACTAAAGAAAACATTTGTTTTGATAATGAAGAACCCCTCCAAAGCAGGATCACTTCATGTATCCACCCCTGTTAGGTAATCCACGGACCCGTGTAACTCAAGAAAATATTATAAGAAATAAGTTGAAATATAACAAGAACTTCTCAAATACAGCATGATTACTCACTAATCAGGGCCTTTTTTCTTCTTTTTTTCACTCCCACTCTTTACAGACTTTCATAACCATGCCCTCATGAAGTTAGATCACAAGCAGATATGTGATACAGCCTATTTATCAATTATTAAGTACTTGACCCCCAAACAAAACCATTTAGCAAATGAAAGCATGTTATGTAATTCGATTAGCATGATTCCTCTGTTAGCATAGCTCTATTTAAAACGACCCGTCTGAGTGAATTCACCAAATTCTACTCCATATCTAAGCTAGACTAAAAATGGGTACCTCCAAAGGGGTGTCAGTTACAATATATTCCACCATAGGCAATCCAAGGGAAGCCCTTACAGCATCAGCCACTTGTAAATGGCGTATCTGAAGCTCTTCCTCTATCCCAGCATCAAGAACCAATCCCACCTGCTTCACATCACAAGTTCAATACACAATTACATGACATTGGTCGAGCAAATAAATGTTTGATACATGACAGCACCTAATCACATGTCTTTAGGGGATAATATGTATGATCACCCCCAGCTTTGTCCCTATTCTAATGCCAACCCCCTCAGATTTCAGTTGTTTTTAATCTTAATTGTTTTAAAATTACTTCGGTATAAAGATAACGTGTAATGTGCCCACATAAATATCATGTGACACACTTTCATCAGCAAGGCATAGATGTGTGATCAAAATAATCAAAAACAGAGAGGTTAGATTAGACAAGGGCCAAGTTGAAGGGGCAAAAATATATTTTAGCCTTTTTTTTTTCTTTTTTTTTTGGCTGAGACATGTCACACATAATAACAATGCGAGTTACTATATAAAACTAACAATACAATCCTATCCTGCAGGATAAAAGAGACGCATTAGAACACACTTTATTTTGGTGTACAGGCTGCAGGGCCCATGATCCTTCAGCAAAACGGTCAAGAGCATGACCTTCAACGTACAAAACATTTGGCATGGGCCAGTAGAGCATTGCTGCATTAAGCACCTGCAAAAGGGCTGATGAAAATGAAGCAGAATCCAATTTCTGAAAACCATCTAGCCCGCGTTACAGACCCAAAGCAAATGACCAAGCTACCCTAATTCAAACAAACCCAGAGTGAGAGTGTGGAGGCACGTTACATTGGGGTGAGTGATGAGGCAATCGACGACGGAGGAGAGCGCGCGGGCTACGGGCAGAGCGTCGCCGGCGAAACCACCAATGGCGGCTCCTATCCCTGTCGGGACTATCATCACGCTCGTGTAGTCCCTCTTAAACTGCGCGTCCAAACACAAACCACAATCTCATTTCTCTGCCCTCCCCTTTCTTTGAATTTACAAACAGCAAAAAGACGAAGAGAATCAGTGGTCGAGGAAGCTCACCTTGCCCGAGTGGTTCGAAGTGAAGCAGGAGACGCGTAGTTTAGTGGGCGTCTGGGATTTCGCGACGAAACGCTTTTTGGCGGCGAGAGAGGGGAGTGGATGGTTGAGATGGACTGCCATTTCTGCCGGCGTGTGGATTATTGTGCCGTCCAGGGAACGAGGATAAGGAGTCCCGCTTTGTTCTCAACCTGTTTTTGGGTTTATGAACCTCTTAAGCTGACGAAGCCCATGGACGATAATTCTATCTATTTATTTATTTATTTTTTTTAAAGAGATGCTATCTATTTTAAATTGCCATAAATTAAAGTTTGTGAATTTAATCGATTTGTATTAATTTATAATTTTAAATATTTTTTAAAGTCGCTTTAATATTGACTTAACATACTGATAGTTTTAAATCTTGACTATAAAATTGATATTATTCATTTCAAATAATAGAAATGATCCTTGTCTCATCACTAAAGATGTTATCGACCCAACTAACTACTTGTTACTGTCCATTTTTTAGTAGATTGAGTTACTGGGATGCCAGTGACAAACGTTGTATGGGAGCGGATGTTAGTCTCTTTTTACTATAGCGATATGAGTAATTTTAGAAGTCACTTTTATGTTTCTCTAATAATAATGTGGTTCTTCAATTCAAAAAAAAAAAATAAAATAAAATAATGATGTTGCTCTTAAAATTACTATTTGATCAAAATTCAACAATGATTAATCATAAGGCCAATAATAATTTTAAGAGTCACATCATTCTTGAAGTGACAGAAAAAAGACTTATAGCATTACTCGAGCAATATAAATAAAGGAAAATGATTAAGGCACAATTTAAACTCAACTTTGACCCAACTTTTAGTTTAAAAATTAAAAACTGTCTGTGGAGAAGAGACAGTCTTAAATTAGAGAGAGAAATTTGCTCTATAAATTGGGCCAAAGTTGAGTTTAAGTTATGATTGTATTACACCTCATGCATCATTTGTGATTGTTTGCCTTGAATGTTTAATAATTTGAAATGCTGTATTTATTATTTTCAATATGATTATTGCCTTATTGGGTGAGTGGGAAAGACCCCCTCTCTACCTTCGTAACCCCTTTGCCATTTATTGCTTAAAAAAAAAAAATAACAATTGGGTGATGGGTCTTGGTTATTTTTATGCTGCGTAAAGATTTATAGACGTATTATTTTTGTAAAACCATCCCCTTAAAAGGGCATTAAAACAATTTGCGAAATTCTTGAAGGTCCCTATATCTTAGGAAAAAACAAAAAACAAAAACAAAAATTGGTCAAAGGCTAGCTAAATATATTTAGATTTACCTTTTAAATTAACTCTTGATAATATTTTAGGATTATATAATATATAATTATAGTTATCAGAGATCATGGAAAATAACAATGATTCTAATGAATCAGAAAATTAACACAAGGCGTTAAAAAATAAATTACAAGTTATATTCATATGTTTTAAATATTCATTAGAGTGTATTGAATTGTTTACTTATTTCACTAAATATTTTTTTGAATATTTTTTAATCTTGACCCCTCTCTATGGTCTTCTTTATTTTTTATCTTTTGTAATCTTGTCTTGGTTTGATTCGGGCTAATTGATTGCTTTGATTCATGTGCAGTAATTATTGCACTTTATTGCGACTAATATGGATACCGTCTATTTGTCAGTATGGTGCATATTCCTTACGAACAAGAGAATCCAAACCCTACAAGGTTGGTTGATCATTCTAGTTAAATCAGGCTTGTCCTTTAATTACATGTGTTCGTGTTTAAATTTTTTAATGAGTTCTCCTTTTTATGTTTTGTTGTCTTATCTCTTTGTATACATTAATTATCAACTGCATTCATAGATAAGATCTTATTGTTGGGACGAATATGGTTCTTAGATTTTTAGCATATATGCTATTAATCAACTTGTCACATGTTATTATTCTATTTATAGATGTCACTTTTAGCATATATCTTGAATGCACGTAGTTTCTACCCCATCCCCCTCACCCATTGCCCAGGTCAACTATGCTATGAAATGGGAACCACAACACGAGGATCAACTAATTGACATTCTTAGAAAATTCCTTGAAGAAGGAGTTCGACCACCATATGGGAAACCCTACATTCCTCGCATTTCCCATAAGCTCAACAAGCGACTTGATGACGGTATTCAGTACACAGATGAATAGGTTGGTAAGAAAATTGCTCGCCAAAGAGACGCGCATGCCTTTTACACAGGCCTTAGATAAGAGAACTTTGATACTGGGTTTGGTTGGGATGAAGATACTGCGATGATCTTTGCGACTCCAGAGTAATGAGAACATATCCGAACGGTAAGTCATTACCTTTATTATTAAAATTTAGTTATTCTTATGTCCATTGACTTACTAATTTATGGTTGTGCTTCTTCTTTATGTATTTTTTTTGTTTACAGACTCCAAAATTGAAAAAGTATACAAATTTGAAAATGGTCCACCTCAGAGCTATTGGAAATTAGGCTACATCTTTACGGGGACAACCGCCACTGGAAAGCACCGATATGCTAGCACACAACCCCCCCACCCACCCCCCCCCCCCCCCCCGACTCCGATCGTGATGAGCATTGCATAGATCACAATCTCCTTTCGGCCATCGTAGATCTAACTAAGGGCCCCAAATGTCCCGCATGAAAGTCAAAAGGGAAATCAAAGGCAAAGAGGAAAAGTGACCCACTGCAATCCTCGCATTCTAGCAAGTGTTCCTCACATGGTGAGTTGGTTTACACTTGAATTTTCAACGAATTCGATTCCATTCACGAAAAAGTCATTCGGAAGTTGAAAATCGGCAATGGTGTTGCATCAGCTGGGGATGTTATGTCTTCTAGGTCCACTGTCTCCCAAGATCCTGCTGAAGATATTGTGGACATAATTAATGTTTTGGCTAATGAGATTTCACTACCTCCTTCTGCAGATTTGGAAGTGTGTCAAACCCTCAGAGACCCGACTTGGGCAAAGATACTCTTAAAAATGAAGAACGCAGGACGACGTCATTGGCTACTGTCCTTCATTCCCTCCCAAGATCCTGTTGAAGATATTATGGACATAATTAATGTTTTGGCTAATGAGATTTCACTGCCTCCTTCTACATATGTGGAAGCGTGTAAAACCCTCATAGACCCAACTTGGGTGAAGATGCTCTTACAAATGACGAATGCGGGACGACGTCATTGGCTACTGTCTTTCATTCCCTTCGGCGATAATTGATAGAATAATTTACGTTTTATATGATGTTTTTATTCTCTGTCCCTTTAATGACTTATTAACTAATTGTGTTCATGTTGAGTTTTTAAATTTGATCGTTGTATGGATGCTTATTCCCTAATATATATGTGGATTTTAAAACCTATATTATGTTTGAAGTTTTTAAATCTAAGGTTGTATATTATGAATATGATTTAAACATTGTATTACATTATGCATTAATACTGACCACTGATAAGTGACATTATGCATTATATTAAAATGTAGGTTTGTAAACATGGATGCAGCTGAACCTTAGCTGAAAACTTTCAAATCACACATTGGGAGGATATTATCGGCACATCTTCTGATTTTTATGCTCAAAAGCTCTCAATGACCTCTCAAAAGTTTCTCTTGAACATTTACAAATAAAGAGTTTGCCTCACGTTCGGTCTCTTTAAATATGCAAATTTCTTGTTATGTGCACTAAGATTAGCAATTTTTTACACAATCTGCAAATTCAATACAAAATTAGCAGGTAAGTTGGCTAAATACTCTGGTTTATGATTGAGACGTGTATGTTGGCTATTCAATTACCAAAGAGGACTGTTAGGCATCCCAACACTTTTTTTCAAATTTTTTTTCCCAAATAATCTGGATCCCCCATTCATTTTTTTTTTTTTTTAAAAAAAAAACACAATATAAATTTATTTATTTATTTAATGGAGCAAATCATTTGGAAAAAAGAATTTGAGAAAAAGAATTAGAATGTCTAATATTATCCGTTACGAAAATAAAAAACCAAATTTCTTCAATGCAGATGAAGGAAAATGGTAGCAACCGGTTAATTAAGTTACAGGCTTTATAGGGTAACCCCAAACTTACTATTCAAGCTTGCCGAATGCGAAGAAAGACTCCTCTCTCTCTCTCTCTTCTTCAATTCTCATTTTCTCTTCCTCACAAACTGAATTAGCACTTTTTTTTTTTTTTTTTTTTCGCAAAGCTGGCCGAACCAGCTTTAAAAATTTTGAATTTAACCAAATACACATAAATTTGAATTTATTCATACTCATATAAAGAAGTAAGCACCATACATATTGTACGACATATATATATATATATATATTCAATTTCCAATCTCCACAAACAACAGACTCTTTCTTTCTCGATTGATCGCTAGTGGATGTAGAAAGCTAATGTCCTACATGTAAAAAGAGAAAATTTTACAGATTATGAGACATATAAAATTAGTAGTAATGATATTTAGTATAATGTTATAAGACTGTTATACAATTGGAATAACGTGATAGCAAAAATTAGCCTTTGATGTATATATATATATATATATATATATATATATATATTATTATTTTTTTTTCATATGCACATAACGATCAAAGAATTGATTTTACTATCACATCATCAAATTGTATAGCAGTTTCATAACAGTTTACTAAATAAAAATATTATAAAATTAGTATAAAAGACGAGTAGGGAGGGTTAGAGTGTGACAACCTTGGTTAGGCTCTTCACATCTTTCTCATGGCCCTTCTTAATTAATTGATTAACTTTAAGGGCCTCATCATCTCGTTGTCTTCATGATCCAAGATCTGTATATTTGAAGGGCCATATTAAATCAAAATGAAAGAACCAATCTTATCTAACAGATTTTTTTATCTGGCATGATAAAAGAATAAAATAAGGCGAACTTCACTTACCCCTAAAGTTTCTGACATTTTTGTAATTATACGCTTAAAGTTTAAAAAATTAAAATGTCAGGTTGCCATGTTTAAAAATTTTGTAATGTCATCCATTAATTAGAATCCTCTATTAAATCTAACACGAGACACCAAAATATGTTTGATTTATTTTTTTTTTAAAAAAAATAAAAATAAAAATTTGCAGACCCATGGGTCAAGTTGTTCTGTTTTTTTTTTTTAAAATAATTATTTAATTAAGGTAATTTTGTATTTTTATAAGTTTTACAGGGGTATAAGAGACATTTCACCCCATTAACTTATTGATTTAACCGTAAATTCTAATGGTAGGAGTGGCATTGCAAACTTTTAAAATATAAAAACCTGACTTGTAACTTTTAAAATTTTAAGACAATGATTACAAAAATGTCGAAACATTAGGAGTAAAAGCACTAGCAATAGTTTATCTTAGATTTTCTTTAAATTTAGAAAACCAAATTATTTTTTTGCTTCTCTAGTCAAATAAACTCCACAAGGATTGAAATGTGCTTATATATATATATATATATATATATATATATATATATACTCACACCCTTCTAGATAACAAGATGTTTTAAAGTTGTCGGGTTTTAAGAGTTGTAAAAGCGAACATTATTGTATCATTGAGGTGGATTGTTACAAAAGGAGTATTACATGAGGCTTTTCATGAGATTTTATTATGTTTTAAGAAAAATAATGACATTTAAAAAAGTCTCTTCTTAATAACTACCAGCGAGGTTACTTATTGTTTATGGACTGGCCAACTCACAAGAGTTGGCGACAAGATTCTCATTGGAACAAATTAAGTATACCCTTGGTTTTCTAAATTCCTAGAATGGATTTTAAAGGAACGGCTTGCATTTCTGCTAAAATCTAATCTACTGTTTGGTTCTTAGAAAGAATATGAAAAAAAAAAAAAAAAAAAAGAAAAAAAAAAGGAAAAATACTTGAAATTTTTTGAAAGCTATTTTTGTTTTAATTTTATCTTAAAGGACCAAACCAAAAACAGGCCAGGTTAACCTGGTCGGATTGCATCACCTATATATATATTCACCTATATATGTAGAATAAATTATTTCTAAGTTAGCGAATATTAATGATGCGAAAACTGCTGAATTAATTAAGCAGAGATTTAAAATACTTACATGGCAATGGTATACGTAGCCTGGCGCCGCAGTTGCATCAAACGGATACGATGCATTAGAATGTATGTAAGAAAATCTGACTAAAATCTTTGTCACAAATCCGGGTCGCATCTTGAACACGTTCTTCCACCCCTTCTCGTATGCCGGCACCTCTATCCTTTTGCCACGTGCATGCTTGCTTATTTGGCACTTGATCGCATCGTTCATTCTCATCATGCAATTTGTAAACTCTTTCAAGTTCACCAGCTCAGTCTGATCCATCGCCACAAAAAGCCCCAAATGAATGTGTAAGGGGTGATTATCCTGCGTCAGATTGATCACGTACCACACTTCGGTGGTCCCCACTTTTGGGGTTTCTGTGACCCGTTCTTCCAATGTTTTCCCATTCAAATATAGATGAGTTGGCTGATTAGCGGTGCTCGTGTACTCGTACATAGCTATATACCTCGTGTGCGATGCACCGGATACATCAGGACCAGGGTAATGCATCAACTTCTTGGCAATTTTCCACGTGTCAACCTCAGGACGATTCAGGATGATAAACTTCATGACCTTGCTATTCCCTTCGTTGACTGGGCTCCCACCTGGGTAGGGATACGGTGCATCATTTGCTAGGATAGCAATATCGGTCTTTGAGTTGGAAAAGTCAACAACCACGTCAGCAATCTCAGACGGGCCTAGTAAAATCTCATTGGTCACGACCGGTTGGTTAAGATAAGCCGAATCAGATCCCACGTGGGTGAATCCAAGACCGTTGATGAAGAAGAAACGAAAGAACCTAGCATTGCTGGCATTTAGGATACGAAACCGGTACTTACGACGTCGTACTGTCAAACGTGGCCAGGCCTTCCCGTTCACTATGATAACGTCACCAAAGTACTCCGGCCGCCAATGGGGGTGTATGGAGGGGTTATCCCCTGTGGAATTCATGTATATAGAACCAGTAGTACGGAAGCTACGATCAAATACGATCAAGGATCGATCAAATTCGTCACCGCTAGGAAGTCCAAGTGGGGCCTCCAGTTTCGGGTGGCGGATTATGTAGGCCCCAGCCAAGCCAGCTAGGATGTTGATTCTAGTCAACCCCATGGCATGATCATGGTACCAAAGGTTTCCAGGTTGTTGTTGGTTGTGGTAGTGATATGTTTCATTGGTCCACGTGGGTCCCTTTTCTTTGAATCCTGCGGTGAACCATGAGCTGAAGTGTCCATCACTCTCGGGCTCATCGATGCCACCGTGAAGATGGACCACAGTAGGGATGCCCTTCCCCCTATTGGCTGGTACGGCAGTTGGGATGGTGGTGTCCCACGGCAGTATGTGGTTTGGAGGGAGGTGATTTTGCCACGTCACGTAGGTGTCGATTCCATGCAGGGCCTCGATTGTTGGACCAGGAACTGTTGCGGCGTCCTTAGATACACCGTAGGCGTAGACGGGTGTTGAAGGGAGATTTCTGTGGAATTTCTGAGAAGAGCAAAAGCAAGTAACATCAGTTGATAACTTCGTTGAGGGAATCAGAACTTGAGTCAAACTCGTTGCAACAATGGAAAAAGAGAAACGAATCTCGTACAAAACCAAAAAGAAAAAGAAAAAGCATATTACCCATTTCTTCTTGAACATGCCAATCTCCAGTGACTTGGATTTGGGAATACCAGACACAAGATGGAAGCCTAGGATTTTGGGAAGATGTGGAAGCTGATCGACGAACATTTCCAAGTTGGATGAATTTAGAAGCCTAGCTTGGGGCAAAGAAGCGGTGAGTACTCCTAATAAAGCAAAAGAAATGAGACGAAGATGCAAAACTGCCTCCATGGTGTCTTGGTTGCATGCAATTAAGTGTATAGAGATTAGAGATGGAGAATGACAGGGAGAAATGGGTATACTTAAAGGGAGTGTGGGGGCGTGTGGCGTGTTCGTATTAGATAAATACATATATATCTCATCATCATCAGTAGAATCTTGGTGAGAATTAGTGGAGGCATTACTTTTTTGGGTGGGACCTGAGATATCAAATAAAATAATCACAATAGTAAAGACTAGAGACCATAAAGACGTGTTCAATTTCTTGGCGTGCAATATATATATATACACACACACGCTAGTAATCATCTGAGATAAGGATGTTGGGAGGGATATATTACTTGGGCCGGTCCCGTAGGCTACAAACCCGCCACACGCCCTCACACTTCCTTTAAGTCTCAAGCTGTGACTCTGTCTCAATATTCTCGATCTAATTTACAGTGATAAGATAAAAATAATCATATTTGTATTATATATATATATATATATATATATATAAAACACAATAGAACTAATACAATTCTATTTTTATATATAGTTATTCAAAAATAACCCTAAAGGCCTTCTTACCCTGAAAGAACCTTAGGTTTTTTGAGCAAGACATTATGAGGCTCAAAGTCTGAACCGCTTGTGACTAAGGTTGCTATTGGGGCATTATGGAACGAGGTATCATATACATCATCTCCTCATCCTTCCACTTTTTAAAATTATCATTAATCTGTTATGATTCATATGTAGAACTCATATAACTTCAAAAATCCAATAATAATTTTAAAAAGTGAGAAGATTAATATTGAAGAAGAGATCAAGGAAAAAAAAATACCATTAAATCTGTGGGGGTCTATTTGCATGATGCATATGACTTCACATATCCATCTCTATTCAAATGGCATGTCTCTGATTCGAATTCTAAAGCATCGAACTAAGGATTTTTCGCTCGTTTTTGATAGAATACCAACAAGCTTCGCTATGCTCAAAGTAATTCCACCAAAAATACATATTAAATCATCTATTTTATTTATTAAATCTTAATTTTCAAAGTTTGTTTACCATTTTTTATTTTGGGTGCTACAATATTAATGGTTGTGTGGCAGTGAGGGTCACAGTGACGGTGGAGTTACGTTGTTCATGGTGGAGGTAGTGGTTGGCAGCTTGAAAGAGAAAGAGAACATTTTAGCTTAAGCAACCCTATGATAACGTGGTAGATTTCGAGTTATTCACGTTGAAGTGTGTTAAATCACTATTTGTCCTAAAAACTTAAGCTTATAGGAAGATGTAAATTTAATCACTTAATTATTAGTTTAATACTCCTCCTCACGTGTGAGCTCAAACTCTTTTTTTAATAGGTGATGCCCAACACGTGGAATATTTAATTTAAATGGGGGTGAATTGACGGAGTCAAGGTTCAATCCCATGACTTTTGACTCTGATACCATGGTAAATCACCACTTGTCCTAAAAGCTTAAGCTTATAGGAATATGTAAATTTAATCACTTAATCATTACTTTAACAAAGTGTAACAATACCGCTATACTTACGTGGACGACTCTTAGAGCATGAATTGCAAGGTGTGATTTCAAATGCCATAAAATACTTTGGCTTATCTCACTAGATACCAATTAATTTTCAAATTAGATGGTCAAATGTCATATCCAACAAATGGTATCAAAATCAGGGTTATGGGTTTGAGTCATGGGAACGTCACTTTGAGAGAGAGATTGTTAATGTGCAATAGTGTCGCTCTACTCATTTGGACAACTCTGGTTTTGAATGCCATAAAAAATTGTGGCTTCCCTCACTTGACAGTAATTAATTTTTAGATAAGATAGTCAAATAAAAGATCCAATAATTTATTTTAAATGTACTATCCAAATTAAGGGAGTGCACTACTCTAGGTATTGCATTGTGAAGTTTTTTTTTTTTTTTTTTTTTTTATGAGTTCATTGTGAAGTTAATTACTATGACAGTAGAGTTACCCTGGTCATGGTGAAGGTAGAGGTCAATGGTTGGAAAGATCGAGAAAGTTTCAATTTTAAGCCACCCCTTGTAACCTTTTCCCCTTTTCAATTAAAAAAAAAAAAAAAAAAAAAAAAAAAAAAAGCCACCCTTTGATAAAAGTGGCAGATTTTTTTATTGTTCCTTTACAATGAACGGCCTACATTAGAGGTATTACACCCTGTAAGAATCTCAATGTGTGTTAGCCTTATCTTAATTGGTGTACGGATATATCAGTTAAAAAGAATAAAAATATTTTATGGAGTATTATGCATGTAAAGCAACTTTTTTTTTTTCTGAATGCGCGACTTTTCCAATTGCATTAAGGACTTTTACATTGTTGACTTCTTTTGGTAAACAAACATGGGCTAAATATTATAACGTTAAAGGTAATACATTTCTTCCATGAAGTATGGCTAGCACAAAAGTTTGGCATGACTAGCTAATGATCCATCTTTTTGTCTGACGATCTACTTTTTTTATCTTTTATTTTTTATTTTTTATAACTTTTGAATGATGAGTGGCTCAAATTATTATAAATTCCATGGAGGCATTCATGCCTATAACCATTTTTAATTGCTTCCAAGGCCATATAGTAGAACTTTCATCACATAAAACTCTTCCCTCTACTTTTTTTTTTTAAAGATTTTTTTTTGCAAAACAACAATGGAAATTGAGAATTTTTGTCTAACAGTTTATATAATTCATAATTACATGTAATATGGTGGATATTGTTTGGAAATTTCATATTTCTTCATAATAATAAAAAAAAAAAAAATCAAGGGAATTAAACTTGCATGATATCCCGTACAAATTTTACTTAGGGTCGGGCTCGATCATCCACGTGGCCGAGAAACGATGAAGAAAGGGTACTAATTGCCCCGAAAATAAAAAGATAAAGGAGAAAAACAACTATGAAGGTTGGGTTATTGGAGGGATGGAATTAAAATTTCTTATTAGAAAGAGCCAAATTATTAATAAGCGGCCAAGTTTATTAATTTTGATAGGTGTCAAATTTAATTTTTAAGCCAAAATATATATATATAAAAATGTTAAGAAATTTTTTGTAGTTATATATAAACATTTAACCATAAATACACAAATATTTTAACTACATATTTCTATATAAATATTTTAATTATACATAAATTTGTAACTACAAGGGGAGGAGAGTCATAGCCCTTGGCCCTTTCCAGGCTCCAGTCCCCCTCCTAGTTCTGTCCCTGTCATAAGTGTCCGTGTCCCTTTGAAAAGCATTTTCACTTTTTAAATGCTTTTAATCTTTACTTCAAAGAAAAAATGCTTCTAATCTTTAGAATTGTAGGGAAGCAGTGAAAGGAAGCCCTATAATTCTAAAGATTAGAAGCATTGATGGACATTGATGGACAACAAACAGGATCCCCAATAACTAGGGATCATAATCCGATATTGTGAGGAAAAAAGATTATATATATATATATATAATTCTGACTTTGGTTTTAATACTAGTTATTTAATTTATTCCACCAAGAATGAGAAACATTTTACAGGTGAACCAACAGGGTCTCTTTTAGATATATATGTGAGAAGGGTCGATCTGGCACAAAGTATAAATTTAATGGGATTCATGAGCAGGCTGCAACTGGGGCAGGAGAACAAATGGGTGAGGACTGAGGCGGCATTAATATGGTAAAGTTGCGTAAGCTAGTTCCTCTGCAGCGGCATTGGTGGAATAAAAAGTTGCTTAGGCTAAAAGGAGAGTCACATTTAATATGCTACTGCTATCATTGGTCCATCACGTAGGAAAGAATTCTAGCACACACCCACCAATTTTTATTCTAAAGTTTGTTGAATAATATCTATCTCTCTGTGCAAGTGTAAAAGCAATTTTCTTGGAGTGATATGCAATGGGGTTTTTTTTATTCACTGTATTTGCAATGTTTTTGCAAAGGGAAATCTTTGGGCTGTAGGATCCCTTTGACAGATGTGTGTGGTTCTAGTGTACGTATTGATCCCTTTGACAGAAAAGAAATTTTAGAATTTTTCAAGACAAATCATATGCTGTTTGACTCTTATCTTCATGGTTTCCAGCCTTCTCTCTCAGATAAATGACTTGTTGGGCTGTAGGATTTCTTAAAGAATGTCCACAATAGTATTTAAGCTTATTTTGCTCTATTTATCTGTTGATGTTTGTTGTTCCTTTTGTTAGAGCATCTAAAAGAATAGCCAAGTTTTTAATAATAGTCAAGTCCAACTATTATGAGCGTATTTTTTTGTCTCTAGCTTGTATGAATTTAACTTTTTTTCATCTAGTGTGAACAGTAAATTAACTATTCACTATTCACACTATAATTTCAGTTTATTATTTTTTGCCTTTAACTTTCTTTCTTGTACTCTCATTCTTTTTCTTTCACATTCTCTCCCACCCAAAATAATATTTAAAGAAAATAAATAGTAAATAGAAAATATGTTGGAGTATGTATAAAAAAAATGAGAAAATAAAAATTTGTATTTTTTCAGTCGCTAAAATGAGGATTTAGGCATACTCTTGTAGCTTGTGTTTTGTGTCGGAGTGCATTGGTTGGTCTAACACCACAGGTCAAGAGGGCTAAGTTTGTTAACTCAAAAGTCTTAGAAGCCAAAATAAAGAAGAAAAGAAAACTCAATTCAAAATAAAAACGTAAAATTTAATATGAAAATAAATTGGGTTATAAGGTAATTAGACCTATAATTATGAAAACAAAGGAAAAAGGATGCAAAATAACTTGAAATTTTTTAGAATCAAGTGCCGCATTTGAACAACTTATAACAATACTTATTAGGACGAGAAAAGTCATTTGAATGTGCCATGTATGACGCCACATCGAAAAGATTTGAATCTACTATTCGAACAACCCGAGCAACTTTAGAGCAAAACATGTTAAGATATGGAAAGTCATTTGAATGCCATCCAAACGTGCCATGCAGCGGAATAGAATAGAACCTTATTTGCACAATAGTCAAATATTCTTCCATGTGATTCTCCAATGGATTTCTTCTTTCTCCCAGCGGTAGAATACACTACCAGAAATTACTGAAGTAATATTCACGGAACCCACAATCTAAGAGCACAATAAAAAATACTAAGAGAAAGTTGTTTTATATTATTTATATGATTGTTCTTTCAATCCATCCAATATAAGGCTATTTATAGAGTCACCCATTTTGATGAGGAGGGAGCAATATTGGAGTAGCATCCCAAAAGTTACTAAATTGAAATACTAATTGACATGCATAACACCTGTTAGATATAACTAATAGGCATAATGCCTGTCAGTTATCAGCTTACAAGTCAAGTGTTGTATCTCCTGGCTTGCATGCAAAGGGCTCGCCCATGTTGACACCCCTCTAATTTCAACAGTAGCCACGTAGGATGCCACATCTTGAATGAAATAAATCTATTGTTTGAATGAGACAAATATTGTTTGAACGAGGACGTCCTACATGAGAATAAAATGCATCCAAAACAAAAAGCAACAAGATTTAAAGCCAAAAACTCTTAAGGCTTGCAATTGGTTGCTACTTTGAAAACATGGTTTTTGTTTTCAAAACAGCAAAACATGTTTCATCCCGTCATAAGAGTTTGGGTGGTTGTTTTGCGAACCAGAACAAGTAAAAACACAAAATATCGAACATAAAAAGATGTTTAAGAAAATGTTTGATGTAAGCCTTGTTTTTATTTTTAAGAATTCCAGTAGTTGGATATATATATTTATTGATTACGAAGATGCTTGATCAGTGGATACAATATCATGCATACAAGTTGGGAACTCATCTCTTCACAGCTTGTCCTCCCGTAATGAGAGAGCTAACTTAGCTAGTCTATGAGCCGCCATAATAGCCTCGCGGTTTACATGATTCATCATGCATTCCTAGAACCATCGAAGCGAGTGTTTCGCATCCCCCCCCCCCCCCCCCCTGCGAAGAGCTTGGACAATCTCAAGCGCATCTCCCATCATGATGATTTTCCGTAAACCCAATGCTACACTAAGCTCTACCCCTTTCCATGCTGCTAACGCTTTGGTGGTGACAGGGTCTTGAACATAGGCCTTGGTCTCACATAGCATTGAAACCACACCTCTTCCATGGTCCCTCACAATGATCTCAATCCCAATTCTCTTCCCTTTATGGTCTACAGAAGCATCCCAATTGACTTTGATGAATCTTGAAGATGGTTTCTGCCAGGGTTCTATGACTGACCTCCTGGGAGCTGGCCATTGGTTATTTACTTTCCATTTGGCCTTGGAGTAAGACTCCATTTGTTCCATAGAAGTATGAAGAAGAGCTGTTGGGCTAGTACACTTCCCACCCAAGACTGTTGCGTTCCTCTTGTGCCATACCTGCCTTGCTACGATAGCCACCATTTGCATCTCCTCTGCACTAGCTCGTTCCATCAGTTTCTTCATGATACTCATGAAGTCGTTTTCATCGCTAGTGCTTTTGTATATCTTAGGAGGGCATTCAGTCCATAGGTCTTGAGCTGATGGGTAGCTCCAAAAGATGTGCCCTACTGTCTCTATCTCCAAGCTACGAATCGGACACAGGGGACCAGGTGTAATGTGCTTCTTGAACAGTTTCTCTTTTGTGGGTAAAATATCACTACATGCCTTCCACATGAATATTTTGACTACTCTCAAAACTCCAATATTCCATATAGCCTTCCACATAATTTTGTTGATATCCCTATTGGAGCAGCTACTATTGTCAACTTCAAAGCGCTCCTTGGCTATATGGTATGCACTCTGTACCGTGTATTCTCCATTTTTATTGCTAGCCCAGACCAATCTATCCTCCCCTCTGTGAGGGCATACCGCCATGCTACATATGAGGCCCGCTTCCTCGGCCGAGAAGACTTCATGGACTAGTGTTGTGTTCCACCAGCTAGTTTCCTTATCCAGTAGTTCATTCACTGTGGCATCTCGCTTGAGAATTCTTAACAGGGATTGGATGAAACCTGCAGTTGTCGTGGGAACCAACATGTCTGTCCAAATAAGAATTTTGCTTTCATCTCCAACCCTCCATACCAGCCCTTCAACAAGTAGCCTTCTTGCATTCCAAATACTCCCCCACATGTAGGTTGGCTGTCTTTCTAGATTTCCTTCCAGAAAGGTGTTGTGAGGATAATGTTTTTTCTTTAAGAATTTTTGAAACTAGACCATTCTGATTTTGGAGTAACCGCTAGCCTTGTTTTGCTAAGAGGGCCATATTAAACCACTCCAAGTCTCTGTTGCCCAGTCCCTCCCCTTTGCTTTGCCCACCCAAGTTTGGTCCAACTCATCCATTCAATTCAGCTATCATCTTGTTTGTGCCCCTACCAAAATTTTGATATCATGGAATTGATGTCCCTACAAATAGTCTTTGGTAGTTGGAACACATTCATAGTGTATGTGGGGATAGCCTGAATAATCGCCTTCAATAGCACCTCCTTGCCTGCTTGGGACAAAAAAATTTTCTTCCACCAATTCATTTGCTCCCATATCCTCCCTTTAATTCCTGTGAATGTGCTTACTCGGGATTTGCCTATTAGAGCCGGCAAACCCAACTACTTTTCATAGCGTTTGGTAGCATTCACCTCGACTATTGAGACAATGAATTGTTTGGCCTCTGCTTTGGTATTCCTGCTAAAGAAAATTAATGTTTTGTCTCGATTTAATTTCTGCCCTGATGCCTTCTCATATTTGTCAAGTATTGCCTAAACATTGGCTCATTCCGAAATGCTAGACCTGCAAAACAACAAACTATCATCTGCAAAAAATAGGTGATTTAGTTTTGTCGCACCTCTAGCAATGGGTAGGCCTGTAATTCTTTCCTCATGCTCCCCCTTGTTCACGAATAAAGTTATCAATTTTATTATCATTTAAGTTTTGTTTTTTGTTTTTTGTTTTTTTTTTTTAATTTCAAAAAATTATAAGACAAGCCAATCGTGTACTCAACTAGGGGCTACTGCTCATCTAGGGGCTTCATGAGCTGAGCTTGAACACGTGTTAAAGACTTGGCTCAAGTTCGTTATGCGTTCAAGTTGTTGAGCCGAGTTTGGAATCCCAATACTCGGCTCGGCCCGACTCAATTATATTTCTACTGTTGTAATGATTTATTGAAGTAGAATTGTTTTTTGGAAGGGATTGGATTGAACTGTGATTTTTATTTTTATTTTTTATTTTTTGTCACTACTAATAAAATTACCAAAATCCTAGAATTTCATTTTCCAAAATAAAAATAAATTCTCCTACTTGCCGGCTACTGTCAAGAATGCATCTTTTCTTCATGTCCACTTCTTTTGTGTGTTAGGGTATGCCAACGAATTTAGGGTGCGTACCCTAAAGAAATGAAGCTTAAATGCATACGTACAACTCATTTTTCTAGAAAGAGCTTCTTATTACTTCACGTCTAAGAGCTTGTTTGGGATTGCGTTTGAGAAATAGAGCTTTTGGGCAAAAACTTCATTTTTAAGCTTTTGCCAAAAGTGTTTTTTTGACAATTTTTAGGCTTTTTGGACCCTTAAAAGCACTTTTAATTTTTTTACCAAACGGGTACTTTTTCTTCAAATAGACTTTTTAAGTGTTAAAAGTATTTTTAGGCTCCTCAAACGCAATCTCAAACAGGCCCTAAGAGCATTAGCTGCAGCTCCTCTATATGTAGTTTGTTCCTTAAATTTAGAAAAAATGTCAAAAAGTCATAAAAAAATCACCCACAGTAGAGTCCCTAAATCTGCCATAATCATGAGGACCAATACAATGGAACCCAATGTATAGGGTTCCACTATAGCGATCCAATACATTATTATAATTATAAAAATTCTCTCTCTCCTCTCCCACCTAAGTTTTGACGCATCCTTCTTCTCCTCCTTGCTTTTCTTCTTTGTTCCATGCTTCAAGCAAATAGATTTCTCCTTCTTGCATAGCCCCATCCTTGGAAAATCTTTGGTGACATTTCCAACTTCCCACTATTATGCCTACACAACCACACGGCCCACACCAACATATCTTTCTTCTACAAAATCATAGAAATCTCCTTCATTCAAAAATGGGTTTCTGTCACACCTTTAAAAATGGGTATCTACCACACCTTCACGTGGTATGTTTCATTCATAAATGAGATTTTGCATAATCATCGAAATATCCTTCATTCATAAATCATCAAAATCCTTCTTCTACCACTGAAACACCTTCAAAACAACATTTCTGGCTAGCATAGACGAGAGAGAAAAAGCAAAAGAGTTTCAAGGAAAAAAAAATTGAAGTAAAAATAATATTTTAATGATATAGGAAAATATTAAGGGAATCTGTTTTGAAGCGTATTTGGATGGGGAATAAAAAATTAATTTGGATCCTTAAACTGAGAAAAAATGGTTGGATAGCTACTAAGAATGCTCTAGGCGTTTTGGACAACAGTGTCTGCCATTTTCGTAATTTGCTTTATAATACAAACAATTAGAAGCAAGAGGTATTTCAAAAACTAATTTGTAGCCGCTCCAATATTGTCTAATAGAATATGGGCCTCCACAAACCAATCAGATTCCTTTATATGTAACTGGCCGTGGCGTAATCAATAATCGAAGAAAACAAAAACAACCAATGAACATTTCCTAGTTAGTTAATGCCAACCTTTTGTCTGTTCCCATCAGAAAACTCAGTTGCGAGTTGGCTGTAAGTGTGTAAATGAATTACCTAAACTTTTTCAATTGTAATAGTTTTAGTTCAATTAGTTATTTTTGTTTCTTGTACAATTGAAGTTAGTTGAAGTTAGTTGTTAGAATTTGTTATGCTTATAGCTGAGTATATAAACAGTTTTGTTTCATTATTGTAATAAAGTTGATTATACAGAGATTCGAGAAACCCTAAGCCTTGTGAAACCCTAAGCCCCCCTCCAGAGCGCCGCCGCCTCAGGGGAGGAGGGATGCCCGTTGCCTGCATCCCTCCTCCCTTTCTTGGTTCCCGATTTTTGTTTTAGGTTTGTTTCTGTCTTTGGTGTTTTCTGTTCTGGTGTGCTTGTGTTCTCTCTCGGTGGGTATTGCTTTTGGGGGTTTTCACTCAAACTCTCCCACTCTCTATTTGTTTGTGTGTGCCGCCGATCTCCTCCGCCCTCGTTTCGCTGCTCACCGCTTGCTGTCGAGTCTTTTCACGCGCCCTTCCCGCACCAAGCTTTTTGTGCCACCTTCTGCGACAGTTTCCGGCCAGCTCGCGATCGGCCTCCTCCGGCTGCCGTGACCCACTTTGAGTGTTTTTCGCATTTATTTTCCTGTTTTGTTGTTTTGTTGTTTTTCTGTTTTTTATTTCCTTTAAGTTTCCTTGTATTTTGTTCTATTTGTTGTAATTTCTTTTCCTGCATTAGTTTTATTGTTCCCTTTATTTTCCTGTATAGTTTTATTTATGCTTGTAATAAGGCCTTCTCCTCCTGCTTTGTTGCGCCCGGTTGCTGCCCGATATTACTGGTCCAAACCTTTGGGTTGTGGATGTGAAATTTATCCTGGCTTTCGAGTCGAGGAGGATGAGTATCGGCTTGTAAGTTTTGCTCTCAAGGCTGATGAATAAGTATCAGTTTGGGGGTTTTGCTCTCAAGGCCGAGAAATAAGTATCGGCTTGGAGGTTTTGCTCTCAAGGCCAAGGAATAAGCGGTACCTATGCATTAGATGGTGTCTGTTTGATGCAGATCTGAGTTTTCAACCTGATATTTAGTCATAGGTTAGCGGATGCTGTGTTTTAGTTGATTTGGTCTGTTGTTGATGACTGTATCTTTAGCTTCGGCTATGATTTACTTCAGAGCTTTTTGCTCTGTTTGTAAGAGCTTTAGGCTCGCAACTTTTATCAATGAATGAGTATGATATGTTTTCAAAAAAAAAAAAAAAGTTGATTATACAGAGAATAAGAACTTTGATCCTCTCTTCTTCTCTCAACCTATTTCAATCTCTCTGCATTTCTTCTTGTTCTTCTACTCGTCTTCTTCTTCTTCCTTCTTCTTTCCATTCCTCTGTTATAGATTTCAAAGCTTAACATGGTATCAGAGCCAATCACAACTTTGTGATTCTTCTGTATTTCTTGTTTCTCTTTAATGGCAAACAACATTCCATCTTCTTTTGCTCCAATTTTCCAGCTTCAATGGTAGAAAATCATCCAAACACCCTTCCAAACCCTTTGACAGATAATCTTCCAAATCCTTTGGCAGAAAATCTTCCAAGTAGCTTCCCAAATCCTTTAGCTGACAACCTTCCAAACAACTTTCCAAATCCTTTTGCAAACACTCATCCAATTGATCCATCTAGTCTGCTTTCTCTCCACAGTGGTGACAATCCAGGAATCTTGTTGGTTGGTCAACCATTGACAGAAAAAAAAAAACTACAAAACCTAGAGCTACTCAATGCTTGTTGCTTTGAGTGCCAAGAACAAGATGTGTTTCATTGATGGTTCTCTGCCTAAACCATCAGTGTTTGATAGTTATTACAATGTGTGGGTTTGTTGTAATGATCTTGTTGTTTTATGGATTCTCAATTCGATTTCAAAGGAGATTTATCCTACTGTCATCTACATCACATCATTTGAAAATATGTGGCCGGATCTTAAGGATCAATATTCACAAAGGAATGGCCCTCAAGTCTTCCAACTGCAAAAGGCCATCTTAGTGGTTGCTTAGGAGAATTCCTGTGTAAGTCAGTATTTCACTCGCATCAAAACTTTTTGGGAAGAACTCAATAATTACAGGCCCATTTTTATATGCAATTGTTATCATTGTGGTCGTATGCAGTCCATTCTTGAGCTCTATAGCCAAAAATGTGTCTTACAATTTTTGATGGGTTTAAATGACTCTTTTTCTACTGTTAGAGCTCAAATTTTGCTAACAAATCCCCTTCCCTCCATTAACAAAGTATTTTCTCTTATTATTCAAGAGAAAAGACAAAGGGAAATTTATGTGAGTTTCCTTAGCCATGATACATCTTTTGCACTCATGGCTAAATCATTCATGACTACACCTACTACCCCTTCCATAGTCCCTCATGAACCTACTGCATTCATGACCAAAACCACACTAGGGTCTAGGTTTGTTAAGCAGAATTATAGGAAAGATCGTCCTATATGTTCTCATTATGGAGTAGATGGCCATACTGTTGAAAAATGCTACAAATTTCATGGCTATCCACCTAGATTCAAGTTCACACGAAGTAAGCCCATTCAATCTGTTCAACAGTCAGCAAATCAAATGCAAGAAACTTATTTGACTAAGTTCCACCAGTTGAACAATCCTCCTTAGTGAACAATGATTCCTGAGCAGTGTCAACATTTCATCGAATTGCTGAAACAATACCCAATCCAATCATCCCAATCTTCTGCTGCATATTCAATTGCTAGCACATCAAGTCATTTCCAAAATCTTAATCCTAAATACTCAGTTTTTCCTGCTTCTTTTGTTAATATTGTACAACAACTAAAACAAAAAACTAATTCTTGGATTATAGACACTGGTGCAACTGATCACATGATCAGTTGCTCATTTCTTTTCATTTCCATTACTATTATAGTTTCAACACATGTGAAATTACCTAATGGTTCTATAACATCTGTCAGACACATAAGCATTGTCCCACTTTAAGACAATCTTACATTGATTGGAGTGTTGTGTGTCCGATGTTTTACCTTCAATCTAATTTTTGCTAGCAAGCTCATTAAAAATCTGAGATATTGCTTTATACAGAATTTTTACCATTGGAGAATGATTGGGGTGGGTAAAGGAAGAAGTTGGTTTGTTTTACTTGCTGCAAGAGAACAATGTTTCTGCTCAAGCAGTATTCATTCCTTCCTTTCAACAACATGCATCGTCTAATTCCATCAAACAGCCATCACAGTATATTTGGCACTATAGACTAGGGCACCCTTCAATTTCTAGAATAAGGTTGCTACATGAATATGTTCTTGAAATCTCATGTAAACCAGATAGCATTTGTCTAATCTGTCCGATATCAAAACAACATAAGCTGCCATTTCCCATTAGTAATTACGTATCTCAATCACCGGCTGATCTCGTTTATTGTGATATTTGGGGTCCTCTGGCCACCAAGTCAATAAATAGTTATGTTTTCTTTCTAACAATTGTGGATGATTATTCAAGGTTTACTTGGGTTCATTTGATGCAACACAAGTCACAAACTAGTTCCGTTATCAAATCTTTCTTTCAACTTGTACAAACTCAGCTTAAAACTAAAATCAAGTGTCTCAGATCAGATAATGGTCCTTAATTTCAAATGAAATATTATTTTTCTGATCAAGGCACCATCCATCAATTTCGTTTTGTAGAAACCCCACAACAAAATACCATAGTTGAGAGAAAACACCAACATCTTCTAAATGTTGCAAGAGCTTTACGTTTCCAGTCACACATTCCCTTAATTTTTTGGGCAGATTGCATACTCACCGCCACTCACATCATAAACAAAATACCTACACCCCTTCTTTCAAACAAATCACCACATGAGCTGTTATATTCTGCCATACCATTATACTCTCATCTTAAAGTCTTTGGTTGCATAGCTTATGTATCAACTTTGTCTAGAAATAGAACAAAGTTTGATCCAAGAGCCATTCCATGTATTTTCATTGGATATCCATATGGCCTGAAAGGCTTTAAATTTTTTAGTCTTCATACTCATTCTATCATCATTTCCAGACATGCTATCTTTCATGAAACCATCATTCCATATGCTTCTCAATTGGGCCATTCATCATCCACAATTCATGATGAAAATATTCCTTCATCCATTCCTTTTCCAGTTTCTGATATATCTAATATATCAGGTTTTCCTTATAATCCAATAGTGTCAATACCATGTCCTATTCCTCAACCACAACCAACCATATCACCTTCTCAATCATAGCCAACCAAATCATCTTCTTATGAACCTAATACTTCATTTGGTTCTAATTCTTCTTTTGAATCAATGAATTCTAATCAATTGCTTTGTCCACCTTTTAGAAAATCCACTAGAGTCAAAACCAAACCTAGTTATTTGTAAGATTTTCATTGCCAATTGGTTTCCTCTTCCCCACCCCCATCTTCTACAATGTCTAATAATTCAGGTAAATCTTATCCAGTGTCTTCTTTTGTTTGTTATGATAACCTGCCATCATCTCACAAACACATTTGCCTAACCATTTCATCCCACATTGAACCTAAGTTCTATCATCAAGCTGTCAAAGATGTACATTGGCATGAAGCTATACATACTGAAATCTCAGCACTTGAAGCAAATCAGACTTGGATAGTTACTAAATTACCTTCAAACAAGCAAGCCATTGGGTGCAAATGGGAGTATAAGATAAAGCAAAAGTTTGATGGCAATATTGAGAGGTACAAGGCTAGGTTGGTAGCCAAAGGGTACACTCAATGTGAATGGTTAGATTACGATGAACTTTTTTCATCTATAACCAAAATGACAATAGTGAGATGCTTCTTAGCCCTTGCAGTAGCTAAAGATTGGATATTGCATCAATTGGATCTAAACAATGCATTCTTGCGTGGGGACTTAGATGAAGAAATCTATATAACTATGCCTCCTAGTTTTGGCATTAAGTGGGAGAGAAAAGTTTGTAGGTTGTATGGTTTGAAGCAAGCCTTGTCACAATGGTTCTCCAAATTTTCTACAACTTTAATTGACCTTGGTTTTATCCAGCCCAAAGCTGATTATTCCTTATTCACAAGGCTCAAAGGTTCCTCTTACATTGCTCTTTTAGTCTATGTTGATGATGTAGCCATAGCTAGCAATGATCTAAAGGCAGTTTCTGATTTCATCATTCTTTTGAATGATAGGTTTCGTTTGAAAGACTTAGGACCTTTGAAATATTTTCTAGGACTTGAGGTTGCTAGATCCATAGAAGGAATTTCTATATGCCAAAGAAAATATGCCTTAGAGATTCTTGAAGATTCAGGTTTATTAGCTTCTAAACCTATTAATTTTCCAATTGAGCAAAATTTGAAATTATCAAAGGATGAAGGTCCTCTCCTATGAGATTCTACTTTCTATAGGAGATTACTTGGCAGACTCCTATACCTCACTATCACTAGATCTGATATAGCATACTTAGTGCAAATCTTAAGTCAATTTATGGATAAACCAAGACAAACACATTTAGATGTTGCCACAAGGGTTTTGAGATATGTTAGAATTCTCCTACAGAAGGTCTAATGTTTCGAGCAAACTCAAATTTTCATATGAAGGCTTTTTCAGATTCAGATTGGGCAGGTTGTGTTCATACTCGAAGATCTGTTACTGGATTTTGTATATTCATTGGTGACTCATTGATCTCTTGGAAATCTAAGATGCGATAGACAATCTCAAGGTCCTATGCTGTTAGGGCCGTTAAGTGAGCGAAGTGTCTCGTGAGCAAGCTCGGGCTCGGCTCGCATAAGCTCGGCTTGTGCTCGACTCGAATATTAAATGAAGCACTTCATAAACATAAATCCTAACTCGAATATTAAACGAAGTAAGCTCAGCTAGACTCGGATAGGCCCGTGAGCAAGCTCGTATAAGCTCGTGTGTGTGTATATATATAAACTAAGTAATACATAATTAATTATAAATCTCATAATTATTAAAATCTTAAAATTGCATTTATATTTAAGCGTTAGAGAATGAAAAATTTTAAACCCTTCGTGATCAAAGAGAGAGAGAGAGAGAGAGCAATCATTAAAAAGACCTCGATTCAATTATAGCAGACCCAAACGAAAGGAAGAAGAATCAAGCAGAAACTATTGAGGGAGATTGCAAAAGACATAAACTATTGAAGAATCATACAGACCTAAACACTATCACTACCTGTTTGATGAGCGAGAGTGAGAGAGTGGGAAATGAGAGTTCAGGTGGAAGATGCGCTGTAACTGGTGATGAGGGGGATTGAGAGAGAGACGTTGAAAAAATAGTTTTTTGTAGGGGGCGTTGTCCCAATGCAGTCTAAATGCAACCTGTTAACTTGTCCCACATTGTTAAGAAAACATTAATCTCCAAGTTTGTTTATCTATAAAAGGATGCATATCCTCTCTCTTTGAAACCAAATGTCTTGCTGTATTGACTTAGGCTCCATACTCGACTAGTCAGGTTATGCAAATACTCATATGCAAACTAACTTCTTAAGCCGTTTAAGGGTACTTGAAGTTAAATTTTTTTAAAAAAAAACAAAAACATTAAATATAAGAGCCAACTCGCGAGCTGGCTCAGCTCGACTTATTATTAGCTCGAGCTCGATTTTTTTGGCTCACCCTTGAGCTCGAGCTCGAGTAAAATTTAAATGAGCCAAGCCTGAACAAGGGAAGCTCGCTCAAGCTCGGCTCGCTCAAGCTCGGCTCGTTTACACCCCTATCTGCTGTGGCAAAATATCGAGCAATGGCGTCTACTTGCTGTGAATTGATGTAGTTATCCTCCTTACTTAAATACTTTCACCTTTCACATTCCACATCCAAAGGTTGCTTTGTTATTTTGTGACAGTCAATCTGCTTTGCATATTGTAGCAAATCATGTCTATCATGAAAGAACTAAGCATATTGAGATTAATAGCCATCTCATTAGAGAGAAAATTCAACTCGGCCTTATCAAGACATTATCTGTTCATTCTCAACATCAGTTGGTAGACATTTTCACCAAAGGACTTGGCTTCAAAGACTTCAATCATTTACTGTCCAAGATGTTTGTCAAAGACATTTATCATCTATCTTTAGGGGGAGTATCAGACAACTCAATTGAGAGTTGGCTACACGTGTGTAAATGAATTAACTAAACTGTACAAAAAACTTTTTGTTTCTTGTAGAGTTGAAGTTAGTTGTTAGAATCTGTTATGCTTATAGCCAAGTATATAAATAGTTTTGTTTGATTATTGTAATCAGGTTGATTATACAAAGAATAAAAACTTTGATCCTCTCTTCTTCTCTCAACCTGTTTCAATCTCTTTGCATTTCTTCTTGTTCTTCTGCTCATCTTCTTATTATTCCTTCTTCTTTGCATTCCTCTATTACAAATTGCAGAGCTTGACAGTTCCATCATAGACATCTATGCACAATATTCACATCCTCAGCAATTCTGTAAATCGAAACTGTTCATTATTTATTAACGAAAGGTCGCGATTTCCTTTTTTTTTAGGGTGGCCAACCATCTCCAAAACAAAAAAAGGGGTTTAATTTCTTTCTGAATAGAATTGATGACGTGCTATAATTGTGATCATACGTTAGTAATGCATGCTCTAGATTGATAGAACTGTAGAAGTATCTAAATTAATATGCATAAAACTTGTTTTGACTTGTAATATTGCCAATCTCATCTTCTATTTTAAAAAAGATTAATGCTAAAAATTACATTTTTATTTCATAATTATTTCACAATTCTGACATTGTAATCAGGACTCCCACATCAACATTAATAAATAATTATAAGATAAAAATATAATTTCTAACAATTTTGTTTTATGTCGGGTCGCAATAAGACACTTCCAATCAATCACAAAACCACGAAGCAGGGTTATTTAATTTATTGATAATTCAGATTTGAATTATGATCCTGCAAAAAGAGGAAGAAAATGTTAAAGAACGAAAAGGGCAATTGCTACTTAAAAAAAAATTAAAAGATATCATAGCAAATCCAAATCATGGTGAAATGAACTTACAATAGGCTCTCTCTAAGTCAAATCTCTGGGTATTCTCAATTGGAGAATTTCAAGGGCCTCATCATCGCATTGTCTTCATGATCCAATATCTGCAAATTAATTTGAAGGCCAATTTTGTTATAAGATAGATAAGACTTCACTATTTTATTTTATTACATTTAAGAATGTACATGATACAATGCCACTAAAACTTTTACATGACATTTAATATATTTACTACATGTCATCATGTATACCCTTAAATGCAATAAAATAAACTCCTAACCACCAAATAAATCTTCTTTGTTTCACTTAATTAGTTTCCTATTTCAAAAAATTGATTACAACACACATTAACTTTGACATACGTATTAACACGTATCAACTATTAGCAGAGATGAATTTTGGAATCAAATGGACAAAAATGCAGGCAAAGGACATATCTGAGAAGCTTTTTTCACAATGCAGGCAAAGGACAAAAACTTACAGGCAAAGGACTACTTTTCAGAAACTTGTTGGAGACCCGTGACCGCAACATTTCATAGGAAAGAGCAATTTTTATTCTTTTATCATCGATTTCCTGAATTCTACCGGCCATGTGATATTTCTCAACCATTAAATGGATTATAAATTATATTTTACGCCCTGCATTTACTTGAATTACCGAGTTTATATATATATATATATATATGATACGAAATACTTACGTGGCAATGGTACACGAAACCGGGCTGCGAAGTTGCATCAAAAGGGTAGGATGCATTTGAGTGAATGTAAGAAAACCTCACTAGAATCCTTGTCACTGCTCCGGGTCTCATCTTGAACACGTTCTTCCACCCCTTCTCGTATGCTGGCACCTCTATCTTCTTGCCACGTGCGTACTTGCTTATCTGGCACTTAATCGCATCGTTGAGTTTTGTCATGCAACTTTTGAACTCATCCGCATTCACCAGCTCCGTCTGATCCAACGCCACAAACAGCCCCAGATGAATGTGCAAAGGATGATTATCCTCCGTTAGATTGATTATGTTCCACACCTCCGTGGCCCCCACTTTCGGGGTCTCCGTCGCGGGTGCCTCGTACGGCTTCCCATTCAAGTATAGATGAGTTGGCTCATCGATGTCGCTCGTGTACTCGTACATAGCGATGTATCGAGTGAACGATGCACCGGATAAATTTGGACGCGGATATTCCATCAGCTTCTTGGGTACTCGCCACGTGTCAACCTCATGACGTCTAAGGATGATAAACTTGAGGACTTTGCTGTTGGCCTCGTTAACGGGGTCGCCGGATGGGTACGGGTAGGGTGCGTCGTTGGCCAGAATAGCAATGCCATTCTTTGACTTTGAAAAGTCAACAACCACGTCAGCAATCTCGGATGGGCCCAGTAAAATAGCATTGGTCATCACCGGTTCATTAAGGTAAGCCGAGTCAGATCCCACGTGGATGAATCCCAGGCCGTTGGTAAAGAAGAACCTGAAGAATCGAGCGTTGCTTGCATTGATGATACGGAACCTGTATTTACGACGTCGTACTGTCATACGTGGCCAGGCTTTCCCATTCACTACGATAGCGTCACCAAAATACTCTGGCTGCCACTGGGGGTGTATGGAGGGATTGTTTCCAGTGGAATTCATGTACAGGGAACCATCGGTGCGAAAGCTACGATCAAATACGACCAACGGTCGATCGAACTCATCACCTTGAGGGAGTCCAAGTGGGGCCTCCACTTCAGGGTGACGGATTACGTAGGCCCCAATCAAGCCAGCAAGGAGATTTACCCTCGTTAATCCCATGGCATGATCGTGATACCACAAATTTCCAGGGTGTTGTTGGTTGTGGTAGTGATACTTTTTCTTGGTCCACGTGGTCCCTCTCGCTTTGAATCCAGCTGTGAACCATGAGTTTGCATGCCCATCACTCTCAGGCTCATCGATACCGCCGTGGAGATGAACCACCGTAGGAATACCCTTCTTATCAGCCGGAGTGGCTGTTGGGATGGTGGGGTCCCACGGAAGTATGTGTTTTTTAGGGAGGTGATTATGCCACGTCACATAGGTGTCGATGCCATGGAGGGCCTCGATTGTTGGACCAGGAACAGTCGCCGCGTGCTTGGATACACCGTAGGCAAAAACCGGCGTGGGAGGAAGATCTCGATGGAATTTCTGCAAAGCAAAAGCAAATAACCACCACCACCACCGATTACAATGACTTTTTTTTTTTGTAGGCATCTGATTCTTTTCATGTGATGCATAGAATAGAACGACAAACTCCAATTAAATTGAGCTCAAAACTGGATTAAATAAAGCAGAATTTATGGGGGTAAATTTGTTTGTTCAGAAGCAGCAAGGGACAGGGAAAGAGGCTCCTCAGCTAAATGAAATATATAATTTAAATTTAAATAATTGATGTAAAGTTGAAAAGCGTACGCAGACAAAAAAACATCATGCACTGTAAAGCGGAAGAACCAACATGCAGACTGCAGACTTTCATTATGAGCCGTGGGATATTTTGGAGTTCCTTAAAAGTAGCTTTTCAAATGGCCGAGAGAAGATCAGAGGCCAGGCCGGTTGCATGGACAGCAATTGTTTGGCTGTTGCCAGTTAGGGAAGTTAATGGGAAATATTGGGGGAGACTGACATGGGAGAAAAAGTGACTGATTCATCAGAGCTTCATAGAGCTTGCTTAATTGTAAAAGTTTTATGAACCATTAATTCCATATGTGGGCTGGAACAACAGTTTACAGTTATATCAGTAACTACTAACAACTACCTCAGAGCAACAAAACAACTCACAAGGAAAGAACCAAACGAACAAACAAACAAACAGAGCCTTAATTAACAGCATCAGCAAATTAACAAACACTTGGGACTGAACTAAAAAAATGGAAAAGGCTTTGCCTCTTACCCATTTCTTCTCGAACATGCCAATCTTGAGTGCCTTGGATTTGGGAACACCAGACACAACATCAAAGCCTAGGATTTTGGGCATATCCGGAAGCTCATCTACAAACATTTTCAACTTGGATGGATCGAAAAGCCTGTCTTCTGCCCATGAAGTGCTGATGAGCAGTCCTACAATAACTAAAGCAATGAGATTAAATTGCAAAATTCTCTCAGTCCCATCTCCTGGTTGCATGCTTGCGAACGGGGAGAAGGAGAGAGAGAGAGAAGCCTTTGATGGAAGGGTGAAGAAGGTTTATTAGGTATTTATCTGGAGGAGGAATCCATGGTGAGAAATGAAAGTTGGCCCCCTTTTTTATTTCTATGGTGAACCTAAAAGACATGGTTTTTTTTTTTTTTTTTTTTTTTTAAGTTTAATTAATTAAAGACATGTTTTCATTTACAGAATACCTGCGACTTTCGCTTTCATTTTTATTCATGACATATTTTGGTTCGAGTTTTTTTTTTTTTTTTTTTTTTTTTTCAGTTACGGTTATTATTATCAAAATGTTAATAAATTTATTGTTTTTATTAACTTAAACTTTTAAAATAATTAATATTTTAATATAATATTAAAGTAAACATAGTAACTCTCATATGGAATCTCATATAAGGAAAATTTTTGAAATATAATTAAACATTTATAAATTAAATATCATAGCCCTGTATTTCATATGTCATTTTAATTAAATATTTCACGTGTTGAGCATCACTTATTAAATAAAACTTGAAAAATGATTGATATCAATAATTTACTCATATTTTTCTCATATTCTCCTACAAATTCAACAAATCAACTATTATATTTGTAAGGTTCACCATTAACTTTATAAGATAAGATGTAAAAAATATTAACATCAATCATTTCTCATAAAACATTGAAGCCACATGCACGTGAGTTAGAGTTTTACATTATCAATTAAATGATTAATTTTTTTTTAAAATCAATTTAAACTTCTACACAAATAATGATTTAATAATTATGTATTAAAGTTTTCTAATTTTTCTTTAATTACATGTTCTTCAATAAGCCTTTTTACATTGTCTAGTCCAACTACTTTCCTTTGGACTAGCTCAAGCAAATTTAGGAGCACAGTTACAAATGTGGCATTGTTATAAATCTTAATTGTATGTTTTGACCAATTCGAGATTATGTCTTTTTTGTGTCCTCCCAAAATTAACGTGACTTTTAAAATCACTATTAGACTTGTAATAAATGATTATTGAATTTTGATACAACCGTAGTTTTAAAAGTCACATCAACTTTGTAATTATTGCATTATTTCAAGATATTCATCCGAAAATAATGCTTCTCCTAAGCATTAGCCCCAAAATTAAGAGTAATGATTGGTATTAATATTTTGCCTATTTTTCTCATATTTTCTTATAAATTATTTAGATTAACCATTAGATTTGTGGGGTCCACCATTAACTTATTTGGGGTCCACATAAGTCCACAAATCTAATGGTTGATTTATAAGATGATATGCATGGGAGGAATATTAGCACAATATTAACACCAATCATTTCTCACAAATTAATAAGGAAAACTTTCTCAAATGTTTCTGAGTCTCTAATTTTCATAATAAAAGTCGTGGTTTTTTAGTGACAGATAGGTTTTGATAATAAATATGTGAAAATTTTTATGTTAATTTAACAAAATAGTAAAACATGTAACTGATCTGTTCCGGCCCCCAAAAGCAGACTAGATCTAAGACATAGAGATTGACTATGTTATGTTAGAGCTATATGCTCTATGTTAGAGCTTCCCTCAAAACGTAAAACATGTAACTGGAAATATTAATACAGATAATTGTGTCGATGATAATAGCAATATAATGTAACACAATGAGCAACAATAAAACCGACAATGACGTACATTAAATTTTAGCCAAAATTAGAGTATTTATACTAATCTTATATTGGAAATTTTTAATATTGTATTAAAAAACATTTGAGTTTTAGATAATAACTAGGTGAGAGTTTTTTTGAATATACTTATGGTTTACACTTTACAGTACTTTTACAAATAGTATATGTAAATAGGGCTGTTAAGAGAGCAAGCCGCTCGCTTGCGAGATTGGGCTCGGTTCGTGCTCGACTCGAATATTAAATGAAGCGTTTCGTGAACACGAATTCTGACTCGAATATTAAACGAAGGTAACTCGGCTCGACTCGACTCGGCTAAGCTTGTATAATGTTCGAATTGGTAGTTATTCACATAATTCCTCATATTAATATTTAAAATTGATTATTTTTTTTTTTTTTAATAGCATATCCTTTTATTATAAAAGTATGCATACCATCTTTCTTCAAAACTAAGTGCCTTACTGTATTGACTCGGGCTCCATACTCCTCTAGTCAGACTAAGCAAATGTTCATATGCAAGCTGGCTTCTTTAGCCGTTTAAGAGTACTTGAAGTTTAAATTTATAATAAAAAAATAAATTAAGAAATTAAATTAAATATAAGAGTCAGCTCGTGAACTGACTCAGTTCAGCTTGACTTATTATGAGCTCGAGCTCGAGCTCGATTTTTTGGCTTGTCCTTAAGCTCGACTCGAACTCGAACTCGAACTCAAATAAAATTTAAATAAGTCGAGCCCAAATAAAGGAAGCTCGCTCAAACTCAGCTCGTTTACAACCCTATAAGTAAATAGCCAGGTGGTGCTCTTTATTAAGGTTCCAAAATCTTATGCCAGCCAGGGGGAATGATGACGGGGAAGACAAGAAAGGTGCACTTGGTGGAAGACAAGATTAATTGTACATATAATTGATCATTAGAGGAACCACAAAGTATCAACAATCAATCAATAAATTAGTCTTGTTTGGACTGTGGAGGATATTTTATTGCTGGAATGGAATGATCTGTCTCATAATTCATTTGGACCACTCTTTCGTTTGGATGCCCTTAATGGATGATAATTATATTGATAATTATTTAAGGGAAGCTGGCAAGAATTAAAATTTAACAGCCCTATAAAACCTCAAATGAATCTTTTCATTATTTCACATTTATGTTTTTCACTTTCGGATAGAGATTCAAAGCTTTAACGCACCAACAGTCCTATATCATAACTATTTTTCATCCAATATGTTTAAAATGACAAAAATACTTCTCCAATATAACTAATCGGATATTATTTAATTCAAATGATTTTTTTTTTTTTTTTAAATAGAGAACTTCTATTTATTTATTATTTTTTTGAATAATCAAATACGCTTTATTTCCAAGAGCTCAATCAAAATTACAGAGAGTCCAAAGTGGAGAAAACCACTCTAAGTATGAAGAGCATGACGTTGTAGGGTTAGAATATCATAAATACAGCTCGGGGTTTCCTCAAACCAAATACGCTCACCCATAGATGACGTTGCTTCCTTTGCTAATCCATGTGGAGCCTGGTTGGCATCTCTCTTGACATGACGAATCTTCCAAGTGCGAAGAGATCCCAAAATTACCTTTATGTCTTCTATAATCTGTCCAAAAGGCCTCCAACAATCCTCTGACTCCCCAATAGCATTAACAACAATTAGGGAGTCTCCTTCTAAAATAATATCATGGAAACCCATTTCACTACAAAATTCTGCTGTCTGAAGAGCCCCCCAAGGTTCGCCAGTACCAGGTTCTTGGATCATCTGGAACCTCTCATTTTTGTTGCACTTACCATTCCTTCATGGTCCCTCACAATGACACCAACCCCCATCCTTTTTAGCTTGAAATCAAAAGAAACGTCCCAGTTTACTTTGAACAATCCAGGCGGAGGTGGTACCCACTTCGTCTTGTTCTCGCCGACCCCCTTCCGAATAGTCCCCACTTAGATCCAATGATTCAATGAATTGTTGCAGGAGATTCTCGCCTTCTTGTATTAGATTATTCGGGTGCATAAAGTCACCTCCATGGACCACAGAGTTTCTTCTAGCCCAAAGTTTTTTTGACAAAAGAGCAAAAATGAATACCTCTTCTCTGCTACAACGGTTGACTAAGTATTCAAAGACGTCCATGAAGCAAGACCCACGGACATAACATTTTTGGAGCTTTCCTCGGCAGGGCTCCCAAACGTCCATAGCCGAGGGGCAGTCCCATAGGACGTGCAGAGCTGTTTCTCTCTCACTAACACATAAGATGCACTTGTCATCATTCACAACACCCCTCCTCAATAAATTATCCTTAGTAGGGAGAATGTTTTTGCACGCCCTCCACAAGAAAACTTGAGGAGTTTGGGATTTGCATGCTCCATAAGAACTTCCACAATTGTGTACACCTTGACTGAGTCGAGCTTGTTCCGGACTGCATCATTTTCCTCTCCATCTTCATATGGTATGCAATTTCACGAGCATAAAGCTCTTACAACACAGAACATACAACTCTAAAAAATCATAGTCAAAAGCTATGAAGGTTATAAAGTCATAAAAATGATTTTAAGCCTCCGCTAATCTATGTACAATTACATTTAAGGAACATATCTGCTTCGTGCAGACTAGATCTAGGACATTGATAGCCCAAATACAAAAATAAAAAAGCAATTAGAAACTAAAAAATCCAACCGTGAGAGTTAAGCCCTACACTGATCTACTTCATCCTCAACCCAAAGGCCAGGAAAAGCAAAACAAAATAAATAAATAAATCCCACAAGCAGCAGCGGAGCAATTCGGCATCGTAGACATACCCTTTGGAAGACATGCCTTGGCCGAAGAAGACAATCAGATCTAAGGTTGAAGAAATTAGATCTGGATCTACATCTAGATCTAAAACAATCCGCTAAAAACAGAGACCGGAAGAGCCTATAGTGAATATACCGAGCACTGTTACTGTAAAAGGGGAGGAGGAGAGATCTAGATCTAGATCTTTCATCCTCTTGAAGTTCTTCTTGGTGTTGTCTAAAAAAGAAAAATTCTTGAAAGAAGGCAGACCCTCTCTCTCTCTCTCTCTCTCTCTCTCTAAGAATAGGCATATTCCCAGTTCAAATAAATTAGAGAGGATCTTAATTTCCTAATAGTTTTAATAAACCTTTAATACATCCAAAAAAAAGACAAATTTGACCAACTGCAACTATTTTATCAAAGACCAAGTTCTTAAATTTTGGTTTAATATATAGGACAAAGTGTTTAAATTTTGGCTCAACTGTAATGTAATTTCACGAGGGATATTTCATAAAAAGGAACTGAATCCTTTCCAGTTCATTTACAGGAGAGCATCTAGTTCTTAGGTCCTGCCCCCTCTCAATCGGTCAATCTATGCTTGCATTAATGAGGTGACGTGAGCTATTGAAATAGCCTTCTCTTGTACTAAACACTAAACAATAGATGTGAAAGGCCATATAAATAAATAAAATTTCAACATAGTCCTGATTTTTCTAGATTCTAATCTAAATGAGTGATGCTAAAAAGATGAATTTTGAAAAAAAAAAAAAAATGGTAGTCTAGCTCTAGCCAATTGAAATTAGGCAGTAGATATGCTTTTGTAGAATTCAAAACAGCAAAAAATCAATAAAAAGTAGCCTAATAAATCAGCCAAAATAAGTCTCTTGCTCAAAGAATTTTAATATGCAGCCAAAAATGTAAGGACAAAAGCAATCACATCGATAGGCACAAAAGTCCTCCCACTACCCCTTTAGATCGGAAGATGTGAGATTTTTGTTATGACCCGAAAAATTACGAATAAAATTCTTCTGTGTCATGGGAACCCCAAAAGAAATTGTGGCCTAAATCAGGACATTGAAGATTAGATTGACCAGAAGAGCTCCTTCATTGCTTTTGGTGGGTCTTTATGTGAAAATGATGGGAGTTAGTTGATAGGTTGGAGAGGTGTAGAGAATGATTATTTTCCATTTCCTTCTTGCCATCATCAGAATAAGCTTGAAAGGGAAAATTACAGCAATATACCAATATTGGCCCAATTGGGCTTAAGGACCCAACCTCATGGGGCCCAAAATCAGGAATAGAGATTAGAGTATACAATATTTACACCACTTGAATGTAAAAATAAACTCCATTTTGCTTTGCTTTTGTGGATATCCGATGTGTGTAGCACTTTCCTTTGAGAAGTAAGTGGCATGTTTGGTGAACCATTATCAGCCAATTTTTATTATTTAGTAATAAGATAAATATATTAGTCATTTTCTTTGATATTAAATTATTACTTATTTTAAAAATCTATACTAAAATAAAAGTGAGCTTCAAACTCTAAAATTTTCTTTAATATCATGTTAAATAACCTACTATTTCAATTTTCTTTTGAAAAACACTCATAGTGAGAAATTAAACTGGTTACACATAAATCCACCACTAAGATCCATGGGCCAAGGATCTGGCGTCGTCTCCTGAACGCCCGGGCCACTTGCTCAAATCCGAGTATATACTGGACCGAATCTTCTATACTTAATGACCAGATACGTCCGTTACAATTAGAATGCGCTCCGACTATATGGACATGTCACATGTGTCAAGATCCTCGAAACGGTTACACTTTGCCCTTGAAGAACTCTCGACGGTTATGCGCCATCCTCGGAATCCTACTAATGGCAACAACGATTTCATATCAATTATAATGGATAGGGAATATGAATATTATCTCCTCTAGCCGTTATGCCTAGATCGCAGATTCTCCGTCTGATCAGCATAGCTGCACCAACATGATCAGCTACAAAAGACCTCATCTCCGAAGAGACTGGTACATACACTGAATGTCATACTAAGCTTTATACTAAGTTTACACAAACAATGACTTAAGTATCGGAGAAGGAATTGCCGGCCACCACCTGGTGCATCCTCTTGACGTGTGTTCTTGTTTATAGAATCAAAGGAAAGCGAACGAGAGAGAATCTTCGATTTGCCCTTGAGTCTACCATACCGGAAATTGTAACAAAAACTCAAGTTAAAATTACTCTCAGCATTTCTATGAAGCAAATGGTGATGAATGTAGCTGCTATGAGAATGTTAAAACAAATTTACAAAAAAGCTACCAAAAATAAAACAAGCAAACACAAAATGCAGAGACTCATCAATTTCATAATTTACAATTCTTGACAGATACATGGAAACCCTTGACATCCAAAGCAATAAAAAAAAAATTAAAAATTAAAAATTAAAAAAAAATTACCCAAATGGGATAAAAACATTCCAGACAAATGAAGAAGAAGAAACTCACCTCAATCTTCCAAAAAGTCTGCTTATTTCACGAAGCTTCTAAACCTTCCCTAGCAGTGGCTCTGGCACAGGTGCTTTGCTCTTTTTCAATCCTCATTTATTATAAGGATTTATATCCTTATTATATACTCTAACAGACAGTACACAACCATTGATTCTGGTCGTAAGTGACAACAATGTCACCAATCCTAAATCCGATAACAATCAACAGATAACCCAAACTACAAATTTACAATCAAAACTTTCCTATGAACTGAGATGGAAATGCCACACTGCTAATTCTGCATTATGGGTGTCCAATCTTCCATTATAGTCATTTTCCGCTTTCTTAACATATTTATTGCTTCCAAATTCCAACATGAGAAGGAAATAAAAATTTGAGCATGTTAACCAAACTAGAGATCTACACCAATTAATCTCCTGTGTTCATTGCTGTTGTAATGGAAACGCTGTCCTGCAGCAAAGAATACAATTATACATAGGACAAGATTGGTTTCAATAGTAATTAATGACACGCATATGTGTCAGATGAATGAACTCTTCCTAAACTACTTAAATCATATCTTATCCTTTTCTCTCTATATCCTTTCTTATGTGTACAAATTAACTAGGACCAAGAGAAAATCCCAAAACGTTTCCTTTAAAAGATGTGTGAAGCGATCCAGCATGGCCTCCATAGTGCTATGATCAGGAGAACATGTTATTAAGCTTCACCTGCAAGAAATACTTTTGCTAGTGTTGGGTGGTCTTGAACTTCTCTCAACCTTAAAAGCTAGCTCAAAATGTGAGGCTTTTCCTCGTACTTAACCACTCGTCCTGCCCTTTTATAACCGATGTGACATAACTTAACACTCTTATAAACTGATCACTAACTCTTTCTACCACCGATGTGAAATAACTCTAACAGTTAGGAGGGCAGTAAAGGAATCTAGTGTTGGGATCACTGGGGAACTGATGAGAGAAACTGCTTTGATGATGATGCAACCCTCTGAGTTGTTGCATAAAGCTGCTTGGACAAAGAAAGCAGTGTCAAGTCTGTTAAAACTTCTTTATTTTCTTGTTTTTAGCACTACTTCGAATACCATATGCATGCATAATTTAACATTCTTGCAATTATGATTGTAAACATTAAAACATGGTTCAAGTCTTTTGTCTTCCGTCCCATAAATTAAGTAAAAAAGAAATGTTGCAATGATGCAGAAATTGACGAAGCCAAGTTTTACATCGATCTCCCAGCAACGGAGTCAAAAACCAACATTCTACCAACAGTGGATCTAGTCAGCATGCCATATCAGAAACTCTATCAGCAATTCTACAAGTATTCCATTTTATTAGCAATTTATAGGAGTATTTGAGTTTAAAGCAACTCTCGAAGGGTCTCAAATCTCAACGTATAAAGGAGTTGAGACTTGAGAATTCTACAAGGAGAAACATCTTTAATTTTTACTCAAAAGATGAAGTAAGTCCAAAGGCTAAAAGAAAGATAAAACTCGGTAGAGTACTTGAGAAAAAAATTTCTGATTTGATAATAATTCAATTAATTGAGTTTTACATAATAAGCTAACCTATTTATAGAAGAGAAATACTTGTAAAGAAAGTAAACATAATCCTAATAGTAATAGTAAACATAATCCTAGTAGCAATAGTAAACATAATCCTAATAAGGAAATGAAAATAATTAAAATAAATCTAACCCTATTAAGGAAAAGAATTAAAATTCTAATATAAAATTGACAATCAGCGGGAATCGTGACAATCTTTCCTTATGTACTTTCATTGTTTGAGAACAAGTAAAATTTTGATCAAGATGAACTGCTCCAATATTATTTTTGATATTTTCCTTATTTTTTGTTTTTACAAAAAATATAGGTAAATATGGTCCTATATCACATTGAGAAACTACTATTATTTTTTAGAGAAAACTTCACTTTGGCCCCCTGAACTTCCACTCAATTTTACAAACCCCCTGAACTTCCAAATTTCTCATTTTGGACTCCTGAACTTTCAATTACTCTTAATGTGGACCCCTCCATCAGATTTTAAACATTACATGATGTTTATACTCCTGATTTTTGTATAAAATTTCAACTTTCAAAATGTTTTTTATTTTTTAAAAAAATGAAAATCAATGACATTTTGGTCTTTTTTATATTTTTAACGGCTAAAATTAACGGAAGGGTTCTAATTTAAAGTAATTGAAAGTTCAGGGGTCCAAAATGAGAGATTTAAAAGTTCAGGAGGGGTTTGTAAAATCAGGTGAAAGTTCTGGGGGCTAAAGTAAAGTTTTCCCTATTTTTTATTTTCTTGTTTCTACTCTTCACTTTTGTGTTCAGTTCCAATTATGTTAGTTGTTTTCTATTTCTATTGGTATTCAATAAGTTGGTAAATTATATAAGAATAAATGTAAAATTAGCTATTGTGATTAGCTTAAATTACTGGTTACCATTAGGTGCTATGCCACCTCAACTTAGGTGGTGTGGCCCGAAGGCCATCCCTAGATCTACCAACCCCAGCCACCTGTGAGTGGCTCGCGTGTGTTACGCGTCGCCATTTTATTAGAACTGACTTAGCACCTAACAGAATCCATCAAATATTTTAACGGAATTTGACTTGAGAGAATAAATATTTATATATTTTTTTCTTCAGATCTCAATAACTTTTGAATTCACTTTACTACGAAAAATCAGCGATTTATAATTTAGGTAAACCATCCTAACTAAGTTTACATTTATCTCGATTATATAAGTGAATGTAACACAGCTTAATTTTAATTATTCTAATTTTTTTTTAACCTTTTTCGAGATGAGATTTGTTTTATTCAAGGCAGGACTGTTTTTAATCTTCCTCATTAATGTTCCGTTCTCCCACGTCACGCGGTCGCTTCGGTTACACCACAGCACGCATGTACTGTTGTTATGCGTCATCAACACGCTCACATCTACCAAATTTGCATGTACTAATATATTTACAGCCTCACAACCACACTTAAGGGATTTATGTATTAATCTGTTTTTTTTTTTTTTTTTTTTTTTTTTTTTTTCTCTGAGTAAAATTTATAAATTAATCACTCATTTTGTTTATTCACCAGCAGAATGGCTAACAAACAAACAAGGAAAGAACAAGCAGACAGAACTGAAAAAAAGAAAAAGAAAAAAAAAGAGAGGAACATTGTCTGAACAACAACAACTACATAATACAGTGATAGGATTCACCCACATGGCCACACACATAGCATCCTAACCCATCCCCTTCACAGACAGCACAAAGCAGAATACAGTCAAAAAGCCACCAACTCCACTAACAAATGACTTTGAAGTCAACACATACTTTTTCTCTCTACACAATTTTTTATATTACATTATGGAACAGCTGCTTGTGTTCTCATCACTGAACATGTGTGCTGCAGAGTTATTGCCACTGTAATTAGGTTCAGTGTAAGGGTAGGAGGGGTTGGGGTTGAGGTTGGGGTTAGGGCTAGGGCTAAGGCTAGGGCTATAATTGTAGTAATAGCCAGTGGTAGGGGGAACAAAGGGGGACCTGTGATACATCATCTGGGGTTGTTGTTGTTGCTGCATGGCATGCCTGGCATGCATGTTCATGTTCATCATCATGGGTGATGGATGGTTGTACCCATTCATGTTCATCAGCATGGATGATGGGTATTGGCCTGTGGCATATCCACCAGTTGGGAAACCAGCAGGAGATCCCTGATGATGATGAGCATTGTTTGATTGGACTTGGAACCCTCCTCCCAAGCTATGGGAATTGCCTCCTAAAGCAGCAGCGGAAGCAACATTATTAACCCCATTTCCATGAAAACCAGCCAGACCCATCATGGCATTGATGTCATTTGCCCTTTTCCCTTCCCCTGCATTCATGTTCCCACCACCCAAATGAGCACCGTTCATTTTTAGAGCAGCCATGGTTTTTGGATCAATCCCACCTGGACTAGCCTTCATTACCATATTCTGATTTGGGTTTCCTTTCTTTCCGTTCCCAGCATTCACATTTCCAATATTGTTCATTTTTCCATTGTTGGAAGAAGCTGCAGCAATGGCTCCAACGCCTTTCTTTGCATTGTTTGCATCGATTGCCTGCTGCCGGAGCAGACCCAGTTGATTAACTTTCTCCCTGACAAACCGCAGCTCCTCCTCTTCATCATCCTCCTCCTCGTCATCAAAAAAGTCATCATCTTCTTCAGAGCTGAAAGCAGGAAATTTCTGCTGATTTTTGAACACTTCAAGACCCTTCATTAACCCCTGTTTTTGGCCTTTGTTGTTCTTATCATCTTTGATGCAGTTGGTTTTCTGCTTTTGGTTTTGGTTGGTCTTCTGAGACCAAAGCTCAGCATGTTTTCCAGCTCTGACAAGTTTCTTGATCAAAGTAGCAGCATCTACACTTCCTGAAACTGTAACCTTTTGCTGCTCTGTATCTATGTTTACTTGGTACACGCCTGTAACAGAGGGGGAAGATACATTAATAGGTTATAAAATGCGCAAAATTCAAATTTTAGAAGAAAAAATTGGTGAGAGATTTCCCCAAAGTTATGCCTTCTACCTCTAAAATAGTATAACTAACAGTAGTAAAAAGGAAGTAGTCAGTCACGAGCATCAATTATTATATCCCATAAGAAACTGCTTTTTTGACTCAATTTCTTTCCTTTTATAGACAGAAAATGATAAGGACATCCTCGGTTGAAAGAACAGTTCAAAGAATATCAGCTAAGCGAACCAGCAACATAAAATAACCAATGCCCTTTTGGCCGTTGAGAAGACTGTTGAACAGAACATAAATTAAATTTGATGTTATTCTGCTTTTCAAACAGTTGAAATGAACTTCTTTCCAGAAATTTCTCTTAACACATTTTCCCAGCAACCAAACAAGTAGATATGTACATGTATCAAACAATGCGGTTACCGAGTGGCCAGAAGGAGCAAGACAAGAACATGTAACAAAAACAAAAAAATATGATGAGATATAGCGAGCACCTTCAATCCTCTGGAGGAGTTTCTTCACTTTCTGCTGGCACCCATCACAGTGTATGTTCACTCTGAGAACACAAGTCTGTAGATGAAAATAAAAGGAAGAACAAAAACAAGAAGAAGATTCTTAAAGAACAAACCACCCACCAAACTTTGCCACATTCAAAGTAAGAAAAAATATTATAGAACAAAGAAAGTCTTGAAGACAGACAGAATGTGGTCAAGAAAGAGAGACCTGGATCTTGAGGAGCTTAAAGTCTTCTTCTTTAGTCATTTCTTCAGTGAAGTTCGGAGTGAACGATTTTTCTCTTTCTCTTTTTTTTTTTTTTTTTTTTTTTCTACAAAAGAAAGAAAAAGGATAAACACACCTAATCTAGTGGGGGTAAAACAAAGATTCTTCCCGTCTCTATTTACTTCTTTTCATCCCCTCCTCTTCAGTTCTCAAAACCAAACAAAGCTGAGGCACATGGGTCTTGAGCTTTTAACTAAATAGTAACAGAAATGAGAGACAGAAGAATACCCAAATGCCAAGACAAACAGGAGGAAATCACCGAAGGAAAAGGAGGAATATAAAAGTGAGAAAGAGAGAGTGAGAGAGAGAGAGAGAGATGAAGGTCAGAAGGGGAGGACTGAAATTAAGAGTAAAATATGGGAGAGAGAGAATGAGGGGAGGGGGGTGCTCTGAATTCTGAAGTGATGTGATTTAACGTTAAATACTGAGGAAAAACAATAAAAGAAGAACAGCGACATGACAGGCCGACTTCTATCTCAGTGCTCTTTGTCATATGTATTTCTCGTGATAAATTAATGCGAGCAGAGGCAGTAGCCAGTCTTGGGTCTTGGACTCGGAGGTGAAGAAATATGCTCAAATTTTCTTTTTTATTTTCTTCTCTCTGTACGCTCCTGACATGCATTTAAATAGATTAAACATTTTTAAATTTTTGTTTTCAGATGGATAACGTTTCTATGATTTTGAATATATTCGAATCTGTTGTTTGATTAACTGTCCTACAAACTCAGACACTAGTCTGTTGCCTCTTCCTCTTGGGCCAAATTTCAATGACCCTACGATTCCAGGATCGATATAATTTCAGGTCCAAATCATAATTGGAGTAGGTGTTTTTACCAATTTTAACAAGGTATCACCATCTTAAAAATACAAATCATACAAAATAGTTACCAAAAATATAAAGCACTAATGAATCAACACGCAATATTTTACTGATGAAGTCAAAATTCTATTCTTTTAAGAATTTCTCAACGGTAGGCCAATCAAATTTAATTAAGAGACTCATATACTATATAAGAAATGACACGTATCGAATACGCCACTTGTACCAAGCAAACGACTTGCTTGCTTCTACCACATTAACTGCATAATCTTTAGCTAATTCTTTTATCAAGTCTCTTTTTGCAATCCTAAAATTCTGTTAGGTTAATGTAATACCTCGATAAAATACAAGTTTTTAAAAGGCTAATAATTTACTACAAAGCTACTAATATTTTCTTAAAGTAAGATTTTATAACCTAAGACCCAAACCCTTATAAGTAGCCCAACTCCTTAAACCCTTTTAAGCAAAACTCTAGACACTCACTCCTTGACCGAATGTACACTAGGAGGACTACCTGAATGTACGTTCTTAACCTAAGTGTGAGTGTACGCGATGGAGACCAATCTTTGAGTCAGGGGTAATACACAAACGTACGCTTAAACCATTTTATCCATTGGGTAATAGTTCGTGAATGTTCACCCAATAGTACTTGAACCTTCATTGACAACTCTGAAAAATAATTTTAACTCATTCTCCACCATATTTTAACCCTTTTATCCATTGGGTTAGTGGTTACTAAAATCAATAATCAGCGGTTAGCGGTTACTAAAATTAATAACCGGTGGTTTTATAACTACTTTTTTATATGCAAAATAATTGCAACAATTTGTGATTTTTTTTTTCTTACTTTCTCAACAACTACAAGCAGGTAACCCATAAACTAAAAAAATAAATAGATAAAAATTCACCCGATCGTGATCATCAGCCATTCAGCTTGTGAGACTATGAGAGAGAGAGAGAGAGAGAGAAAGAGAGATAGAGATAGAGATAGAGAGGAGATACAGAGAGTCCGAGAGAAAGGTACGAAGACGAGAGGGAGGGACAGCGCTGCGTGAGACTTGAGTAGTGAGAGAGAGTCTGAGACTGAGAGAATATGATGAAACCCTAATCTGTATAAATCATGTTGAGTGAGTGAGTGTTTGTTTTCCTCCAAAACAACGTAATTTTGATGTCATATATATATATAAGGGTAGGTGATTAGCGGTTATTAACCGCTTTTCTCTACCTCTAAAACCACTAACCACTCCACCATTATTGGTTTTTAATAATCGCCTACAAAAGTTGTTATGCGGTTAACGGTTATAAGTGGTTAGTAGAGCGATTATAACCGCTCCGCTTGAACACTCCTACCCATACCACAACCCTTTGGTAATAGTTCTCATCATTTTTTTTGTTTTTTTGTTTTTTTGTCATCAATATAACCATCATTCTTACAAGGTTAATCGTAAGATAGATCATGCAATATGGCAAATATTATTATAATAAAATCTAAGCATACAACATAAAAATTAAAAGTTTCATGCTTGCTTGACATGCACAATTATATTCAAATATTTTCATAGTTGAAAAGTAAAGAATTTAAGCATCCTTGTTGGCCATTACTTACCTTGAACTCTAAATTTCCAAACAAAAGCTCTTCGTAAGGATTCTAGCTCCTTAATATGCATTATACTTTAGTATTAGTTAAGATTCTAAGCTATAAACCCTAATCTACATTTAAATCCCAAATAAATTTTGTCCAAAACCATTCGAACCATGCGACTATTAGGACGGTTTCATCATCATAAAGATTTTGACATCATTCGAATGGTTTCGTCACATAATTCATTTTTCAATTTTTTTCTCCCCACAAGCTCATATTTTTCAATTCTTACTCTTTCCCTTAGGTTGTCTAAAACGCGAAAAGTAAAAATGTTTGGTAAAGCATTTTGTTTTGATTCGATACTTTAGCAAAAATTGATTTATGTGAAAAAAAAAGTAAAAATATTTGTTTAAAAAAAAGTAAAAAAGTAAAAATATTTAGTATGAAAAAATAAAAAAAAATTTATTTTGATATTAATATGATGTAAAATATAAGAAAAAAAAAATAATGGGCTGCCTTTGCCAAAACCATTACCAAACCGGTCCAAACGGACTCATTTGAAAAGGTAATCTCGAGAAATGAGGAATGGAAATTGGAAAAATAGAAAAGAACTTTTGGGTTGATGGTAAAAAGGGAGAGAGTAAAGTAAAACTCAAAATACGACCGAATTGAATGGTCCCCTGTGCAAAGGAAAAGATGGTTTACCTTTTGGACTTACTACTGTAGTTAAGTCCCTCTCTCGGGTTTTGAGATTGGAAAAGACCAAAAGACAAAGTAAAACTAGTCTTTTTTTAACCTCTTGTGCCTCACAATTTCCAAACATATTTTAACCACTTTTACTTATTACCAGTCACTCGCAGGGCACAGCAACATGTGACTTTTGGGGGTCCTCGTGTCCCAAGGCTTTTGTGGGTTCGTCTTTTCTGAGAAGGCTAAAAATGTGAGTACTGAGTAGAGAGGCAGCACGCAATCACACAAAGGTAAAAGTGAAGGCAAATGTGTTTGGTGCCAATGCTATCATTACTTGCTCCCCAGGGCCTGCACATCTCTCTCTGCATGCTGCCCCCAACAAAACCCTCCTTTTTTTTTTCTTTTACTTATTACAATGCTTTGCTTCTTCCTTAAGTCTGGTGTGGTGTGGACCGTCTGGTGTGGTGTGTGATTTTTGGATTGAGATCGTATATAATTCTTTTTAAATTTCAGACCATCAAGATCTTTGGTATTTTTTTTATTAAATTTTGAAATATGACTTATTTTAAATGTTTATATAAAAAAAAAATATTAAATGTTCTCGTAGTATTTTTTTAGTGTTCTCTTAATTTTAAGTGAATATTATTTTTTAAAAAAATAAAAAAGAAAATTGCTCTTATATCTCTCACTTAGTATTTATAAAATAATATCTACTTAGGATTAAGAGGACACTTAGAGAACACCAAGAGAACACCTAATATTTATCTTTTATCTAAGTGTCTAAAATATGGAAATGTTAGGTGTTCTTCTAGTGTCATCTTGGTGTCCTCTCAACTATGATGTGATTTTTAAAATCACCAATACATTAAAAGTTAATAATAAGAATCTTAAATTCAAAAATACTTTTAAAAGCTATATCACAGTTGAGAGGACACCAAAAAAATATTAAAAGAATACTTAATATTTTATTATAAAATAAGTTATATTTCAGAATTTAATAAATAAAAATTTATTAAATTCTAAAATATAATTTATTTTAAACGTTCAGATAAAATCAACAATTAAAATTTATAAAATTAAAAATTTCAAATTTAAAGGCAATTTTAAAGAATCTTTTCTACCCTAAATCAACTTTAACTGCCACCGACTTTTTCCTCTGTGCAAAAAAAGTTGTTTAATGGGGGTTGGGGGGGGTTGAAATTCTCTGAGACGCGTCTGATGAAATTTAAAGATGTTGGTACGTTTGGATGAGGTTGGGTTAGGATCATTGAAGATCTTGATGGTCTCTGCGGGTACTGTTGTCTCTTAGGACCCACCTTTTTTTGGGATCCCATGCGCCAGAACTCTGCGAGTACTGTTGCTAATCTCTTCATCACGTGGGTCCCACATTTTGATCTGCTTCTGGATTCTAAAATATTAAACACGCGCGCGCGTACGCGCACAGAGAGAGATGGAGAGGGTGGCCTCATAAATGGGTCCACACCTCGGCCCTCTATTAAAGATCAGGCCCAAGTGGAAAAATGTACCATCTTTGTTGTTCCAAAAGTTGGTTTCTAAATAATGTGTCACTATCCTATGAGTTTGCGACACATTTTTAAAAATAATAAATCTCATGAGATAGTAACACATCATTTGAGAACAAACTTTTAGAAAGAAAATTTGGAATGTGTAGTACTTCTCATTTTTATTTCTTAATTATTTTATAATTGTGGTGTGGCAGTTATAACTAATTCTTGAATTAGATATCGTTAAAAAAAAAAATTAATTATTTTCATGGGAATAACTATTCCTAAAACTAGGACCATACTAAACAAAAGAATGACCATTCCATGAAAATAGTCATTCAATTTCAAGGATCTATTTTGCGAATCATAAGAGCTTAATCCAAGTTCATTACGTGGCCAAACCTAACCTGCCTAACTTAACGTAAATGGGATATGCACAACACATTTATGAGAAGTTCTAGAGAGCCAAACAAATAAACATAGAAAAAATTTTAAACTAACATGACAAGGGTTTTTAAATTAAAAATGGTAAAGTTTACTTAACCTCCTCAAACTACTACCCAATGGCAATCTACCCCAAAACTATCAATTACGATAATTAACTCCAAAACTACCAAAACATTGACAATGTATCCCCCAATACTAGCAAAATGACAAAATTACCCTTATAGAATTTTCAATTAGACAAAAACACCCTTAAAATTTTGAAAAAAAAATTTTTTTAGTATTTTTGTTTTTATTTTAGTAAGGATGATTTCGTCACTTTGTTAAAATTAGGGGTACATTGTCATTGTTTTGGTAGTTTGAAGGATAAATTGTCACAATTGATAGTTTGAGGGGTAAATTGTCTCAATTGATAGTTTGGAGGGTCAATTGTTATTAGGGTGGTAGTTTGAGCGGTTAAGTGAACTTTTGCAATTCTCTCTCCCTTATTTACAACTCATGATCTGCCACGTCAGTTTTAAATTTTTTCTTAATTCATTTATTTGGCTCCCTAATACTTCTCTACATTTATTCGCTTCTCCTCTTTGCGTTTAGAAGCAAGGCATGCGTCATTATTTACCTTTATAAGGAATACGACTCCAAATCCAATAGATGAGTGAGACGAAGGCACTAAATAAATGGCACGAACTCTTGTCGTTTGTCTATTTTAGTAGTTTGTTTAGGTGTTACAAAATCCAACGGTAATTGACAAGAAGATTTGAAAATTTGATGAAAAGTTGCTGTAAATTCACTTCACAATTTGCCAACTTCAGTTTTGAAATTCTCGTAACCCTCTTTCGTGTCAAATCAAATCAATGGGTCCCAATGCTCCCCTCTCCTGGCTCCTGACTCCTCCACAGTCATAATATTTTCCCCTTCTTTTTATTTTTCTTTTCCTAAAATTATTGGTATTAATATTATTATTAATATTTTTTTTTGACAATTATGCAATTATTAAGTTAGTTGTAATGATATTTTAGGAGTTAAAAAGAGTATTGATGATAAGACATTATATTAATCTTTAGATGCTTTTTTTTTTTTTTTTAAACACATGCATTACATGCATCCAAATAAAAATAGAGGAAAATAGGAGAGTTCTAAAAGGGGAGAGAGTTGCTCCACGGATCAAGATTTTCAATAATTCTTAGGGCAATTTTAGTACGTATATTTCTTAACTTTCACCCTTTCTTCCTAAATTAAAATTTTGAGATGTGTCTGTATTAGTATTTATCTCATTGTAAGATGGTTAACTTACGGGTACGGATAGGCAGTGTGGATGATGATTATGGATTATAAAATAATTATTGTTATCATATTGTATACTTTATTAGTGTTGGAAATAAATTCACACTACAAGCCCACCAAATTTTGGGCCTAATGGCCAAGAATATGTCCATAAAAATATTAATTAAATAGTAAGGGCTATTTAATTAATCAATAGATAATATATTCCAATTATGATTACATTGGAACAAACAAGTTCAATCCCAACTCACTCTCCCATGAACTCAAGATTATCTTTACATGATAGCTGTTGAGTTCTATCTCAACTCTGGACTCTCAAACCAATTCAAACAATGAGAACTAGTTCAAGTCTACTTCAACTCCCCAAGCCTATAAATAGGCATCTACACAAGGCACAAAAACATGGAATTGGGATCCCCTTCGACAATATTGCTTTTTTTGTAGTGATTTGGAGTGCATGGCGACGATGTATTAAAGAAAAAGTGCATCCACCGTGTTGAAAACTGTTCTAACAATTAGTATGATTTTTTGTCTTAAAACTGGAGCATGTTTTTGCAGATTATGCCTTAACTACCCTTTAAATGCGCTGGTTTACATACCGGCTCAATTGCTAAAATAATTGTTATCTTGTTCGTGTGAAACTTGTCTAAAATTTCTTGCTAAGCCTTAATGACATTTTGATGAAATTTCTTCAAAACATTTCTGTAAACATTCATCTTTTTACGTTATTTTCCAACTAAACTGGACTTACCGCATGAGGTAAGTTTCATTGGTGATTTGCTTTTCATCTATAAAACATTATTGTTTTTCAGAGTAGCCCCAAGGAGTATAGAATAGAGCCATATACAAAGACTTGAGTCCCTTAGAGGCAAATTTATGTGTATTATTGATGTATTGTTGCATTTCTGAATATAGCATATTTTACATGTTACTGTATTCTTTCCTAAAGGCTCTGGTTTTGTATTATTTGTAAGAGAAGTTATCAAGGTAAATTAGTTTTTTTTTTTTTTTTTTTTTCATATTAATATTATATTTTTGCTGCATTTATTATGATGTGTGTTAATACGTAAGAATATAAGATATGACACAGAGAAAAACCAAGGAATTTTTTTTTATTTTTTTTTATTTTTTAATTTTAACAAAACACTTTGTATTATGGCCTGGGATCAATACAAACAAAAGGAGGCAGGACTTGGGCTAAAAGCCATTTTCTTTATAAACAACAAATCAAAATTCTGGCCTGCTAGGCCCACTTGGGCTCTTAATGTAGCCGGCAATTATCGGCAATGCCCCCCTTTATGGACCAGAATGCCCCCTCCAACCCATCAGCTTCTGACTCCATAATCTCTCTTTGGGCCAATGCTGCTTGGTGTGCATGTTATGTCTGTCCAATAATTAATCAGCAAACAGTTATCTAAAAATTAAAAAATTTAATATATACTTTCACACCTTTTCTCACGCGTGGGTTTCAAATTCCTACTTAATAAATAAGACCTAACGAGTGAAATATTTAATTAAAACGGGAATAAACAAACTTAGGATTTAAACTCAAAATTTTGTTCTTGTACCATATTAAATCATCAATTATTCAAAAAGCTTAAGTTGATAGGAAATTATGAATTTAATCATTTAATTAATATTCTAAAAAAATATATCAGTGTTACCTGTTAATTAAAACGGGAGATAACAATGTAGAATTCAAACTCCAGATTTTTGTTATGATATTATATTAAATCATTAATTATTAAAAAAATTTAAGCTAATAAAAAATTATGAATCTAATAATTTAATTAATATTCTAACCTTAGAAGAATTTGACGTACAAAAAGAAAGAAGAGAAAAAGTGCTCTAAAACATGACAAGAATTTGTTAATCATATATAATATTGAAGTATACGTCTTACTTTGTTAAGAAGATTTTGTTGAGACATGCAACTTGAAAAGAACGCAGGAAACGTAATTTATCTTATCTCTTTTGTGTGGACTTAAACATATATTAATAAATTTGGAGGGCAATAAAAAGATGTTTTAATTTCTGTCTCGCTAGCTAAATGGAGTGAAACTGTTTGAAAGTCTGGCATAAATATCTATAATTTTTTTTTTTTTAAAAAATAATTTAGATTTGAAACATCATGGAAAGAATATAATCTGAAATGGGTTTCACAAAAGCCTGTCGTAAAGTGACACAGAATCTATTTTAATCATCATCCAATGAAGCCCATATGGATGCTAAAGCAGTGAGTACTATGCTTTTCAACTATTGATCCCCTTGTTCTCATTAACTTAGAGGCTAATGACCAAAACGACAATAATATCAAGCTCTTTACATATCTTCATTGACCTTTGTATGCAGGGGCGGAATCAAGATTTGGACTTACGTGTGTATATATATATATATACACACACGTGTATGTTCGTTTATGTCAAATAAAAATCGACAAGTCTTAAATTTAATTCCATATTAAGTCATAAGTCATAACTGTATATAAAAGGTACACGTTTATAAAGTCATCTTGAAAGATAAGTTCCATTTTCAATACAAAAGTTTATGAGTTAAGTTTGCTATATACAATTTAAAATGTTTGACATAAGAGTAGACCGGTCATATAAGAGTGAAAAATTAAACATATGACGGAGCCACGGAATATATAAGAGTGGTATTTTATAAGAATTTTAAAATATTTTTAGGTTTAGGGCTGAACTCAGGCAAGTTGAACAGGCCTGTTAACATCCATTTGAGTACTTATGACAAGTGTCAAATTCTGTCTTGTGCTGGATTCTTTGTGAAAGGCAGCATAGCTTATTAAATTGTACGTATAGGTCTTTTGATGCTATTGTAAAGGCTACAGTTCAAAAAGCTTTGTTTCCCATCAAATGTCGAGAGTGAGTAGAAGAGAAGAGGTGACTTGCTTTTTTTATTGATCATGACAAGAAATATTATAGAGTAATTTAGTAACATCTTGGGGCATTGCATTATGGCATTGGCCTTGACAAGGATAACAAGGATTCGAGTGGGTGATATTGTAACACTTGAAAAGTTGAGTTTTATGTTGAGCGGGTAGATTATGACACTTATAATAGCGCTCGTGACACTTCCAATTTACAAAAAATTCAAACTTTAACGCAGTAGGAATAACTTATCGACAAATATATATGTGAAATGATGATTAATTGGATCATATTTTCTATATTACTTGCATTAGCATTATCACATTATCTCTGTTATAGTAATTGATCATTTGATTCTATCCCCTCAAGTGGATGAAGGGCCTTTGAACCTTATTAATTCCTAAGGAATTTAATACATTTGATGAATAAAGATTCTTTCTTTGTGGCTATATATGAAAGGTAACAGCACATTTCATGTCTCTGTGAGCCAAAACAGAAAAAAAAAGAGAAAAGGATGAAAAGTGCGTTTGACATGAGAAGCAACAATTCATGAAGAAGATTGAAACTCAAGCTTAGAAAAACAACCTTTACAGCAACGAGAGGAGCAAGAAAATATGAAATTCAAATATTCAAGAAGAGGTGTCATGACATATGGAATTACTGCTATGTTAAATTTCAATACATAATATATGTAGATTTGGCGCCTTTTTTTTTTTTTTTTTTTTTTAATAAAAGGTGAATTGATGCAATGCTTGACCAAGAACTGAACACCGTCAAGAAGTTGTGGATGGTAATGAGAGGAATAGTTGAAACACCATTCCTTAATGGCGGGTTTGGAGACCCTTTAATTATTCTTGTTAATACGAATCAAGAACAAAGCACTAACAAAAGATGCTGCATATGTAAATGTTTAGGTCTACTTTTGGGAGAATAATGGTATTAGACACAAATCATGGCATCTTGCTCCCTTTTCTTTTCAAACTCCCAAAGAGAAGGTTACCGATGTCCCTGATCTATACCTTTTATATAACTTTCTTTTCTTTTCACTTTTTCCTTTCTTTTATATGTAAATGTTTAGGTCTACATTTGGGAGAATAATGGTATTAGACACAAATCATGGCATCTTGCTCCCGTTTCTTTTCAAACTCCCAAAGAGAAGGTTACCGATGTCCCTGATCTATACCTTTTATATAACTTTATTTTCTTTTCAGTTTTTCCTTTCTTTTATATATATATATATATATATATATATAGAAACGACATCTTATGTAATAGAGTATTATCGTATTACCGTAGAAACGACATCGTTTTGGGTTTTTTTGTTTATTTTTTTCTTTTATTTTCTCTTTTTAAAAAGTGGTTAACAGTTATTAACGATTTTGCTAATCACCTAGGGGTTGTGGTTAGCGGTTTTAGTCAATAACCTATAACTGTAACCGTCTTTTCACTCCTAGGTAATAGAAGCTGCATTTGCCTTCATCTTCACCATATTTTGCATGGTTTCAAGGAGTAACTTAATCTATCCTAAGGTTCATTGAAATGAGTAATAATATTAGGAAGACTAGATCTAGTCCTCCCAAATGTGACATGTCTTTTAGAATTACCAATAGATCAAAATTCAATAATGACCATATCAAATTCAATGTTAATTTTAAAAGTCACGTCATATTTGGAAAGATTCTAGCTAGTCCTCCTTATATCATTACTCCATTGGAAGAATGAAGTATTTCCATGTTTGACAATTTAATAATACAAGTAATTTAGTTTTTTTTTTTTTTTTTTTTTTTTTTTTTTTTTTTATATTTTATTTTGGAAAACTTTATTTTACTTCCCTGAATTATCATCACTTTTGCAATGTCCCCCCTAAAGTTTAATTTCTCTAAATTTAGTGTATCCATCTTTCAATTGTTTTCAATCTCACCCCTCTGTTAACTTTTTCCAAAATACCCCCATTTGTTTTAGGAATTTTTTTTTTTTTTTTAAAATTTTTTTGCAAAGATTAAGGCGTTCGTTCGAATTTAACGGTATTTGTAAAAAATCCATGTCTCAATCTTTGCAAAAAAGTTTAAATATGTTTTCTAAAAAAGGGGGTATTTTAGGAATTTTGTTGGGATTTAATGGAAAATCCAAACGAAGGAAGGACATTGAAAAAAATTAAAAGTTTGATACACTAAATTAAGAGGTTTTAAACTTTAGGGGGAGATATTGTAAAAATGGGTTACAATTCAAGAAGGGTAAGTGAAGTTTCTGTTAAGTGCCAAAATATTCATATTCTAGCCCTTAAATTATATTTGTTAATTGCTTAGTTTTGTTAGTTTGTGCTATTTTATTTCCTTTTTGTATTTTCTTTGTTTTGCAGGTTTTTGGAAGAAAAGAAAGCATTTCTAGAAGTATCGGGCTTAAAGAGCAAAATTGGGAAAAGCTAAAGGCTCTGATAGTACGATCGATCATAGGGGATTTGCGCTCGAGCGCACTACCAGAGAATGTCAAGAGACGAGTGGAAGTGCTCGTACGCACAAGTAGCAGCATCGATCGCATGTGCGATCGAGTGCCCAACACAGAAGATCGATCGCAGACCTGCGATCGAGTGCACATGGGCTGCGATCAAGCGCACCCGTGCGCTGGAGAAAAGACAAGTGCGGCCAGAATCCCCTTTCCTTCCATATCAAGGTTTTCCAAGTCCCACTTGTAATAGGACTAAACCCTACGAATTTTCTAGGTTTACTAGAGGTTCTAGGATTTCTCTAGGCCTATAAATAAGACCTCTAAACCTCACAATGGGACACAACTTTGGAGAGAGGAATTGGAAGCTACTTCAAGGAGTCGTTTTTGGTTCTTTCTTTCTCTTTTCTTTTTAGTTTTATTTTAATTATGTCTAACTAATTCTTTAGTAGGGCTAGATTGAAGCCCTAATTATGTTTATTTAATATTTCAATATTAGCGCATTTGTAATAATCATATTGTGATGCTTAACTTGATTAATTTCTGTTTTATTGAATTCCTCATATGTGTGTGATTGGCCATTATATGCATGTGGTATGAATTAGTTAATTAAGTCAATTTGGATGATCGAGTCCTGGGCTTAATAGAGTAACAAAAGAATTCCTCAAGGGTTCTTCAATTAATCAACATGGAAAACCGGGAGTATACACCCATGCCCTAGGTTCCGTGTGTTTGTCAATTTCCATAGATTTATGCTTTCTTAAAGAATAACTTAGTATACACACATGTTATATCCTTTAAGAAAAAAAAAAGAGTTACAGTATACACCCATGCCCTTAGGTTGGCAAACATTAGGTATTATGATAATATGATTAGAGCACTGGCATATTGTTATATTATTTGAGTATGATTAGTGGTGGATATCAAAGCCCTACCTTTATTTATCTTTATTTCCTTTCAATATATCAATATTAATTTACTGACAAAGTTGATATTTTAAATAAATTCTAAGCAAAATCAACAATCCTCGTGGGAACGATCTCGTACTTGCTGCACTATACTATCGTTTGATCTTGTGCACTTGCGAGTAAAACGTATTAATTATTATCTATTAATTTAGGTAGTATTTGGCACAACAGTTTCCCATTTTTTTTTTTTTTTTTTTAAATTAATGAGTAATTACATTTAGTTTGGAATTTGATATAGCTAGCAAAGATGAAAAGTCTAACATCTTTTGTAATGAGGAGCAAAGGTAGCAATTAGCTAGTAATTTGGGCAGCTATTATGAGAGATCTCATGTGACTCTCAATTGCCTAAGTAAATTTTGGGTTGCCCGGCTACCTTTATGGGTAGGCAAGTCTCATATGGCCTCTCTCACAGTAATTGCCCAATTATAAATTATTAGCAATTTGGGTAGCTATTTGCTGTAGATCCCAATCCGGCGGTTCATGTGCTGAATTTCAAGCTATCCAAGTTAGAAAATTCCCAGATCAATGTTTAATAGCCCTTCAAGGCTTAAGCATTAAACAAAGTAATTAGTTGTAAGTAACCCTTTTTTCTTTTTGTCAATAACCATAAGAAATTCCTTATGCATAGTTAATTACAGATTATATAGTGCTAATGCTTGGACAAAACTGAAGTACTCTTGTAATGCCCCCAAAAATTGAATCAATTAATTCGATTCATCTTGGAAGGGTTACTTGCAATACCTCAAGACCAATTAATTGGTAACTGATTGGTGGTGTCGCCCATAGCATATAATAGAGTAAAAATAAGTGGAAAGCGAAAATACATGATCTGAGATTTATAAATATCATTAATTACAGACATAGAGCCTCTAACTATATTCTCAATACTAACCAGACCTGATAATGTGAGACATTCGCTTGGCATTTTCGTCCTAACGAACTTTCTCACTCTAAATACAGGCAGTCTACTAAACCGCAATTAACTATATAAGTCAATGACTTAGTAAGCAAATATTACAGTTGACTATGCAATGAGCCTACAAGTAACAGTTTACAACTTGCAATAGTAGACGTGAGTTCTCACAAATGTAACATGTATTGTCTCCGTTACTATGCCATAAAAATATAGTTTATTTTAATAAAAATTTGTGGCATAATCTCGGTAACAAACATTGATATTTTAATGCAGGGAAGTCATGCTATAAGTAGATATGTATACAGTAAATCATAGTTATTCTCTGTAGGGTTTATCCCTTAACCCATTCTTGGTAAGGTTGATGCTGTCTAAAGGGACCTATAATACAATATAGGTGCCCTGGATATCATACGTATACTGTGCACTCACTAGTAGCCCGACTGAATCTAACCTTGGGTGGCCCCCAGCTACTAATGAGGTATGTCTATAGTGACCACCAATCAAGTTTAGCTACGCTGGTCACGAAATAACCATTGAATCCAAGAGCAAACATAAACAATAAACATTACCATAGGGTCAAGCCCATATAGTAAGCCTATGGCCATTACACCGCACATACCAGTGTATCATGTCATATGATTTACATGTTGTTCACTTAGTTAAACATTTATTCATCTATATAAAAGTAATATGCCCAGAACATATTATTGAAATGCATTCTTAGTCCACTGACATATCACATATTTTTATTTAAAGTAGTTGTAAGTATTTACTTACCTTGTCCGCTCATCCAAATTCTTGGACATTTCGAATTCCTACTACTGCGAAACATAGTCTAACATTATACATAGTACTTGGAGAGCCTATTCTACGCATATAAAACCCTAGTTAAGAATTGACACACTAAACCATCATTAAAACCTTAATTATCCATTCTGGACACTATCAAACGTTTGGGACTCAAGATCAGACATTTGGTGTATAACCATTGACGTTCGCTTAGCAAGGGTTGAACGTTCGGTGGGTACTAGAGTGCTTGCAAAGCTCCCATCTCTTACCCAACACGTAGAAAATCTTACCCAAGGCTTCTAATAAGTTAATAATAATATATTAAACAATGTCTACCTCATAAATCTTAGAAAACAAGAGTGGATTCATAAATTTTGAAAACTATTCACCCTTTAAGAGATGAATTTTTTACAAACCTATTATAGCATGTCTAAAACTTGTAAAAAGCATGATAATTCATATAGGTAGAACATAAACAATATGAAAACGAGTTTAAGGTCTAAGGCTTACCTTGTAGAGGATGGTCAATCCCAAAAATCACATATTTCTCCCTTTAGGACCTCTTTCTCTCTCAAGAATTGGGATGGTTGTGAAGCATGGGTGAAGGGGGGAAGTCTACAGGGGTGTGTGTGTGTGTGTGTGTGTGTGGGTGGGGGGGGGGGGGGGGGGTGTCGTATTTATAGGATAGGAGGAGTGGAAAAGGGTAAATGAGGTGGCTAGTAGGTTAAAATTGCATTTCAGCTAGGGTTGAACGTTCGGTGTACTATTAGATCTAGGGTTTTACTTGAACGTTCCAACGGACACCTCAACTGTCCGGGTCTAGGGTTTCATCGAACAGTCCAAGGTGATTTTGAACGTTTGATCAAAGTTCAAATATTTAAAAATTGTTTTCGGGTTTTTGGGAAAAATGGTTTAGGCATTTTTAATTACGAGTGTTCTTATAGAATATTATTTAGTAGACGCATTTCATTTTTGTAGTACCTTTACTAATAATCGGGTATTACAACTTTAGCTGTCTTACACCCAAATACTAGATTTGTCAAGGATTTGAATCTTGGCTAACAATGTGACGAACATACCTACTTACTAACTAGGGTGACCTTATGGGACAATTGTAAGTAACCCATGAGTACAATACTCTCTAGAAGTAAGACAAAACAAAAGTCAATTTTCCATGAAATGTGGGCTACTGAGAGCTACCACAACAACAAGATGTCATCAGCCAATGCTATAGCTATGTTCTAGAAAATTGGCTACATTTGGTGTGCAAAATATTATGTTTATTTCCATTTTATGACCTTGTGTTTTGGTATGAAATTGCAAGGGTTTTGGGGTGTTTGAAGAGTTATTGCTCATTCGCATTCAAAAGCCATAATGACAGACATATGACGGAGAGCCACAGAGAGCTTTTGGCCTTCTACTGTTCACAGGGCATCGACGAACAAGTGACAGAGCACCATTGAGAGTCTTGGCCTTCTTCTGTTCAAATCATGTTAAGGCGGATAAGTAACAAGGAGTCACAATGAGTCTTGGCCTTCTCTAGTTAAAAGAAAGTCAAGACAAATAAGCGATGGAGAACCACAAAGAGGTCTCGGTCTTCTTCTGTGCACAACTTGTCATGTTGGACAATTGATGGGAAGCCACTCGGCCTGGTCACATGTACAACCCTGTTCAAATGTCGTCATGATGCTTTCTGTACAAAACTTGCTAAATGTCAGACTTAGGGATGGAATCCTGTAATACACCGACAAAACACCCGTTTTAAAAGGTTAAAGATTTCTTACTTAACCAATTGGGATCTGTTTGAAAACCGTGTGTGGGCAACGACATTTGGGCAAAACACTGTTCAGTCAATTTGACATTGCCTGCCAAAGTCTGCAGGAATTGATGGAGGGATATAGAGAAAAGTTTTCTTAGTAATATGCTACTAGATAATAAAACATCAAATTAAGAAATGAAACAATAAGATATTGGAGATCTAAAGGCTGAGGTGGACAGAATGAGATAATCATTACTTTATGGCTTTGGCTATTCTGTAGCCATGCATAGTGGTAACACAAGCATAACAAGCTTTTATATTTTTGTTTGCATGTCATTTGTCCATTATGATAATTTTTATGTAATTGAACCCTTCTAATTACTTAACTCAAATTATGTTTTTCCATGTTCTTCATTACTTTGTTTATTAAGCTGAATTTACTCATAAAGTATTCTATGGTTACAGATTCATATGGAGGCTGCTTAATGAATGTGCTAGAGAAACACTTGTTAGACAACACTTCTTAATTATCTATCATTTTAAATCACTTTGTTTTTAAGTTTTGGAATAATGTTAAGTACAGATGTTGTACTAGCTGATTTGATACTATTTCGTCTTTTAGTTTTTATGTTGACCATTTTGGACCCATATTATGTAATTTGGGACTTGAATGTTGATTTGGATATGTTAATCTTTCTTTTTGGTCTTCAAGAACTTCTACAACTTCTTGGCTCTCTACTTCTATCATTTCTTTGTGCACGTGATTCAAGGTTTTTGACACTTGTCTAAAACTTGCTATCATTTGCCTCGAGTTCTCCTCGATGATTGCTATCAGGTGCCTTGAATTCTCCTATAATGTTGTTTTGAGGTTGTACAATGCATTTTTTAGGTATTCAATGGCATAGGAATGTAGATTTCATACAACATGTTATGGACGTGGATATTTGGTGATGATAATTTGAAAAGAAAAATAATAAAAACAACTTTACACTTGGAGGGGCCAATTCCTCCTCTAGCTCATAGCTTTTTTAATGCAAATATACAATGCTCTATTGATGAGAATACTTGGACTTAAATACAAAGTGAAATGCCTAAGTTCTAGACCCACGACCCAATTAATTGCTACTGCATAAAGGAAATAACTGATGACCACTAATAGGCATTAACAACCCATACACTACTATGTTTCTAGTACCCTAAGTAATCACTAAGTTGAGTTTGGATTAAAGGGAAGGATTAACAAGTTACCAGGTTCATTAGGGTCCATTGGAATAAGAATTTTTGAACTTTTGGTTCTGACCATACTTTTGATAAGGGACCACCGAACATTTGATGGGGGACTACTAAATGTTCGAGCTACAACCCTAGAACCAATGGGTAATGACCAAATGTTCAACCTGCAATCCTAAAACCATTAGGTAATAGTATACTGAACTTTCAAGCATGGACCACCGAACGTTCGACCATATGTTAGGTGGTGCAGAACTCTCAATCGACCGTATGTCATGAAAGTACAAACAAGGTGTTTAGATGTGTCCAAAATAGTACACTGAATGTTCGAAGGTACACCCGAACATTTGATAGTGAGCACTATTGTGTAAATCAGCTCACCCTTATCTTGGAGGTTTTGCTCAAGAAAGGTAATCTTCTTGTCATAACTCATGTTTTCCTTAGTTAATATCCTTTTTAGATAGTATTCCATAAGCTTGGTTGTAGTTTTTGAGGTTATATTGTCCTTCTAGTTTTAATCTCGATTTTAGTATGATTAAGCGTATTTTATTTTGCATGGTGATGTTATTTTGAGCTAGAGTATGTTAGAAACCCTATTTTAACCTTAGAACCTGTTTAGAACTGTTCAAAAGCCTGTTTGGTCAAGATGAGATTTTTGCCCTGTGAGAGAGCGTTTTGGCTTAACATTCGCACAGTTTGACCAAACGTTTGCTGACCATGCAAAAACTCTATTTTTGAAGTTTTAGAGGTAGGGTTCATTTTAGCTTGAACGTTGAACTGATATTAGGCACTTTCACAAATTTGATGAGTGTGGACCCTTCGAAGGAACTTTTGGAAGGAGTATACGACCCGAGTGAGTACAAACTCACATGATACTTGCCATTATTTTTCCTGCATTGCATGATTATTTTGTGTACTAAACATGTATTTTTATAACTCTCATGAAACACGTTTTGATATACTATGAACTCTGCTTTTGTGAAAATATGTTGCTTAAACAAGAAAATGAACATGATAAGATTTATAAGAGCATGCATGTAAAAGCCGAAAAAGACCATTGCATCGTATGACATGGTACATCGATACGTGCCAGATAATGGCTAAGGGCTTACTATACATGTTAAATCTATGGTCAAAAGCGTGGGTGTGTTAAATGGGTCACAATCCAATGGTTGTTTTGTGACCGATGCAACCATAAATGCTAGGTTACTATAGGATGTATATCATTAGAAGCGTGGGTCACCCGAGGTCGGACTCGGTTGGGGTGCTAGTGTTATCAATGGTAGCATACAAGGGTCGGGGTACCAGCAATGTATTAAACGTCCATCGGGACAGAGCAAACCCTGCTGAGAAATGGTAATATCTCGGGTCGACCATATGGTTTAAACTATCACTTAACCTTGTATCCTTTCTGTAACATCCCCAGCCCATTAAGGCTGAGTTTGCCACTTCTCTTCTTTTTCAATAAACATTTTTGCAAAGATCTATAAGGTCTATCAGAGTACTTGATTTTAAAAGGTACGATAAATGTATAAAACATTCTTCAAAAGATTTTATTACAAGCAAAATTAGAAAACATTAAACTTTAGTTGCGGAATATCATATTATTACAATAACTGATATGAAAAGACTTTGAAAATTAATAATTTTTCCCGTCCCCATTCCGGCCTCCTATTCCAGCATCCTTTCTACCTGAAAACAAGAAATAAAACTGAATGAGCCCAAAGGGGGCCCAGCAAGTAACATCCACAACCATAAATAGCATGACATGAAGTAATTTTAGAAGGGGTAGTGAATTTACTTACCTCTAGACTGAAGCTATAAAGTGGTCTGAAGGATCTAGTTGCTCCAATCTGACTAACACCACTAGTATATCTTTTGAAACTAATTTCTCAAGCCCGCTCTCGTGTTATTTCTTTCTTGCAACGCTTTGTCTCGCCCTTTCTCTCTTTGTTTCGTGTGAACACTTTCAGAAAGAAGAAAGACCGAGTAGAAAACGGAAGAAGGAAGAATATGTGGAAGAGAAGGGAGAGGAGTGGTGAAATTTGTGAAGGGGAAGAACTCTATTTATAGGGAAAAACCAAGTACTATTCTACCTTCCATTTTACTATTCCATCTACCAACACTATTATACCTACATTTATCCATCTACAATTCTAGCCTCATTTTACCATTCCATCTACCAACACTATTATACCTACATTTATCCATCTACAATTCTAGCCTCATTTTACCATTCCATCTACCAACACTATTATACCTTCCTTTATCCATCTACAATTCTACCCTCCTTCTACTAATACTATTATACTTACCATTGACTATTCTACCTTCCATTTTACTATTCCATCTACCAACACTATTATACCTTCCTTTATCCATCTACAATTCTACCCTCCTTCTACTAATACTATTATACTTACCATTGACTATTCTACCTTCCCTTACTATTTTACCTTCCATTTTACTATTCCATCTACCAACACTATTATACCTACATTTATCCATCTACAATTCTTCTCACCATTTACTATCCTATTATTTCACCAATTACCATTCTCTAATTACCACTCTCTGTAATATCATAAATTTCGTCAGAATTAAAATCATAGGCTAAAATGAATATCAAAATAACATCATCATCAAAATAATCTATTTAAATAACTTTGAAAATTCCGAGGCGCTACAATCTTCCTTCCTTATTGAAATTTCGTCCTCGAAATTAAAGCCTATAGTATTACCGTCCAATCTTCAAATTGAGCGATTCAGATTTAAAATATTCTTTTCAATCATTCATCAGAGCCTACTTTCCAATATTCACTTTTATCATGTTGAAATTTCGTCTCCTTCTTCTAAGAGTAAATCTTATTCACAGTCTAAAGTCTCTATTTCTGCAATTGTTCATCAGTTCACACTAAAACCTTACCTCAAAATCTATTCCATGTTATTTTTTATTTTTTATTTTTTTATTTTTCAACTTTAGTGACAACAATCGAATTATTCATCTCCTTATATAAGACAGTCTACAGTCAAGGTTTAAACATCAAATTAAATAAAAAGTCAAGTGATCATTAGTCCATACCTTCAAACATCATAGTCCTTCTTGCAAGCCCGCAATAATTTTCTCGATCTAATTTAATCAATCTTACCAGAGAGGTGTAAAAATCATCCTATATTTTCCTCCGTATCTCAGTACTCCAAATCATGTATACGAAATGTTAATATGATGCTCTAATAATTATTAACTTCCCACCATCATAAATCTGTAAAAGTAAATAGCACCATCATTCTATAGTTTATATTTTCCAAAAACGTCATTACACGAATATACCTTAGAAGTGACATCATAATTTGATTCATTCTAAATACACAATTGTTTCTATTTTCTCATCCCAAATCTTGCGTTGATGTTACAATATCAGCAAAATCTCTCTGTACTACATCTTTACTTGATAACTCATAACTCAGCAAAAGAAACTTGTAATTATTAGTCCAACTCAATTTGAAATGTAAGATTCTCATCCATTCTTGACTAATACATGTTGTGCCCTACTACGTTCTAGAGATGAAATTGATAAGCAAGCAAAGCAAGATATGGGTAAGTTTCCAAGCTAGAAGTTCCAAAGTACACATGCTAAAATCTCTCTCCCTTGGGTGTTGCAAGGTCAAGAAGAGAAAAAGAGAAACAGATGGTCCTGTTGTTTTCCAGAAATAAAGATTTGATAATCATTTCAGGACCTAATATGCATGTGACTTCTTTCTGAGACTTTCAAAATACCCATATCGGATGCTTTCTCTCCTCTGTCATGTATGAAGACTTGAAGAAAAAAGAGATATTTAGCCTGAGAAGCATGATCAACGATAATCTTGCTTCAATGGTTTACTACTGAGAGTATAAGGTGTTGGGTTTGTGAATCATGTTGTGATGCTGCATTTTTCTCTTGAGGATACGCTCAACTAGGAGAAAAGTCGAGCTTTCATTGTATGGAAGGCTATTAGCAGAAGATTTCAGGTGAAGGGGTATGATCAGAAGGCATGTGTTGCAATGGAGAAAGAGGTGTGAATTTATATGAAGGATTTCTTGATAATGAATGAGCGCGTGTGGTTCGCGTTGGCATGACAATTCATTCGGTTTCCCACGCATGGTATTCAAAGTCGTTGAATGAACAGTGGGTTTGAAAAAATGAGCTCAGTCGAATTTATGACAGGAGACCAGATCCTACTTCCACGGGATCTTTTAACAAAAATTTCCATCGCGGCCCGAGGTCGCCTAACGCTTTGTTGTTTACTGTTTATTTCACCTGAAGTGAAAATTTCTTTAAAGCCACTCGTCTGCTGCTTCCAGAAACTTCAAAAAGAAATCTCCTAAGTTTCTGACGCTCAGTCCCTTCTCAGTACTTCATCTCTCCCAAATTCTTTGTATTCTCAACTATTTTCCTTGCTCTCATAAATATGGCAGCATCATCGTCATTCGTTAAAAACATCAATTTGAATGTTGCTCTTACAGCACAACCCATTGTTATTCCTAACGTGCAACCGGATGTGCTTGCTGTTCCCCCTGAAGTGCCTGCTATACATCCCGTCGTACCTATTGCACACCCAAATGAACTTGCTACATATCTTGACATATGGCAGTCAACTTTTGCCTTTGACAATCATCCTATCACTATTCACGATTCTGTCATGCTCCACGATTCTACTGCTGTAGCGGTGGCCAAAGGTTTCGTAATTCCACGGGATCAAACATTGTTAGCTGATAGATCAGATACTGATGCTATTAGTGATTCATTGGCGTTCAGTATCCAAGATGCTGCTTCAGTTTCTGACATGGCACGACGTTTGAGTGCCAGAGCTGTTGAGCTGAAAGTCTTAAGAAAACAAATTGGGGTCTTACAGCGACTACTCAAATACTACAAACGAAAACACGTGGATTTGAAGCAGGAGAATACTCAGCTGAAAAAGATGGTGTTATCTTATGCGGAATACATGGGACCAAAGATGCTAGAAATGAAGAAGAATACCGAACGTCTCCAGCGACAGTACGATAAACTCTGGGTCGATGTCCAGGGGTGTTGCAAGTCTTTCCGCACAAGCTCTAGTCGGGTACCTCATTATAAATAAATATTCTCTTTGATAATTCAATTATATAAATATATGTGATTCTGCTCATACTAGGTTTTCTCTGTGCAGAAATAATATTCCCAGAGCAGCTCTGTGGGATCATCTGCTCATCATTACCACATGTCTCTTTATGCAGCAATTTTTTTTTTTTTTTTAGCAATGGACACAGGTGTGTAATATTATAAGGAGCTTGTTTTCCAACCATTTCTTTTCGTAATCATCCAGTACTCGTTCAATATTCAGTATGTAATCATTCTGTCATTGTAATAACTTCCTTTAAACAAACAATTTGTTTAACAAGTTAATCACTTCAATAAAACATCTAAGTATGCACCATCACATGTTATCAACCTCTAAAATACATGAATATCATTGAACATATATCTTATAAAGGAAAATTAGATCATATCACTATATTATATTGTCTTTCAACTCTTACCTTTATGCTTCAAAATACCTCAAGAATAATAATCAATCATCTCTACCTCGTGAAAGAAAATTATATCAAAAGCTTTGGCATGTAACTAAAATTCTCATAACACAATACCTACTAATGTCTCAAAATTTAAATATTGTTCATAGCCTAGGAGCACTAATTCATCCTCAAAACGTTAAGAGTCACTTCAATATAGTTTATCTCAATTACATAACACCTAACACCTTAAATTCTAAGAATCATCTCAAAGATTTCATGAATTGTACCTTAAAGTCATCACGATCATCCACAAGTATCAAAATCCTTAAACCACAAATGTAAATATCAAAATATTTTATAGATTCTAGGGTATACCTCATTTGCATTTATCCCTACAATACTTAGGCATTCACTTCATGTTACTACGTAATCCCTATTCACCAATCTATATATTGCCACATTAATCATAGTGTCATTATTGTCATCAACTAAACCTTAGTCATTACCAAAAACTCATATAAACTCTTATATCATTAATTCAGCTCAAGAATCATTTCACAATCGACATCCATAAGACCAATCGTTACCAAGTCATTTACACAATTTATCTCAGAACCTAAATCCATAAAACCATTTTGTCACCAAGTTAATTACACAAATCCTCAAATCATCATACGATTTTTTTTTTTTTTTTTTTTTTAAATCATGATCAATAATCTATTCCAAATCCTCGAGACACCTTAAAATATACTCTTATTGGTCGATACTCAAGAAATTGCCTCAAATCCAAATCGGCAGATACTATAGATCACAACCTATTTATAAAAGAAAATCCATCTTCGTCATTAACTTGATCACAATAATAAAATCCTCCAAATTAATCAAACTAAGATGATTTTTTTTTTTTTTTTAACCCAAAATTATCCCTTAGAAAATGCCCATGCATCATTTATTAGAGACCACTCAAAAATACATACTCTACTTGGCCGGAATGTGGCTTCCCATTAACCTCATTTTTTTATTTTTTTTTTGAAAAATCTGCCAGAAACTTATAACCTTTGCTCTGATACTAAAATTGTAACATCCCCAGCCCGTTAAGGCTGAGTTTGCCACTTCTCTTCTTTTTCAATAAACATTTTTGCAAAGATCTATAAGGTCTATCAGAGTACTTGATTTTAAAAGGTACGATAAATGTATAAAACATTCTTCAAAAGATTTTATTAGAAGCAAAATTAGAAAACATTAAACTTTAGTTGCGGAATATCATATTATTACAATAACTGATATGAAAAGACTTTGAAAATTAATAATTATTCCCGTCCCCATTCCGGCCTCCTATTCCAGCGTCCTTTCTACCTGAAAACAAGAAATAAAACTGAATGAGCCCAAAGGGGGCCTAGCAAGTAACATCCACAACCATAAATAGTTTTACTCCTTGTTCTTAGTTTTGAAAATCGTTTTCGCAAATAAATATACTTCTAGCCATAATAATATATGTATGTACGGTTGCATCTCCCGTAGCATATACATACTATTACATCTAGTAATAAATCATCGTCGAAAATCGTCTTTATAAATCATCATCATAATGCATCATTATAAATCATCATTGTAAATCGTCATAATATATCATCGTTGAAATTATATTATCATTTTCTCATATTAGGGCCCATGCACACTGTTACCCCTGTGTATGAGGGTTGCGGGTCCTTGTGACCATGCCATTGAACTGTGGCCACAGCCATGCCCCACCGTCAATTAACTCTTTTCTTGGTGCACTCAACGGTCTGTTGATGGAATACCACCTTCTGGCATAGCCTCCTTCAGTGGCTTCGCCTCCATCCGAGTATCGGTACCGAACTCCTCTCATCTTTACTTATCTTGGGGCCAAAAATACTCTCCTCCATACATGTGCCCTCATTTCATAAACATTTAACTCATTCCTTGTACTTTTCTTTGTACTTCTTTTGATGCATCTTAGGGCAACATGTAGGAGGGTTTATCATTATTCTTCTTTCTTATAATCATCATCATTTCTCAACTTTCTTTTCTCAAAACTGGAAACTTTTCCAAATATAAACTTGTGTACTTAGAAAGCATTTAAAGAAATAGGAACTTTCTAAATAATTCTTTTAGAAATCCTTCATGCATGCAACATATCTCCATGACAGGTAAATAAAATAATCATTTACAGTTTGATACAAGAATGAATAAATAGCATGACATGAAGTAATTTTAGAAGGGGTAGTGAATTTACTTACCTCTAGACTGAAGCTAAAAAGTGGTCTGAAGGATCTAGTTGCTCCAATCTGACTAACACCACTAGTATATCTTTTGAAACTAATTTCTCAAACCCGCTCTCGTGTTATTTCTTTCTTGCAACGCTTTGTCTCGCCCTTTCTCTCTTTGTTTCGTGTGAACACTTTCATAAAGAAGAAAGACCGAGTAGAAAACGGAAGAAGGAAGAATATGTGGAAGAGAAGGGAGAGGAGTGGTGAAATTTGTGAAGGGGAAGAACTCTATTTATAGGGAAAAACCAAGTACTATTCTACCTTCCATTTTACTATTCCATCTACCAACACTATTATACCTACATTTATCCATCTACAATTCTAGCCTCATTTTACCATTCCATCTACCAACACTACTACACCTACGTTTATCCATCTACAATTCTAGCCTCATTTTACCATTCCATCTACCAACACTATTATACCTTCCTTTATCCATCTACAATTCTACCCTCCTTCTACTAATACTAGTATACCTACCATTGACTATTCTACCTTCCATTTTACTATTCCATCTACCAACACTATTATACCTTCCTTTATCCATCTACAATTCTACCCTCCTTCTACTAATACTATTATACCTACCATTGACTATTCTACCTTCCCTTACTATTCTACCTTCCATTTTACTATTCCATCTACCAACACTATTATACCTACATTTATCCATCTACAATTCTTCTCACCATTTACTATCCTATTATTTCACCAATTACCATTCTCTAATTACCACTCACTGTAATATCATAAATTTTCCCAGAATTAAAATCATAGGCTAAAATGAATATCAAAATAACATCATCATCAAAATAATCTATTTAAATAACTTTGAAAATTCCGGGGCGCTACACTTTCCCCTCCATTATGTATAATTATGCAGTTTAGCAAGCCTAGCAAAGGATGGCTCCGAGGAAACAAATTGTGGTCATGAAAGACTTGCTCCGAATAATTTTTGGAGACTTGGACCCTGTTTTGCTCAAGTCAGTGTAGGTTGTAGATGGGTCCATTCGTGGGGAATTGCTTGAGATTGTTTTCATGCTTTATTGAGTTAAATGTAGGGCTTTGATGACCGGTCTTTGACCGATACATTTGAAGACCCAGTTATGCTATGATGCCTTATCTATACTTTGGTATTTCTGATTATGGTTTAAATTATTTCTATCTTTGTCCCCTAGTTGAAAGTCTTTCGATGTAGTCTTTTTTTGGAGAGGATGAGATCCTTGAGTCTTGTTCTGAGAGGAACAAGGTTGGGAGGTGAACCATTGAGTCAATTACGAGTTAGTTGATTTCCACGGGTGTTATAGGATACCATGATGTTTGTCTCAGAAAGAGCTTTCTGAAATAGGGTCTCCCGTGCAATTCCAAGGCTCGTAACAAAAGTTATGCCCGATTTACTGAGCACTACGCAGTGCGTTCAAATTGCTAAAATAGTTGACCAAGAACATTCGACCCACGACCTGGAACGTTTGACCCGATACTAGACACGCAGATATTAGATGTTTGATCAATAAAAAGGGTGTTTTGGGGTAGGGTTTCATTATGTGCGCCCCCAACCCCAAGAACGACCCAACAACCCCTAAAGAGAAAAACTAGAGAGAGAAAGAGAGAAATGGAAGGAAATATAAGATTTTTGAAGAGGAAATTGTAGTGCCATGGGTAATTAGTAGGTTATGGTTAGCTTAGTCGGAAGGTTAGCAAGATTTCTTGGGTCATTAGGAGTCGTTGTGAAAGAGATTTTTGGGCATTTCGTTTTGACCGAACGTTCGACATAAAGACCACTGAATATTCGGCATAAAACCAAGAAACCATTGGGTAAAACGGTACACTAAACGTTTGCGAGAGGACAACCGAACATTCATTGACCAAATTTTGACCCACTAGAAATGACCGAATGTACGCCCTGCAACCTCTAAATCACTGTGCAAACAAAACTCCGAACGTTCGGCCATGGACCACAAATGTTCGATGCTTTGCAGGACTGTCATAGTAGCACCCTCAGCTTTTCTAAACCTATAAATACCTCTCCCACGCCTTTATAAATCTCATTCTATCCTCTGAGCCCTAAAGAAACTCTACTTGAGTGTTAAGTGAGTTGTGAGAGAAGAAGGAAGGCTTTCTTAAAGGTTCTTGCTCTAGAGAGGTAACCTGCTTGACTTAGCTTGCGATTTACTTAGTTGTTACTCTTAGTAAGCATTCTTTCCATAGCTTGGTAGTTAGTTTTGGGCGTATGCTGTTGTTTTAGGTTTTAATCTTCATTTAAATATGGGTTAGTGTTTCGATATTTATTTACATGTTTTATTATGTATGGAGACGTTATTTTGGGCTAAGAGTATGTTAGGAACCTTTTGTAGGCTTAGAACTTGTTTAGAAACGATTAGAAGGTCGTGTGGGTTGAGATGAGTTTTCTGCCCCGCAAAGAACGTTCACACCTTTCTAGCCGAAGGTTCGGCCTCGAGCCTGGACGTTCACGTAGTTTGACAGAACGTTCGCTGGCTAGGCAGAACCTCTATTTTGGATATTTTAGGACTAGGACTCGTTTTAGCTCGATTTAGGACTAATGTGAGGTCTTTTCACAAATTTTGAGGGAGTGGAACATTTGGAAGAGATTATGGAGGAACTTCACGACCCGGGTGAGTACAAACTCACATGAATACTTGTCGTTATTTTTCCTCCATTGCATGACTATTTTATGTGTACTAAACATAGATCTTTATAGTTCTCATGAAAGACATTTTGCTCTATTATGAACTCTACTTTGTGAAAACATATATTGCCTAAACAAGATAATGAACATGGTTAGATTTTTAAGAGCATGCATGTCAAAGACAAAAAAAACTAATTGCATCGTATGACATGGTACACCGATACGTGCTGGATCACGGCCATGAGCTTATTATACATGTTTAACTCTATGGCAAAATGTATTTGTTATATGGGTTGTTGTGGTTGTTTTGTGTACAAAAATATCAATTATAAAATTACCAGTAACAATAATACGAATCCTTATAGGATAGGGCTATATTGAGGATGTCGAACTTCAAGGACTGCATGTGTGTTGTTATCAAGTCTATCAAGATTAAATATAACTTAATTAAAATAAAGTTGATTTGTTTTGATCATAAACTAATGCATAAAAGTAAAGACAAAAAGTGATGAGAGATAGAATAGGGGGTTGATTTCACCACTAATTGCATAATAATGGTCAATCACAAATTAATAAGGGAAATTCATATTATGAATAATATAGGGCTTGTCTCACTCGAGTAATCAAGAAAATACCATCATTAAGAAATTTGTATAATCCATTTTCGGTTGGCACAGACCGTCCACCTAACCACTAAGATGCAGTACGATCTGTCTTCCTTAGGTATGGATTATCTAATTCCTTAATAGGCTACATATAATCAAGGGAATAGTATAACCCATCTTTGGTTAGAACGAACATCCTACACTAAACAAGGGTGTTGTACAATCCGTCTTCCCTAGGCGTGGTCTATCTGATCCTATTAATCATGTGTCAATTAAAACTATTGTATAATAATCATTCATATGATCATAAAAAATTTGAAGAATTGAGTTCAATCAATGTAAAAGACTTTCTAAGACAAGAAAAGAATTTTATAATGATTGAATATAAATATTAAGATCAATTCTCACAATTATACAACCATTATGCATATAGAAAAATCCAAATTAAAATACAATTAAACCATTGTTACTTGGAAAGTGCTACATCAACGCCCTATTATGAGTTTAGCCACTCATGGTGGAGCTTGAATGGCCTCCTGCCATGTTCTTCTTCTCTTCAACTCTTAAAGCCTTCAAGAAGATATTTTATGTCTAAAACTAAGTACACCTTCTCTCAAAGCTTAGAGGCTTATTTATAGGGAGCAAACAAGTCCTAGAAGCCCTAGGAAACCCAGAACATCTGTAGGTTAGTCTCCTAGTTGGAATAGGAGACTGAAAATGTTCTTCAGGGTGGATTTGGGCTCTTTCCGCATGCTGGAAGCTTGAGTGCGCTTGATCCCATATATGGTGCGCTCGAACGCACTTGTGGTGCGCTCTACGCACGTGGCTGATTTGTGCTCTCATATTTCACGACAAGTTTGGCATAGAAAACTTTCGAATTAGGAAATTTTTATTTCATAATGATTTATAGCATTTTTAGTTAGCTTTCTATTGCCACTAGCATCACATCAAACTGATACTCAAGTAGAAAGTTATGGTCAAAATACTGAGACATGAGCTAGGTCTTCTCAAAGTGCATTTTAGGCCCAAAATCAATGGTATTTCTTGTATCTTTATTAAAAACCTAAAAACACTAAAACAAAACAAAATCAAACAAATAACAATGCTAAGGAATTAATAGATGCGAGTTAATGGGCTTAAATGTGCAACATTTAATGCTTATCACACTCCCAAACTTACATATTGCTAGTCCCTTAGCAATACAAAACAGAAAATAAACTGAAAAACAATAAGATAAATCCTTCTTCCGTTGAATGTACGATTGCATTTAGCGTATGCAACAAGCCTTTTAAACCCCTAAGCATCCCTAAAGGCCGAGTGACATCTCGTGAGGGTTTAACAGGAATGATACCCGCAAACATTGTTACTACCATGTTATTCCTAAGAATGCAGCATCATAAAAATCGTGGTTCTCATTCATCATCAAGCTTAACAAAACAAACTTCATCTTCACAATTCCAGGAAATTGAGAATCAAGCTACTAAACATGGCATTATGAGATATCACAAGATTCAACTAGTGTAAAGTGAACACATAGTCATGAGGTTTCAAAAACTTATCTCCATCATGCATGGTTCAATACTCAAAAATTACTGGATCCCCATTGGGATAAAACAACGTATGTTGATTAAGCGTTAAGCTAATCAACAATGCTTAGCTCCCTTAAGCTTTTTAATTGACCCATGTATCGAGCATTAAGCTAATGACTCCTAAACCATATGACTTTAGGGCATTAGGTGTAAACACCCCCAAGGAATTACTAACTTGAATCAAAAAGGCTATGAAGCTAAACAAGCCATGCTATTAATCAAACCAAACTTCTAACCTTTTGATGCGAACACTCACTGCTTAATGAGGCAAGAGGTCCCATTACTCAGTAAAAAGCTCAGAGTGACCAATATTATTCTTTTTTCTTTTCTTTTCTTTTGATTTTTTTATTTATTTTTAATATTTATTTATTTATTTTATTTTTATTTTTATTTTTATCATGCCAAGGTTATTCCTCCAAAAAGTTATCCAACTGCATTCAAGATATTGACAACAGACATAATCAATCTCAGATTTCATACCCCACAGACTACGTGCTAGTGTGCTTGTGAGAATCAAATTCAAACAAGTAATATCTTACGTTGACAAAGAAAGTAACAAAACTCTAAATCCCCTAGTCAAGTGATCATATGTTCATCATATTAAGCTCACCAAAGAAATATAAATCATAATTTTAAAATCAACTGCATGCTCAAGAATAACATAGCAAAAATTTTGGACAGTGTTTAATTCTTCCATACCCCCAAACTTGAATCACACATTGTCCCCCAATGTGTATATAGAACCGAAAAACAAGAGCAAGAGGATAGGAATACCTGAATGTGCAGATGTGGGGCATATCATACCCCCAAACTTGTATGCAAAAACAATACTAGTCAAATGCAACACATTGTTGTAAAAATATAATCAAAGAATGAAAATGGAACAACAATGGAGAAGATAAAACCTAGAAGGAGATCATGTACCCTGGCCTGATTGAGGACTCGAGTGCATAACGTCTGCACTCGAACTTGTGAAGCTGACTCATCTAGTCAAAATATATGGGATCCGCCAAGCCAATGGAATCCTCATCCTTGATGCACTCAGTGCTCGTTGACCCTTAAGTTTAAATCTTTTCTTCTCTTGGACCTAAGAGATTGAATTTTATCTACAGAAAGGTAATTCCAAACGTCTGCAGATCGAGGTTGATCACTCTAAATATTCTCAAACAACTTTCATTCGAAAGGGTAATCATGAACTGTAATAAAATGAGGAGAATACTCAGGAAATTTTTCTACCTCGAGGGTCTCTTTTTGCTCTTGCAGATTACTCTCCTGGCCTCTTGGTAAGTCATAAGCAATAGTAATTGGGAGAGTGTCATATGTCCCTAAAAATGAAGATTTCAGATTACCTAGATAGGGGCACGGGGCTAATATGGTGGTTCGGGAATAGAAGTTGATATTGAAGAAGCCTCAATGCTCACTTCCTTGCCTTTTCCCGATGTAGATCCTGTGGGGCCCAATTTCCTCCTCCTTCCCCTCTTCCACGTGGTTTTCGACCACTTCTTCACTCCTCAGTGTGGTGATAGCTTGCTTAGGATAGGAATTACTTTCATCCTCCATGTAGTGTCCATTAGGATTAGCCACCGACTAACTTTGGAGCTCTTCTTCTTCTTTATTGAAGAAATCGGCTATTTTTTTGAGTTGAGCCTCTATCTTGACAATGGATTGAGAGTGAGAGTTCACAATCTCCTATTGAGAGTTCACCATCTAATTAGTCTCACTCATAAGATTCAACATCTTATCTTTAAAGTCAGAATCCGAAAGAGGAGATGGCTCCTCTTGGTATTGTTGTTGTGGGGCTAATTGATATTGAGGGGAATTGGATTGATAATTGAACTGCGGATATAATTGATGGTGCAGTTCATGACATTGTGGAGCATAATTTTCAGGAGCTTGAGCTTGAGCTTGCCACAAAAGATTAGATTGGTTGCTCCATGCCGGGTTATAGGAATCAGAATAAAGGTCATTCCCCTGTCTAGAGAACGGTGTGTTCATATGCTCATAAGGATAGTTAGAAAATTGTCCAGCAGTAGGACAAATTTTAACATGGTGATAAGGATTATAGTAATGTGAACATGGCCCATGGGGTGTTGAAATGTCTCCCCACATGACTACAAAAATAAAAATAAAATAAAATAACAAAAGAAAAAAAAAAAAAAAAACTCACAAACAGCCCGAAGATGCAGCCTTGGAGTGCTAGAATGCAGGTGCTGGAGTCTGGCAGTGTGTGCAAGTGCGATCGATCGCACTCTAGGCTGCACTCGAGCGCACTGTCGACAGCAAAGGAGCGTAGGGGTGATGCGCTCGTGCGCAGCTTGCTGGAAATAGTTTGTCGTAGGTGCGATCTATCGCACTACCGATGCTGGGCTCGAGCGTAGTGTGATAGAGCTCGAGTGCAGCTTGCCTGATCACTTGGGAAGCAACGGCCTACGGACTTGGGCAAGAAAATCAAAAATAATAAAAATAAAAAGGAACAGAAAATAAATAAAAATAGAAAAGAATCAAGTTAAATTCAATCTTTAAAACTTAACAACGCAACCATTAAGTAGTCCTCGATAATGGCACCAAAAATTGATGTGGTCGTTTTGTGTACAAAAATATTAATAACAAAATTACTACTCGCAATAGGACAAATCCTTGTAGGATAGGACTATATTAAGAATGTCAAACCTCAAGGATTGTGTGTGTGTCGTTATCAAGTCTATCAGGATTAAATATAACTTAATTAAAAGAAAGTTAATTTGTTTTGATTATAAACTAATGCATAAAAGTAAAGAGAAAAAGTGATGAGAGATAGAATAGAGGGTAGATTTCACCACTAACCGCATAACAATGATCAATCAAAAATTAATAAGGGAAATTCATATTATGCATGATATAATCGATCTTCAATTGGCACAGACCGTCCACCTAACCACTAAGATGCGATACGATCCGTCTTCCCTAAGTATAGATTATCTAATTTCTTAATAGGCTACATATAATCAAGGGAATAGTATAACCCACCTTCGGTTAAGACGAACTGTCTACCTAAATTACATTTAACTAGGGTGTAGTACAATTTGTCTTCCCTAGGCATGGTCTATCTAATCCTATTGATCATGTGTCAATTAAAACCGTTGTATAACAATCATTCATATAATCACAGAAAATATGAAGGATTGAGTTCAATCAATATAAAAGACTTTCTAAGACAAGACAAGAATTTCATTATGATTGAATATAAACAATAAGATCAATTCCCACAGTTATACAACCAACATGCATATAGAAAAACCCAAATTAAAATACAATTAAACCATTGTTACTTGGCAAGTGCTACATCAACGTCCTATTACGAGTTTAGCCACTCATGGTGGAGCTAGAATGGCCTCTTGCAATATTCATCTTCTCTTCAACTCTTCAAGCCTCCAAGAAGATATTTTCTGTCTAAAACTAAGCACACTTTTTTCTTGGAGCTTATGGGTTTATTTATAAGGAGCAAACAAGTCCTAGAATCTATAGGAAACCCAGAAAATCTGTAGGTTAGTCTCCCAGTTGGAATAGGAAATTGAAAATGTTCTTCAGGGTGGATATGGGCTCTTTCCGCATGCTAGAAGCCTGAGTGCGCTCGATCCCACTTATGGAGCGCTCTCGAGCACACCTACACACGTGGCTGATTTGCGCTCTTATATTGCGGGATGATTTTGGCATAGAAAACGTCTGAATTAGGAAATTTGTACTATTTTGAGTTAGCTTTTTGCTGCCACTAGTTTCACGTCAATCCAATACGCAAGCATAAAGGTATGGTCAAAATACTGAGACGTGTGCTAGGTCTTTTCAAAGTACGTTTTAGGCCCAAAATCAATGGTATTTCTTGTATCTTTATTAAAAACCTGAAAATCCTAAAACAAAACAAAATCAAACAAATAAAAATGCTAAGGAATTAATATATGTGAGTTAAGGGGCTTAAATGTGCACAATTCGGCATTATTTCGCGACTGAAGCAACCATGTTTGATTGGAGCGTCAATACAGGATGTAAATCATTAGTAGCGTGGGGCCACCCGATGTAACATTCCACCCCAATGACACACAATATTGTCCGCTTTTGGCTCCCCTCGAACCATACTTCCTAGGAGGTCACCCATCCTGGTACTACTTCAGTAGAAGCACGCTTAACTGCGGAGTTCTGATGGAATCATGACCATCACGGCTTTAAAACGCGTTGTTGTCATTTAGGGTGTAGTATACATTTAAGCACATCCTCATCTTCATACACAGGCGATGTGGGACGTCACAATCACCCCCTCTTAGGACCCAGCGTCCTCGCTGGCAACCCTTATGGGATTAGCCCATTCTTGGTGTCCGCCCCAGCGAGCGCCCGCTAGCGACCTTGATGGGCTTGCAGAAGCACGCGTAACTGCGGAGTCCTGATGGGATCATGACCATCACGGCTTTAAAACGCGTTGTTGTCATTTAGGGTGTAGTATACATTTAAGCACATCCTCATCTCCATACCCAGGCGATGTGGGACGTCACACCCGAGGTCGGACTTAATCGGGCTACTAGTGTTATAAATGGTAGCGTATAATGGTTAGGGCACCGGGATTGCATTACACATCTCTCGAGATAGCGCCAAACCTGTTGAGAATGAGTAATATCTTCGCTAGACCATACAGTTGAACTATGACTAGATTCTCATAATTCCTATATATACTATATCTATATTGCATACATGATAAACTATCACATCACAAAGTTGCATGCAATTTATCAACAACTGAGTTCATCATTCAAATGACATGTACATCGTATGGAATTTTACTCACTAAGTCGTTCGACTTACCCTTATATTCATCCCCCTCCATTATGTATAACTGTGCTGTTTAGCTAGCTTAGTTGAGGATGGATCCAGGAAGACACCTAGTCATTATAACAGATTTGTTGAGGATCATTTTTGAGGGCTTAGCCCCTGTATGGTTCAATTCAATGTGGGATGCTGATGGATATGTTTGTCTGGAGTTGCTCTAGATCATCTTTATGCTTTATTTAGTTAAACCTAGGCCCTAGTTTATTCAGAACAGTTATTAGTGATATGTATTCTATTTGGTGATAGGTCTCTAACATATACATTTGGAGATCTATCTATGTTATGATACTTTCAGTTTCATTCTGGTTATTATAATTGTGGTTTTAAATTATTTCTATCTTTGTCCCTTAATTAAATTTTCTACTGCAGTCTCTCTTTGGAGATGATAAGATTCCCGGGTCTTCTTCTGAGAGGAATAGGACTAGGAGGTGAGCCATGGACTCAATTATCAGTTAATTAATTTTTCTGCAGCGTTATATAAATCAAGGGAAGAAAGTGTGTGTGGAGCAAGGAAACGTAGGGAAAGCTTTAAAGGTAAGATCGTATCACTTTTCTATTTAAGTTCTTGAAGTTTCTACTAATTGTGGGTCAATGGGTTTGTCTTTTGGGTTAATGGGTTTGTTGTTTAAAGTGTCTAATATGGATATGAGAAGCTTAATGCTGGATATTGTATGGGTTATGAGTAAGCATGTGTTATCTTGTTAGTCTTGCATGAGTAACCCTTTTTTTAGAGAGATTAAGTATAGATCCTTACGTTTTGGAGATGTATTATGGTAGATTTGTTGTTGGGTTAAACTTAAAAGTTGAATATTATGACTTTAATGTTACTTTATGCCAACATTAAGGGTGGGTTAGAGATTAAATGATAATGGATGCACATATTTATGTATGGAAGTTATATTTGGGATTAAAATCGTATTAAGAAGTGAAAATAACCTTGAATCATGTTAGGATGGGTAGAGCTAGGACCTTAGAAATGGAGGTTCTCCTAGATTAACCGAATGTTTGAAAAAAATACCGAACGTTCAAACATTCGACATGAATACCAAACGTTCGATGGCGATCGCTCGACACTATTTTCGGATGTTCAATGGTCATACAGAACAACCATTTTGCCCTCAGAATAGGTTTAAGGGTATCTTAGCTTAGATCAAGACTAATGACGAACCAATTCATAGATTTGGGCATTTTGGGTTGTCAAGTCAGTTACCCAGTGGAAAACCACGAGCAAGGTAAGTACAAACTCACATGGATACTTGTTGTTATTTTTTTGCATAGCTTGATTATTTTTTAAATATCAAAATGCACTTTTACAACTCTCATGAAATACATTTTGCTGTTATTTTTCCGCATAGCATGATTATTTTTTAAATATTAAAATGCACTTTTACAACTCTCATGAAATACATTTTGGATTACTGTGAACTCTATTTTGTGAAAACGTATGTTGATTAAGCAAGATAATGAAAAGAAAAAATTTGTAAGATGGACAAGATTAATTGTATCATAGGACATGGTACATCGGTATGTGTGGGATAACAGCCATAGGCTTACTATACAAGTTTACTCTATCGTCAAATGTGTGTGTATTATATGGGCCTTGGATCCAATTGGTGTTCATGATCGGCGCAGTGATATTTGATTGGTAGGTCACTACAAGACGTATATCATTAGTAGCATAGGCCACCCGAGGTTGGACTCGGTTGGGCTGCTAGTGAAGGTTTTCGAAAGTTAATTGTCCCAAAATCAACCACTGCACTTAAGCCTAGAAAGTCATTTTTAATCCAAGGGTGTGCCTTACCTAAAACCAAGCCTTTCACTTGAAATTGGCCTTAAAAAACCAAAATTTAACTTTCTGGCCAAACGTTTAGTAGGGGACCACACCAAACGTTCGTTGACCAAAACTTGATCCACTGGGTATTGATCGAACGTTCCACCTGTAACCATAGAACCACTGTGCAATAGTACACCGAACGTTCGCACATAGTACCAACCGTGCGATAACAGTCTAAAAAGCATTTGTAACCCATTGTCCACCTCTACAGCATAAGACACATCCCCTCACCCCCTATAAATACCCCCTTCGTTCCTCAACCTCTCTTTACACTAGAAACCCTAACCTTAAATTGATAGGAGAGTTTCTAGAGAGGAGAGGGAGGTTTTGGAGGAGATTTTGATATCTTCAAGGTAACTCTTGAACTTTCACTGAGCTTTCATGTGGTCTTGCTATTATCTTTGCTTTCTTCAAGTTTTTAAAGGTGTCATAACTTGTGAACAATTTTCCGTGGGAGAAAAGAAAGGCTTTCAAAACAATTTAAGAAGTGCTCACTTATTTCTTGGTTTTCTCGTGTGTTTTAACTTGTTGGGTGTGTGGACCTGTTTAAAGCCTAGGGTGTAGTTTTTAAAATGGTAGCCTTAGAATAGAAGCCCCAAAACTTTGCATTTTCGGACATTGCCCAAACGTTCTCTAATTCTGGCTGAACGTTCGCCCCTGTGGCCGAACGTTCGTCACTCATACAAAACGTTCGCTCAGAATCCAGAATTCCTTAAAATAGGTTTTTAATGACGTTTTAGCTGAGCGTATTCAACTAGGACCTGTTATGTCTTTAGTAAAACCCTCTAGAACTGCGTATAACAATTGTCATGTTTTGTTATAGTAGGGGTTCAAGGTGTCGGATGACTCAAGTAGGTGTACGAGGTAAGTAAAGACTTACGACTACTTGCCTTAAAAACGTATGATATGTCAGCTGACTGAGCACGCATATGATATGAGCATATTTACCATTTTCGCAACTTGGTAATTGTTTTAATAATTGATTTAATAAGATGCATCATATGACATGGCACAACAGTACATGTGGTATAATGGCCATGGGCTTACTATATATACTTGATTATATGGTAAAATGTGTGTGGATGTCTTATATGCGCTATGGATCCAATGGTTGTCTCATGACTGGCGAAACCATAATTGGTGGGTCACTATAGGACGTACATTATTAGCAGCGTTGGCCACCTAGAGGTCGGGTTGCTAGTATATTGGCAATAGTGTACAATGGCAAGGGCACCAGCATTTTATTACAAATCCCTCGGGACAACGCCTACCATGCTGAGAATGGGTAATATCTCGAGTGGACCATACATGATTGTTATGACCGATTAAAGCATTAGTTTTCTGCATTAAAACTCTTAGGTGATTGCCGTTGGAATTATACCTCTTTATTTTCAGCAAAAATGATATTTGTATGGGGTATTAACAGAGAAAACACATTTTTTGAATTCTTATCAAAATGCACGTTTATTTGTGATCATTAATAATTGGCTCATGTCATATTTAACTGCGAGGTTTTCTTACTGTGTCTTTAGACTTATACGGTTATTACATCTTGTAGGATTTTCTAGGAAGAGGTTAGTGGCGAGATTGCCACTTCGAATTAATTAAGGGTGCGTTTGGGAGTGCGTTTTTTTTTTTTTTTTAAATTTGCGATTTTAAACCAAATCGCAATTTTAGGGTGTTTGGGATTGAAATTTTAAAAACGCAAATTTTAAATTCGCAAAAAAATCTGCGATTTCCATAAGCTAATTAGAGGGTGCTTATTTGAAAATGTGCGAATTTAAAACAAAATCTTGATTTCTATTAAAAAGATATTTGGGGCAATAGTTACCTTTTTTTGATCGGGAATGAAAAAAATACCAAGAATACCCACCTAAAATATAGGGAAAATTACAGTTTACCCCTCCAAAGTTGACAGCGTTTTTCAATTCGAACATCAAAGTTTCAATTTTTGCAATCCACCCCCACAAAGTTCCAATTTTTTTCAATTCGACCAATATTATCCCAAAATTCTCATATTGCCCTTGATTTTTATTTTTTTTTATGAAAAAAAAACAAATTTGGGGGTGCAAAAATGGCTAGATGGGCAAATGGTGGCTACGACCACCTTGATTTTTTTTTAAAAATTTTTTTATGTAAAATAAAAAAATAAAAATTAGGGTCAATATGGGAAGTTTTGGATACAATTGGTCAAATTGCAAAAATTTGGAACTTTGGGGGGGTGGATTGCAAAAATTGAAACTTTAGTGTTCAAATTGAAAAACTCTGTCAACTTTGGGGGGGTAAACTGTAATTTTTCCTAAAATATATTAAAACCCTTCTTTTCTCTCTTTTTTTTTTTGTTCATCCTCTCTGTCTCGTTCATCCTTTCTCCGCCCTGTAGCAGTGTGTGTCGTTGTTGTCCATCTCTTCACCCCTCTACCAGGTAATAATCTCACCTTAATATTTTCTTTCTCTCCATATAACTCTGCTTTTGTAAAACTTTCCACTGTTTGGTGTTCGGTGTTATTTTATGTGGTTCGTATGATTATTGTGCCTTTTTATATATGTGTTTATGTTCTTCGACCATCTCTATAGAGTAAAGTTGTGATTTTTTTTTTTTTTTCAAAATTTTATTTAGATTACCGTGCATGCATAGTGTTCTGCAATCCATCATAGTATGCAGTGGTAGATCACTGTACACGCACCGTAATGTGATAGTGAGTGTACAATAACCATGTGAGGCTTTTTTTTTTTTTTTTTTTTTTTTTTTTAAAAAAAAAAAACTGTATAGTGACCAAGATGATGATTTTTCTCAGGTCACTGTGCACTGCATAGTGATGTGCACAGTGATGATTTTTTTATGGCTTCTTTTTTTTTTTTTTTTTTTTTTTTTTAAAGGTACCATACAACAACAATTTGTGATGGATTTTTATTTTTTATTTTTAATTGGTATTGCACTGTAACAGTTTGTGATTTTATATATATATATATATATATATATATATATATTTTTTTTTTTTTAATGGGTACTAAACAGTGATAATTTGATAAACATTATTAGTTTAATTTGATGGATTGTTCTTCTATTTTTTATTATATGTCTGTTTGGAATATATTTGAAGAAAAAAAAAATACAAAAACAAAAAAGCATATAGAAACAAACAAGTAATATAGCAATATATAATTGCCTAAGTAGAAAACTCAAACTTAATGTCAAATTATTAGTCATACTTTTGTTTGCATAGGTGTTAAAAATGGAGGCTTATAGAGAATGTTAGTTATTTTACTGTTATAAAGAAATGTCTTTATTGGTAATTTGGTCATGAAACCGCAATTATATGCTAATGTTATCCAAACACTCAATTGATAAAAAAGGTACTTTTTAGCATGTTTTACCAAATGCTTGTGCGATTTTAAAAAGTATCGATTTTAAAAACTCAATTTTTAAAAACGCAATTTTTAAAATTGTACTTATTGAAATCGCATTCCCAAACGGACCCTAAGTTGAGGTAGAGATCTGCTTGTTTTTATCAGGTTTGATTAGATTCTTTGTATTCCCATTAGTAACTCCATGTATATGATCGAGGATAATGTATGCTTTCTTTATGATTATTAGATTCGTCACATTTATTTCATCTTCCTATGCATTTACTCTGATTATGCTAAGAGGGTCGATTCCCCAGTAAGCTGAATTGGGGTAATTGCTAGTAATCCTACCAGACTGGTCAAGGCCAGATTTGGGGCTGTTACAACTGTAGCGTGCAATATACGAGGCATCTGTATTGTATTTCAGGCCCCTCGGGACAACAGGTAATATCTTGGGTAGACCATAAGTATTAAATTATGACAGGATTCTCATATTATAACATATACTATATCTATATTGCATCCTTGATAAACTGTCACCTCATAATGCTGTATTTACTCACTAAATTTTCAGACTTTTGTATCTTGTCCACCTATTTGTATACATGTGATGTTATAGATAGTTTCGTAACAGATGGATTTTAGGAGACATCCGATTATTATGAAGGACTTGTGTAACATTCCATGGAAATCAATTAATTGGTAATTGACTCCATGGTTTGCGTCCCATCCTTGTCCCTCACAGAACAAGACTCGGGTATCATGACCTCTCCGAAGAGAGACTACATCGGAAGACTTTTTAACTACAGGATAGAGAGGGCAATAACTAAAATCACAACCACAATAACCAAAGTAACAAGAAAGCATCATAACATAGATAGATCTCCAAATGCATCAGTCAGAGACCGATCATCAAAATATTATAGACGAAAGGTAATTGTTTAGAAATAACATCAACGCCTAAGTCTAAGTAAAGCTAACATAATAACGATCTTGATCATCTCCAGTCAGGTAGATCCTCAATCATCTCACATGGATTTGAGCCACACTGGGTCCATATCCTCAAAGATGACTTGAATCAAGTCCTTCGCCACCACAAGTTGGTTCTCCGAATTCATCCTCAGCTAAACTAGCTAAACCGCGCCAGTTATACATAATAGAGGGGAAGAAAAACAAGGGTAAGTCTAAAAACTTAATGAGTAAAAATGAACATGGTACTTATACCATTTAATGATGAACTCTGGTTGATAAATTATGCATCATTTTGGCATGACATTAATTTATGAATGTAGTATAGATAAAGTACATGCTATAATCTTTTGAATCAATGATAGTTCAACTGTATGGTCTACTTGAGATATTACCCCTTCTCAGCAGAGTTGGTGCTGTCCTAAGGACCTATAATACAATACCGGTGGCCCGACCATTGTACGTTACTGTCCATACCACTAGCAGCCCGAACAAGCCCGACCTTGGGTGACCCACACTACTAATGATGTACGTCCTGTAGTGACCCGCCAATTAAGGTTGCGTCGGTCATGAAGTAACCATTCGATCCAAGGCCCATATATCACATCCACAAATACATTTGATCATAGAGTTAACATATGTAGTAAGCCCATGGTTGTTATCCCGTATGTACCGGTGTACCATGTCATACAATACAATTAGTATTATCCGTCTTTTACATGCATGCTCTTACAATCTCATCATGTTCGTTATCTTGTTAAGTAGCACATTTTCACAAAAAATGTAGAGTTCATAGCATAACAAAAATGTGTTTCATGAGAGTTGTAAAAATGCATGTTTGATACATAAAATAGTCGTGCAATGCAAGAAAAATAACGGTTAGTATCATGTGAGTTTGTACCACCCCGGTTCTAGACCTTAAAATACCCAAAACAGAGTTTATGTTTGAACGTTCTGCCAAACCAGCGAACGCTTAGGCTTATGGCCGAACGCTCGGTCAATAAGTGGCGAACGTTCTCACAGAAATCCCATCTTGAATCCAACGACTTTCTATCTATTTATAAGTTGATACTAAGGCCCAAAAACACTTCTAGAGCATAACCAACCTAAAATATCATCACAAAGCATAATAAAGCATGTCTAATGGGAAAGAAATGCTCAAAACAAGATTAAAACCTAGACTTCTAGTCTTCTAACAACTAAGCTACTGTAAAACATAAGATGAGCATAAGAACGTAAGAAAAACAGCTAGAGAGAGAGATGGTTACCTCCACACAGCAAGAATCCTCAAGAAGTTCCTCCTCCCTCTTCAAGAACACCCAAAAACTCTCAAAATCTCACAACACTCAAGTATGGTTTCTCTAGGGCTCAGAGGGCAGAATGGGTTGGTGAAGGGCGTCGAAGGGGGTTTTTATAGCTTGGGAAAACTTGTGAACTCTCTAGGAACAGTCCTACAATGCAATGAGCATTCGGTACTATTGTGCCAAACGTTTGCTTACTGTTTACCCAATGATTTTAGGGTTGTAGCGCACGCTCGGGCATTACTCAGTGGTTAACAAAAAGGCAACGAACGCTCAACTGGTCCCTACATGAACGCTCGTGTACTATTGTAGGCAAATGCTCGGGTGGTCCCCTCTGCCAAATGTTCAGCCAGTAGCTAGAAATTTCCAAAATACCCCTTCAGCTAACTCTAGTGACCCAAAAGTCCAATTAACCCTCTAACCAAGTTGTCCTTAGCCTACTAATTATTTGGGTCACTACAACTTAATCTGGTTGACACTTGAGGATTTATTGCAAGATTAGATCGATTGCTCATGGTAATTAGTACTTTTAGGTGATGTTGTAGACTTGTAACTTTTGAGATATGCTTGTAAATTAAGGTATAGTACGGATCTCTTGTAATGATGACATTTATAGTGTAATTTCAGTTAATGTGATGGTAGATACTCTGGTTGTAATGATTAATGTTGATAAAAACCTTAATGTTTCTGTGGAAACATTAAGGTTCCTTGATTCTTGATAGAAACCTTAATATTTTCGTGAAGTTAATTACGAGTTAATTAATTTCTCGAGGCGTTACAAACTTACACTAATGACCCATAAGATAACTGTCCCACTACATAATAGTTACTGTGGTGGCCTAACTACTACCCTACAACTGCTCGACTACATACAATATGTCTACTTATATTCAATACTCTAAAACATAAAACACTTTACGACTAAGGAATAGAAATAGAAAAGATAACGTGGCTAGCACATAACATTGGCCATTTTCAAGAAAACCAAAAGTTTCATCTACCCATTTGGTATTCTTCCACCGAAAGAGCAACCCAACAAAATCAACCCACAAAACGCAAGAAATCAACTCTAGACTGAAAACTCCAACCCAACAATCTCAACAAAATTACTCACCCATTCGGTTCTCCTCCACCAAATAGAGCAACCATCTGTTGAATAATAAACTTAATTTTAATAACATTTATTTGTTGAATAATAAACCATCTGTTACTAAATGACTTGAAAATGTTGTGTCTTTTGGATTTTTAAGAGATATTTTATATGGGAGTTATATGAGATGTAAATAAATCAAGTTAACGTGAAGAATTTAGAAGGGTCCTTTGTATCCTATAAATATCCATGTAAGCAAGTAATTTTATTAAGTTGAATAAAAGTCCTCTAGTAATCCAGTGTTTCTCTTCGTTTTTTGTGTTCTCTCTTTGTGTCTGTAGTTTCCAATTTTCAACACCCATCCTTCCTCCATAGCCAGAAACACCAAATTAAACCAAAATTTATTTCAAAAACACTAAAACTATTTCTAAAGTAATAAATTCTTTCTAATTTTCACCCTTGAGAAAAATAGAAGAGAAATGAAGACTTGGAGTTGGAATCCTCGATGGGCATTGCTTTTTTAGGTATGTAAGATATTAGAATCTTGATGTTTCATATTGAAGAACAATAAGTAGAAGAAAAATAAATTCACCGCTGAGAAAAATAGAAAAGAAATGAAGGCTTAGAGTTGGAATCCTCAATGGGCATTGCATATGTAAGCATTCACAGTAGCCTTATCAAAATAAATTTTCAGCTATTTTAGCTATGCAAATTGCTGAGAAACAAAAATAGTACAAAGCAGTTTCACTAAATTGTTGAAAGTTTTGGTGAGTGTGAATATTGCTCAACAAATTTGCTGAGCATGGTTCATGTATGCACCAAAAGATAAAAGAGCAAAATATTAAAATATAACTTTCTATCTCCTTTTTTTCTCTTTTTTTTTTTTTTTTTTTTTTTTTTCATATTTTGTTTTTTTTTTTTTTTTTTTTCATTTATCTTCTTCCCTCTTCTCTGTTTGTTTCTCCCACAAAATATCTACAAAACCACTTTCACCGCCAACAGCACCTACCAATCCAACCTCAATCTTGGAAGGCCAAAGTCATGGTGTTGTCTAGGGGTGGGTGGGTAGATTAACTGTTTACCGCCTGTTGACCGCTTACCGACCTCTACCGAACTGTTACCGAATGAAAACCGACTTTTGGCGGTCAATATGCAGAATAAAAAATACTGTTTTGACATCAGTTCAGTTCGGTAGGCTGTAGAAATTGTTTTTGTCGGTTAACCAACAATTAACCAACTTAATCAATTTTTCAAGTGAATTTTGAATTTTATTTTGTAGGTTTCATTATTGTGTTCATTTAGTTGATTTGTGGTTGTCATTTTGGTCCGTATTCCATGAATTTACTTTTTCTTTTCATTTATAAAGCATATTCTTTACTGATTTTGTTGTAATAAGGAAGTTGATAAATCTTAACATAAAAACTTGTAACCAACAATTAACCAACTTAACTGACCACCTATTAACCGACTAACCGATTGACCGAAAAAGTCAAAATGATTCTTTATCGGTATGAAGTTGGTTAATTAATCGACTTAACCGACTAAACCGACTTTCATGAATCGGTAGGCGATACACTGACGGAACAAATACCCATCGCTAGTGTTGCCATAGGAGAAGAAGAAGCTTGAAGATAGGGAAGTGATGAGCTTTTGCTTATAATTTCTCAATGCGGGCACGAACATTACGTCCACGGCATTGTAGTGGGTAATGGCGAATTTGGTGAAATGCCAACTAGTCCAAGAGAAGGTTTTGGAAGAGATTAAAGGGGTTGTTGTGGGGGACGGAGAGGAGGTTGATGGGATAAGGTTATTAATAAGAATTTCTCCTCGCTTCCCTCACCTCAATGATGGTGGTGGCCAAGAGCTCATCGGCGGGGTCGAAGTAGGAGAGTGTGGTGTCTAGTCGCTTGTTGTTAACAACGATGGTCACAGTACAAAAAAAACCCAATATTGGTGATGGTGTCGTTTGAACAGTACCACGTCTTCAATTTTTGACAATGTGGCACTGTTGCCACGGCGCCAACTTGTTGGCACCGTGTTATTATTCACGTGTCATTAATTTCAAATTTTGCATGTCAAAAAAAAAAAAAAAATTCAAATTTTGAATTTTAACATTTTTTCCCTTTTTTTCTTTCTTCTTTCTTCTTTATCCCTTCTTTCCCCGTTTATTTGTTCACCTCTCCTCCAAAACAGAGAGCCAGAGAGACTGAGACATAGAGAGAAAGAGATGGAGCCTTTAATTCTTCCCTGTTCCTTCTTCCTTCTTTCTTCTTTCTTCTTTCTTCTTCCTTCTTCCTTCGTTCCCTCTTCCTTCTTCCCCTGGGTGTTTCAGAGAAGAATTAGAGAGAGAGAACGCATCGTACAAGATGTGACCCATCGGAGCGCACCCCATGGGCAGATGATTTTACCTACTGGAACGGTTTCTAAGCTCAGAGACCACCGGGTTTGACGTTGCTCTGCTACCCATGGCGCTGATCTCTCTCTCAACCTGGTTCTCCATTTTTCTAGCACTATTCCGTTCACTCTGTCTCTCTCTCTCCCTCAACTCGTAGAAGAGAAGAAGAAAGGGAAAGAAGGAACGGGGAAGGGAAGAAGGAAGAAAACAGGGAGAGGCAGTTGGTTTCAGTTCTCTCTCCTTCTCACTCTCTCTGTCACTCTCTATATCTCCCTCTCTCTCTCTCTCTGTGTTTCAGTAAGAACAAAAAGAAGAAGAAAAGAAGAAGCAGGGGAGAAGAAAGAAAGGGAGAAAGGAAATGACGAAGAGAAGAGAAAAGGAATGGTGTGTTTAGAACTAAAAGGGGAGAGGATGGGTATAGACAAGTTATCTATAAAAAATAAAAATAAAAATTGCTTTGCCCCTCTATTTTTTTTATTTAAATTTTATTTGAAAACCCTTAAATATTTATTATAAAAATTATATATATTTTTAATATAAATAGATACATTTATTAATATAAATATTTATTTGTAAAAATTACTTTTTTTACAATTTTTTAAAGGGTAGTGCCGTTTTTACTGTTCACACGTTACCAATTGATGATGTGTAAACAGTAAAAACGGCACTACCCCTCTTTTAGTCTATGTAATTTTTGCCATTTAAAAAAGGTCACTAAAGGCACGTCACTAACTATATATTGGCCCAAAAATATCACTATATGGCAGTTATTAAACCCCTATATTTTTGTAGTGTGGCGGAGATTATAGATTTGTGAAGGGTGGCGGTGGAGAGTTTGAGGGCTTTTGTGTGGTTGTTGTTGAGTTTGAGGGGGAGAGACATGAAGAAGGGTTAGAGGTAGGGGTGGTTATCGGTCATATCGGTCCGGTTTTGGCCATTTTCAGTTACCGACCAATAACTATTGGTTAATCGGTTTTCTAACCGATTACCAACCGATAAGAATTTATATCGAAAATTATCGGTTAATTGGTAATCGGGTAAACCGGTTTTCCTGGGCTTTCAAATTCACATTTTTTTGCTAACAAAATGAAGCATCTCTGCTAACAAATTCTGATTAAATTCACATTTTTTTGCTAACAAATGAAGCATGGACATTCATCAAGCCAAAGATTTGAACGAGGGTGTTCAAAAATTTCACGACTTTTTGAAGAACGAAAAAAAAAATGTAATAGAAGGGGTTTTTCATCCTTCAATAAAGGGGCCAAAAAACAAGCAAGATAAATCTTGCTAGTTTCTTTGAGGAAACTAGGCTAAGGGGAGAGTCTTCTACTGGAAACAGGGTGAAGGGTCAGTTTGTAACCGTGGGGATGGGGGATCATTTGGAATCCTTGTGTGGACGGATATCTCTCATAGGCAGGGAGAAGACAGGCATCAAAATTGTTGAAGGAGAAGTTGCAGCAGACCGAGAAAAGGGCGAGCAATGTTTAGTGGGTAGGATTGGAGACGACAAGAGGATAAACAAAGAGGCCTTTAAGAATGTACTTTCGAAGATATGGCGAATTTCGGGATCTGTGGTTTTCAATGAGGTGCAAGATAATGTCTGGGTGTTTGAGTTCGAGGAACTAGACGATAAGAAGCGGGTAATGGAGGGGAGGCCATGGTCTTTTGATAGACAACTCCTGATTTTGAATGATTTTGATGGAAGTATCCCTCCGGCACAGATGCAATTCACTCATTCCCCGTTCTGGATCCAAATGCATGATATGCCGCTAATTTGCATGAATAAGGGGGTGGGTGCAAAGATTGGCGAATCTCTGGGAACTTTAGAAGATGTTGATATGGCCAGAGATGGTGGTGGATGGGGAAGATGCCTAAGGATTCGGGTGAATATTGATCTCCGTAATCCTCTGGAACAAGGCCGGGCTTTATCGCTGGGGGGGAAAGACTATTGGGTGACGTTCAAATACGAGTGACTTCCTCATTGTTGCTTCGATCGCGGTCGGATTCTGTATGGGGCGAAAGGATGCATGGTGTTGAAATCTCAGCGTCGGCATGAAGCAGCAGGTCCCAAGCCATGGGGTGTCTGGCTCAGGGCGGAGGAACCACGGAGGAGAATGGGCGGGGAACCAGGCGACGATTTTTTCCAGGGAACAACTCGACACGATGACAGCGCTTTGTGGAAGCAGGGGAGTACCAGAAAGGAAAGTCCCGTGAATCATGGGAACCCTAGTAACGCCAGTCGTTCTGGTTTTGGAGATCTAAATGGTGGGAGCGCATCTTTCCTTAATGAGGATAGGAGCGTTGACAACTTTAATGATGAAGGAGATTCTGCTGAAAATCCGGTGGAGGGGATGCAGCATGCGCTGGCAGGGACCAAGTTAGCAGGAAAGATGTCACGTGGTGAAGGGAAAAAAACTGACGAGTGCATGGAGGTGGAGAATGCAGAGACGTGTCCTTCTATGCATGAACCCATGCGTTAGGCAACAGTACAGGGATCAAATGCCGTGCTATTGGCTATTGAGAAGGAACAAGGAGTAAGGGATAGCCAGAGCATGATACAGGGTTTGGCGCTGGCAGGGGATTCTCAATCGACAATGCAGGAAGCTCCTAATGGGACGCACTCAGCTAAGAAAACCACTGACATGATGATGGACAAGGAAAATGACAAACAAATGGGGATGGTAGGGGGATCAGTGAGGCGTTGGAAGCGTCAAGCCAGGAGGTCTGAGCAGCAAATGGCAACTAATAATCTGCCAGGGCAAAAGAGGAAAGTACGTGTGGATGAGGTGGGCGGAGACAGGGAGGAGGTAGGAAAAAAAACTATGAAAGCTTTGCCTAATTTGATTGATTTGGCGGCAGCTGTTAAACAGCCCCGCCACGCTCAATGAGTATTATTAGCTGGAACTGCCGAGGGCTTGGGAACCCTCGGACAGTTCGTGACCTTAGCCAAATGGTTAGGGATAAGAAGCCCGACATTTTGTTTCTAATGGAAACAATATGTAAAAAGACGAGAATGGAATGGATTAGAGTAAAACTTGGCTTTGCGGGTCTTTTTGCCGTCGACCCAGTGGGTAGAAGTAGAGGTATTGCGTTATTATGGAAGGAGGATAATGGTCTGGAGATACAAAATTTTTCACAGAGGCATATCAACGCCATTGTGAAGAGGAATGGTGATGGGTTTCAATGGAAATTAACTGGTTTTTACAGACATCCGAATAGCTCGAAAAGAAAGGAGGCGTGGGCACTGTTACGACATCTCAACTCATATATGCCGGAGAGTTGGATGTGTGTAGGTGATTTCAATGAACTAACGCATCAAGGAGAAAAAACGGGCGATGCTAGAAGAAGAGAAGGTCTTATGGCGGACTTTCGCTCAACATTGGAAGATTGTCGTCTGGGAGACCTTGGCTTTATTGGCCCGAGATTCACATGGTCCAATAAACGAGCAGATGGTGTTTCGACCTGAGTTCGTTTGGATAGAGCAGTGGCTAATAACACTTGGTGTGCTCGCTATGGAGAAGCAGAAATTCATGTTCTTGCAGCAAGAGCCTCTGACCATAATCCCCTACTAGTACAGTTCGAACAGATAAGGCAACAAGGTCGGGTTGGTGGCAAGGGATTCAAATTTGAAGCTCGATGGTGGCTGGATCCAGAATGTGGGGACATTATTAAAAAGGCCTGGAATGACCCGGTGTTGTCAGGGGATAGCATGCAGTCCGTACGTTGTGGCTTGGAAAATTGTCAATTTCAATTGCAAGGGTGGAGTTGTATAAAACACGGAAACTTGGAAAAGAAGGTGGAAAATATGACAAAACAATTGGCTGCCTTGCAGAATGGAGACCGTCCCGAGGATCAAGAGACGATTAAAATATTACAATTAGAAATTGACATACTTCTGGAACATGCAGACACAAAGTGGAAACAGAGAGCTAAGCAACATTGGTTTCAGAAAGGAGATAGAAATACACCTTTTTTCCACGCTTGGGCGAGCCATCGGAGAAGGGTTAATTGTATACAACGGGTATGGGATGATGAAGGTCGAGAGTGGACTCAACCGGATGAAATTGGTCAAGCTTTTGTTTCCTTTTATCAAAAGCTTTTCCAAACTGATGGTCCACGGGGCATAGTCGAGTGCTTGGAGGGATTAGAGGTATGGGTTACTCCTGACATGAATAGGTGCCTCTTGCGTTGGTTTGTGGCGGAGGAGGTGGATTTTGCGCTTTCTCAAATGGGTCCCTTGAAATCCCCCGGCCCGGATGGCTTTGCAGCATGTTTCTATCAAAAAGCCTGGGAGGTCGTCCGACAAAAGGTATGTGCAGCTGTACTAGATTTTCTGAATGAAGGTATTTTTTCTGCTGAGATAAATGAAACCCATATTGCTTTGATTCCCAAAACCAAAAGTCCCACTCTTATTACTGATTTCCGGCCTATTAGTTTATGTAACGTCATTTATAAACTAATTGCCAAGGTCTTAGCGAATCGTATGAAGAAAGTGCTGGGGGACATCATATCCCCCAACCAAAGTGCTTTTATTCCTGGCAGATTGATCACGGATAATGTGATTATTGCGTTTGAAGCTCTACATACTATGGACACCCGGTTAAAAGGCAAAGAGGGCTATATGGCGTTAAAATTGGATATGAGTAAGGCCTACAACCGAGTGGAATGGGATTTTTTGGAGACAGTAATGCATAGGATTGGCTTTGCTCCCAGGTGGGTCCAATTGATGATGACTTGTGTGAAAACAGTGAGCTACTCGGTATTGATTAATGGCAGACCATATGGCAAAATTATCCGCACTCGTGGTCTGAGGCAAGGGGACCCATTATCACCGTATTTCTTTCTTCTATGTGCTGAAGGACTAACTACAGGGATCAACAAAATGGAAAGAGTGGGGGGAATTACCGGATTGCCTTTGACACGAGGGGGGACAAGGTTGACCCATTGATTCTTCGCAGATGATAGCCTTCTTTTTTGTAAGGCCGATTTGGTGGAGTGGTATTGTATCCAGAAGGTGCTACAAGATTATGAACAAGCATCGGGGCAGAAGTTGAATAGGGGCAAAACGTCACTATATTTTAGCCGTAATACTCATTCGGAGGTTAAAACACAAATCCTATCAGTTGCGGAAATAAACTCTACCCAACAGTATGAGAAGTATTTGGGGCTTCCGGCACTCATAGGTAAATCCAAGGTGTCTTCTTTTGCCGGAATAAAAAGGGCGTATATGGGACAAGATGCAAGGCTGGAAAGAAAAATTTCTTTCCCATGCAGGCAAAGAAATGTTATTGAAGGCCGTAGTGCAAGCCATTCCGACATACACCATGAGAGTGTTCTTACTTCCCAAAACGTCGTGCACCGAGATTAATTCAATGATGTCAAAATTCTGGTGGGGGTTTAAAGATAATGACAAAAAGGTGGCTTGGATGAGTTGGGAAAAGATGGGAAAGGCAAAAGAGAAAGGAGGGATGGGTTTCCGTGACTTAGAATGCTTTAACGTTGCATTGCTTGCTAAGCAAGGATGGCGAATAATTCAAAATCCAGACTCTCTTGTGGCACAAATCTTAAAGGAGAAATGTCACCCAAATGACACCTTCCTAGATGCTCCCTTAAGTAAGAAATCTTCATATGTGTGGCGGAGTATTTGGAATGCGAAGAAGTTGCTTAATGAAGGTTTGGTGTGGCGAGTGGGAAATGGGAGGCGGATCAAAATCTGGGGTGATAAATGGCTCTTCTCCCTTACAACTTATGATGTACAGTCACCAGTAAATACATTAATAGCTGATGCCAGAGTTTGTGAACTGATAGACCAGGACTCACAATGGTGGAATATAGCTCTTATCAAGGATATATTTTTGGAAGAGGATGTAGCCAAGATATGCAGCCTAGCTATTAGTCCACGTACCCAACAAGACCGGATGGTATGGGCAGGGAATAAAAATGGTGTTTTTTTCAGTAAGGAGTGCTTATCATCTAGCGAAAGATTTAAATTCCAGAAATGAAAGTGGTTGTTCGGGCTGTGATAGTATGACTCCTCTATGGAAACGGATCTGGAAGATTTCGGGACCAAGAGTTATTCCTCTGTTTCTTTGGCAAGCATGTAATAATATATTGCCCACCAATGAAAATCTGTTCAAACGGCGAATCACAACTGATCCTTTATGTCCGATTTGTCAGATGGAAGTGGAGACCGTGGGACACGTCCTGTGGAGCTGCCCGGCAGCGCGGGATGTCTGGATAGAGGGAAATATACGATTTCAGAAGAGTTGCAGTGAAGAGGATAATTTTAGTAGCATCATCCAGAGATTACGTGAGAGGCTTACAGAGGAAGATTTTGATCTAATGGCCTGTCTTGCACGACAAATTTGGCTAAGGAGGAATAAAATGGTCTTTGAAGATAAATTTTCGCATCCAAAGCTGGTCTTAAAGTTGCCTGTGACCAAATGGAGTTTCATAAGCAGGCGTGTCAAGGTGTCCAAGGAGTATCACAACCGACCTGTGCGACAGGGGAAGTAACATGGCAACCTCCACCCAGGGGAATCTCAAAACTCAACTGGGATGCGGCTATAGCTGCTGACAGGAAATTGATGGGAATTGGAGTGATTGCCCGGGATTTTGAAGGTAGAGTGCTGGCGACACAATGCCTGACTAAGCCTTATGTTCGTGACCCTGGAGTGGCGGAAGATATGGCTTTGAGGGCGGCAGTGGTGTTAATGGAACAGCTGGGTATTACGCAGGCTATATTGGCAGGAGATTGTTTAGAGGTGGTGCAAGCTGTGAAAACAGAGGAGAGCAGCCTGGCTCGGTATGGGCCTATCCTGGAAGATACCAAAGAGCTCCTAAAGGTGTGTAATTACTGGGATATTTGCCATGTCCGTCGTACATCTAATGAAGCCGCACACAGGCTTGCGAAACTGGCAGTCTCACAAAATTTGAATCAGTTATGGATCCAAACGGTTCCCCCTTGTATTGGGGATATTGTAATGGCTGAAACAATTTTCGTTGCTTAATGAAAGGATTCCTTTTCCCCTCAAAAAAAAAAAAAAAAAACACAAGCAAGATCTACGAATCAAACGCTCCCCTACATCTCTGCAAATACAGATGGTCAGAGATAGAGAAAGAGACAGAGATCAGACAAAATTTGTGATCTAGAAGTCTATGCTCAGGAAAATGGGCAACAAAAAGTAAAGCAGATTGCCGGCGGTGGCGTCGGTAATCTGCAGAGGGAGTTAGGGTTAGTGGAAAAGACTAAAGAGAGGTATATATATTGAAACCAAAACAACGTCGTTTTGGTTTCAATAAAAATCCTACTATCGGTTTCTTAACGGTTATAATAGTTTTCGATAACAAACCTTTAACTGACCGACAAGCTCATCGGTATAAAATTTTTAACCCATTACCGATCAATAACTATCGATGGCGGTTAATATCGGTTCGGTCAAATTCGGTAGGCAGTCAGTAATCAATAATCTGTTAATCTGTCCACCCCTAATTAGAGGAGAGGGTTTTGGCGGTTGGAAATTAAGAGGTTGAAGTTGTGGGGGAGAGATAGAGGGTGGTACGGTGGAGGAGGAGAGGAATCTAAAGATGAAGAGCGAGGCTACCATTGTTGTGTGTGTTTGACAATTGACAGAGTGAGGATTTTGGTTTGGGTTGGGGAGGATCCGGCTTAGGTGTGGTAGTTCAAAACTACCGCACCATGCTGTAGCCCAAAACGACCCAGTTTGGGGTCGTTTTGGGCAATAAAAAATTAGTTTTTTAAAAAGAAATAAGAAGAAAAAAAAAGAAAAATATTAAAAAATTAAAACTACTAAAAAAATAAAAGAGAAAGAAAAAAAAAATCAAAGGGGTGGCTGGGAGAAGATACGTTTGAAGAAAGACCAAGAGGATTTTTCCTCTGTTCTCACTCTATGATCAGTCATGGCAGTGGCAGAAAAATAAAAGAGAAAGAAAAAAAAAAATCAAAGGGGTGGCTGGGAGAAGATACTTTTGAAGAAAGACCAAGAGGAGGAGATTTTTCCTCTGTTCTCACCCTCCGATCAGTCATGGCAGTGGCAGAAAAACAAACTGAAGCCCACCTGAATCTTGAGTACTCAATCCCCCGGCCACGCAAATCCGACGACCACATCCACATGAGTCCCACTAAGAAAATCCTCCTAATTCTCTTCACCGTCATCATCGCCGGCTTCATCATCTTGTACAGCTTCAGCCCCTCCAACCTCAAGATCCATGTCATTGACGCGTCTCTCGCGCAGTTCAATCTCACCACTAACAATGCGCAGATCAACATCAGCATCAGAAACCCCAACAAAAGGATTGGATTGTACAACGACACCATTCCCGACCAGCCATGCCCTTTGATTTTTCTTTTTCTTTTATTTTTTTTCATAGTTTTATTTTTTAATATTTTTATTTTTTAAATTATTGATTTTTTTAATATTGAATGAATTTTTAATTATTTCTTTTTAAAAAACTAATTTTTTATTGCCCAAAACGACCCCAAACTGAGTCGTTTTGGGCTACAGCATGGTGCGGTAGTTTTGAACTACCGCACCTAAGCCGGATCCGGTTGGGGATATAGGAGGCGGGAACAATGAGGGGTTTGCATTCTTCAATTCCTTCATAATACAAATTTCATTATCTTAGCCCTCAATAGAAATTAATTCATTGAGGAATACCAACCTGACTAAAAATTAAAGCCTTTAATTTTCCTAGTAATTTGGTCTCTAGTGTGATCTCATAGTATTTTCTCTCCAATTGTACCCAGTTAACAATAACACATTTTGTTGAAAAATATGTCTGTTAAAAAAAGATAAATTAAAAAAAATACGATTGTTAAAATATATATATATATATATATATATATATATATATATATATATATTTTTTTAAAAAAGACAAAGACATATATTACACAAAGATGAATATTAAAAAAAATATAAATATTAAAAAATATGATTGTTGGAGAAAGTATAAAAAAAATATTTGAAAAATAATATTTAAATGGAATATTGAAAATTAATAGTTAAAATGTTGAGGATGATAGAGTGGAGGAGTGCTACACATCTCAAATTTTTTTTTCAAAAGTTAGTTCCCAAATGATGTGTTATTATCTCATTAGATTTATTATTTTGAGAAGTGTGTCACCAACTCATAGGATAGTGACATATCATTTGATAATTAATTTTTGGAAAGAAAATTTGGGATATTCAGCATTTCTTAATAGAGAAATTTTTTAAAAAATGAATAGTTAAAATATAGAAATGTAATTTTTTAGCTACTTGGGCTAGTATATTTGTTGGGGCAACTATGAATGGTCTTAATATTAGAATCTTGATGTCTAATTGACAAACCTTTCAACCAATGCATCATGCGAACTTGTTTCAGTGTCCTCTAGAATCTTTCTATTACCAACAACATCTTTTAAATGTTGAACTAAGAATAAATAATTTTTTTTTTGTTTTATTTATTTATTTATTTTTTGTAGTTATGCAGAGGTTGACTTTAAAGTTAATTCCGTCTATGATTTCTATTTAATCTAAATTTTCATTGCTTGGATGTATCTTTTTGGCTTAATGTATTATTTTTTCGCGACTGTGAATTAATTATTTTTATGAATATGTTGAGATCTGAATATGTTGACCTTTTATTTGTGAAATTTTTGGTTGAGCTCTTCTTTGTTTGAATGTTTTCTGGGTTTTAGTAGGATTTTCCAACATTTTTTGGAAGTATTTTTGTTACTTTTAAAAGCAAAAGAAGATAATTGTTTCTTAGTATGGTGCAGTAAAGGAATAGAAATATTTTCGAAACACCAAAAATATATTTAAGCACTGGATCAGATGTGAGATGATTTATTTGATTGCATTAAATTTTGAGTGAAATATTTTTTTATTTTTTATTTTGTATCCAAAAAAATTGATTATTTTGCTATGTATTATTATTATTATTATTATTGCAATGTTCAGAAGTATATAGGTTTTATTTGTAAATATGTATCATACCAACAATATCAAGGATTCCTGCTAACTTTTATTACTGATTTGATAATTAGAATTCATGTTTTTTTCTTGTTATTATTTTTTTTATACTTCTTTTCATAATATTCTATACTACAACTATGTGAATAATGATTTTAACATGTTTTGATTTATATGGATTAAACTAAATTGTAGGTCTTGAGTTTTAGTTAATTTCAATGTTTTATGGATTTTTTTTTTTTTTTTTTTTTTTTTTTTTTTTTTTTTTTTCATTTAAGTGAATTTCTTGATTTTCAGGTTTTCTTCTTGCATTTTTTTTTTAATACATCTTTTCATATTAAACTACCCCTCCGGGGTACGAAAATTTTAACATGTTTTAATGTATATGAATTAAAATAAAATCAAGGGTCTTATATTTTAATTTTATTTGAGTTTTTGTTGGAATTTTTTGTTCTTGTGTGATTTACTCGGATTTTTAGGCATTAATTTTTAGAAGTGTTTTTTCTTCTTGCAAACATTTATTTGATTGTTACGGAGAAAAGGAACACAAACTCTTTTCAAACACCAAATAATAATTAAGCACTGAACCTAATGTGAGATGATTTATTTAATTGCGTTAAATGATTGAGTTAAACTCCTATGGGAACAACGAGTTTTAACTTATTTTAATTTATATGGATTAAAATAAAATCAGGGGCTGTGTGTGCATTTTAATTGAACTAAAACCCATATATTTCGATTTATAGGGATTAAGCTAAAATTAAGGGTCTAATAATGTAAAATTTTATGTGATTTATACGTTCAAACAATGTTTGTGTGTGATTGTATCACTATGTTCAGTAATGTAGTGTTATATAACCTTTAGTATGTCTTTTTGATTGAAAGAAGCATGAGAAAAAAAATTTTACATGACTTTTATAAAAAATTATGATGGTAATGCATTTAAGATTTGAAATTAAATTACAATGAAATGTTTTGTGCATAGTGTTGGTTATGAGCTAGTTTTTCCAACTAGTCTAAGCTAGATGAGTGGAAATTACACCAAGTCTATCCTTTAAAGTTTTTCCTTAATTTTTTGGTTAAAAGGGAATGCAATATTAGAGCTAACTGTGGGAATAGTTCGAGTCCTGATAAAAAAAAATACTAAAATTTTGTTTTCCCATAATTATGTGAGCCAATTAGCCAATACAATCGAGGCAGCACCCCAACAGAAGTGGCAGTCATTTTCCCATAAAGTTTGTGTTATATAAGGAAATTGGAGTATGAAGGATAATTTTAAAAAAGTTAAATGCATTATTGATTAAAAACATATGTTGATGGGTGATTGGTAGGGTACGGTACAAAACAATCAACCAGACAAACTAAAGCCAAAAAGTATCCACTTTTGCAAGAAGCTTCTCTACTAAGAGATCTCTTTGTCCAGCCTACACTTATACATTCTCCCCTTTCCTTGGCACATACCATCACATTTTAACAAATTTTATATCTACTTTTCTCACAATGATTTTGATTGTTTCGTCGTGTTTGGCTGCAAACATGCTTGTTGGTCCCTGAACAAACAGACAGATTATAAAGATTAGCATGATAAGGGTTTCATTTTATCTCCATGGCATTGATTATTACCTAAATCATTGATCAATAATGCATTAAACTATAAAAAGCGATCTTTTTATTTGTCCCTTAGCTGGTGATCCCTGATTTACAGGGAAAGCAAGATAAGATTAGATCCATTTGACTAATATGAATTGATGTTATTATCTTATGTATAGTGTGTGTTTTCACCCTTTGTTTTTTTATGTACGTATTTTTTTAGGCATGTCACATCCCCTTTAACCACACCAACTACACTCAAATTCAAAGAATAAGATCACGACTCAAATAAAAGAAAATTATTTATTACGTTTCGAAAACTTTTAGCTTGTGAGCATGCCTCCATGATCAATGTTATCCTATCCCTAAGCCGACACACTTATCAGACTAATTATACGCTCACCACGGAGCTAGAGGTGGGCTGGTGTGGGCATGACCTTCTCCAGCCCTACATGTGAATCTTATAGATTCAATGATGGATTTAAAAATAAAAAATAATAATAATTCTTAATTAGTAAAAGCATGCACTATTTCCCATCATATGCTATACATGCAATCGTGATGAATAATACAATGTTAATTGGCTTTAGCTTAAGTGGACTATTAATTAGTAGAACTAATATTCCCACGAAAAGTAGTAGCATAATTCCAAAGCTTTCTTGAGAGATAAGATTCATTCAAATTAACTTATTACTTTAGTTCCTGAAATTTGGTAACTCTTAATCTTCAGTTTACACACCAAAGCCCAACCGAGAAGCAACAAATTAACCATAAATTATCTTATATATAAGTAATCCAATTAATGGAAGAAAAGCAAGCACATAACTAAAGATATGATTCTATTTACATAACTCCAATGCATATATAACTATTAGAGCATCTTCAGCAATGTTCATTTTAGCTAATCAAAAAACATAATTTTCTACTTTATCTTTTACTTTTTCAATACAAATTTCAAAATATTTTTTATTATATTATCTTTTTTTATAATATTATTTTCTATTTTTTTTTTCGTTATTTTCTTAACAAGCAACAGAGAGAGAGAGAAATGATTAAACACATAATACATATCCTATAGGGCTTACTTAAAAGTAATTAATCAAAATGAGTATTTAATTATTTCAACAATACTAGAGTATCTACTCGGGTCTTTCTTGCATCTTTCTTCATCCTCCTTTTTTTTTTTTTTTTTTTTTTTTTTTTTTTTTATATATATATATATAAAAAAAAAATATCAATTACTTCGATTGGTCATAGAAATCTAATGGTTGATTTTTTTTTTTTTGTTTAACAAAGTATGGAAAAGAATGAGAAAATGACCAAGGTAGATGCTCTAGTATTTCTTTTGAAATAAAGAGAAGACAAGCTGCTAAGCATGATTTTTGCCTCATATTTGCTAAATATATATATATTTCCTTCTCCTGTCTATTTTCCATCTAATTTCATTGGTGAATTTAAAAAGAAATTGTACGAAAAATAAACAGGAATTAGAAAAACAGCAGTTATCCGTGTACAAAAGTAGAACGACAACTTTTCATTAGGTAAGAATTGAAGAAGTACGAGTCTAGAGTGATATATACATACAACTTCTTAAAGAACATCTACAACCGAAACACAATCAAAACTTTCCTCCATACAAACTCAAAGTACACTAACTCAAATAATTATTGGTTCATATAATTCACTTATGTCTCCAAAAAAAAAAAAAAGAGTGTAATTTCCGCCCCTTCTTCCGTGAAAATTGCTTACATGATCGAACATGCATTGGGATTTTCATCACTGAAGAGGGTGGTGAGCTTCTCGTCTGGTGCATTTGGGCTAGGGAGGGCTTGGACAACATTTTTCACGTACCCGGCTGGCGCTTTCTTGTCATATGCCTGAGCCACGTAGGGGTATGCCACCAAGTTATATGGCACGTACGGCCAAAACTCAGCCTTCTTTCCAGTGCTCTTCACCTTATTTAATACCTTGTTTGGCTCCACGAACCCAGTTACTGTTACCCGGCTTTGCTTTCGGTTCACCACCACAGATTTCGCGCCTATTAAAGAAAAAAAAAATTAAATGGAAATAAGATTAGTACTAATTAAAATAATTAAATACATAAGAGAGTGCGACTTGACTAGATTTGCTTAGGAAAAGAAATAACAATTATGTAATTAACTTTATGGTAAGGGAATAATTTTGGTTAATGGGATTTTGTGTTGCATTTATTATGTCCGTATACGTGCTTTAATACTTTCTACTTACTTTCACAAAAATTAATGAATGATGAGTCAACATAATTACCACCACCAGTCTCCCCTGCGAGGGAGGGAGCTTTTTTTTTAACTTTATATAGTTGGAAGTCACTTGATCAAGTCACTTGATGAAGGACCAAATTAATAACTTCTAGGATATGCTACTTTTTTTTTTCTTTTTTCTGGGTCTCTAGGCTATGATATTTATTCAAGTTATTCAACTGAAAAAAAAAAGAAAAAGAAAAACACAAGAATTGTCTAAAACATGTGCACTTCCAAATTTCCTAAACGAAATTCTATATATCCTTACCTTAATGCTCAATATATCCTCAGTATATATGAAAGAATTTTATTTATATATTCAATCATAAGATGTATCCCAAGCTTATTTGACCTATACTTGTTGCTTTTTTGGTGACCAGAGAGAGAGAGAGAGAGAGGGGGGGAAGGCTAGGGAGAAAGCTTTGAACCTTTCATGCTGGAAACTGAATTTTTGACTCTCCTTTCACAGCCATCACAGTCCATTTTCACCTTGATTTCAACTGTCTGCAACGCAAGAAGAGTAAATATTGAAAAGGAAATTAATGATTAGATTTGACATGCAAAAGCCACTGAGGAGACCAAAAACGCACAGACTCTCACACGCAGATCAGAGAAAAAACGAGAAAGATAGGGATTGCTTTTGAAGAACACAACACCTGCATTGCTTTGCGTTTCTTCCTTCGGGTGGTAATAGTGAAATAGTCTGAGAGAAAATCCAGAGCACCCATTTTGTCTCTCTTTTCAGTAAACACAAAGAAAAGATTTATCTTCTTATTTGGTTGTATGTATTGAACAGAGAGAGAGAGAGAGAGAGAGAGAGAGAGAGAGGGGGGGGGGGGGGGGGGGGGGGGGGAGAGGAGAAAGTTTCTCACAGTTTTGGGAGGATTGAAATACATGTAGAGTGAGTTGGTGTTATATATATAAGAAGGGTAAATGATGATGAGGGATATGAAGAGAGGAACTTGGGGTGCAAGTTGAGCGTAATTAGGACTAAAATAATAATGATATAATACTTAAGATAATATGACTTGTGTTCTTAAATCACTTGGGTTTTTCTTTGGTCCAAAGATAAAATAAAAAAAAATTTAAAGTAAATCTTAAGAAAGGAGTAATTAATTAATGGTTTTCGTGGTTTTGTATATTTGACAGGTTAATTGGAGGAGGCTGGCCATCGTCCAGCTGTTTCCTTTTGCCCAAAGAAAGGGAGAAGTGTTGTAAAGAGCCTTTTGTCTCCTTTGATTATTCTGAACGAAGGCCTACAACACGTACAACGTTGTAGGCTACACCAGGTTGTGCAAAATTTGCGGTTCCTACAGTTTCTATTAATTTATTTCTATCCCAGTTTTTGCAATCTTAAATTTGAATCATATATAGTTAATTAATCAAAATAATAATCATAATCATCATTAACTACGTTTTTTTTAAGAAAAAGATTTTTTTTTTTTTAAAGAAAAATATGTTATTGGTGATTCTTCTCAATTACTTATTTTGTTTAACACTACGTATTTTTGAAAGTATTCCCTAAATAAGATTTCGAACTCTCTAGATCTATGTACTATTATAAAATATCTATTTATCAAGATATTGCTTACCACTTAAAGTCCTACTTAAGATTTTTAAAATTTAGGAAAAAGTTTTTTGAAGACTCCCGAACTTTCACCTATTTGAAATACTTCTTAAACTTCAAAATCTGACGGATGGGCTCCAATTGAGAACAATTGAAAGTTTAGGAAACTAAATTGAGAGATTTTAAAGTTTAAGGGAAGTTTATCAAATCAGCTAAAAGTTTAAAAGTTTTCAGTGAAGTTTTTCCTAAAATTTATTATTTCGTGCATTTGTCGGCTAGCGAGTTGGAATAATTCCAATAATAAATGATCTGGAGCCCATCTTTCCTGAATTATTTGCTAGTGTGACCACTTCTCCAGCCAGATTAATTTGCTTCTTCTCAGAACCACCTTTTCTTTTTAAACTGTATCACGGCTGCAAGCTGTATACCTACAACAATTACTCTGATGGTGGCACTTAATTACTCTGAAAAAAAAAAATCTTCAAGTTGATAATGATATTGTATGTGCAAATAGGTCCCCTTGAGATTGAAAGGTTGACCATTAAATCAAGTCAATTTTTAAAGTCCCCTATTGATCATCAACTTACAAATCTTTAATGAAACTCAACTTTATACTAAGATGAAAAGGCTGAAATGAAGGAAAGACAATTATTGGGGAGGTGCCAATAATTGATCGTTAACAAAATACTCTTTAATTAAACATACAAAAATATAGCCAGATTTTTATCATCACCGAAGTGGGGTCTCTTATTTAAGAGTTTAGGTGAAAGTTGTCTACAGAAGATGCCAATCTACCTATCTATATCCCATGTCAAGTCTCATTCTTACTCTCCCTGTCGCATCAATTTAGGCAAATTTTATGGTCTGCAACGCTCTTCCAGCTCCATAAATGATATGTATAATATATACTTGATGGCAAGAGTCAATAATCGCGTCGATAATTGTTGGCCACACCCAACGGGCTACTTGCCTGCTGCAATCTGGAAACAAGTAAATTTCTCAAGGTTGTCTGCTGTACATAGAAAATGAATCCTAGGTAGATGTGTTTGAGTTGGCCCATACGTACACTGAACATGCTTCACCATTATATATATACTTGGTTGCTTCTTACATCCTTGTCATGTCAATGCGCGATGCAGCTAAGCTTCAATTTTGAACTGTCGACACATTTCACAGCGGCAAAAAGTCTAAAAGTTCAATAGTCGACAGCGACCGTAAATGTCGCGTTAAAAACCCTAGGGTACGTGTCATTAAGAGTTCAGACCAATTCTAGCTCTAATCAGACCATGGTCGGATCTACTTAATAAAATGATCAGTACAACTTTGTCTCTTTTTGTTTTCTTTTTCTTAGTCATGCTTTATGATATTTACGGTAGAAACATCATTTAAACATGTTAAAGTATTAATTAAATAATTAAATTCATTTTTCCTTATTAGATTAAACTTTTGAAATAAGTGATGATTTAACATAGTATCAGAGTCAAAAGTTTTGAGTTCGAACTCTACTCTATCATATATATGTTCACTCTTATTTAAATTAAATATTTTACGTGTTGAGCTCTATCTATTAAAAGAGAGTTTGAGCCCATATGTGAGGAGAGCCTTAAAATATTGATTAAATTCATATCTTCTTACCTATCAACTTAAACTTTTAGGATAAGTGATAAATTAACAAAAACGTATAATTACTTGGGTTGCATCATATATATATATATATATATATATATATATATATGAAGTTGCATCAACCCATACGTTTACTTCTTAATCTTCTTAGTAAGACGTGTTTGACATGCAAGCACTCTTTTGGTCAATCTAGATCAAATTTAAGTTGGGTAGCTTGTTGAGAATTTTATTAATTCAAGTGTATGATGAAGGCAGATATTTAAATTTCATTGGAAAACAATGGGCCACGTAATTCTGAAACAACATATATAATTGAAGCAGAAACGCTAGCTAGGCGGAAGTAGTTGAGGTTTGGTAAACGTCCTTGTACACATATCCTCTGTATCTGTCACCATACACAATGTCACAAGCAATTTATTTGAATAGAGAGGTTATTAACCCATAAACGTTAATTAATCTCATCACGATATGGCCTAAATGGCCATAGGTCTTGCTTCCCATTATTATATAAATAATGTTATTTAGTAAATTATTATACAAGTATCATATAATTAAGTTAGTATGATAGTAAAAATTTATTTATTTTTTATACAAGTATTATACCAAAAAGACTTAACTATTATATAACTATCTACTAAATAATATTATCCTGCATTAGAGTCCGGCTCATCAAAGTCGGCTAAGATATAGATTTCATAAGATAATATTAGGATTCATATTTATTCATGAAGCTTGCCCACTAACAAGGTTTAAAGTATGGAAAAAAAAATAATAAAAATAAAAATAAAAATCCTTTTAGCATAATTATTACCAAATAGCTAGCATTTCTTGTTGAAGTGAGACGCCAGTTTTATTAGCTCTGAACCACATAGAAGGCAACCACGTGGCCATGTTTGAACGGTTGAGGATGTTGGATTACTCATTAAGATATGCCATGCTGGCAAACTGTGATGATCTGGCATTACTTACCGTGTGATATACTCCAAGTTTCAGAAGCATAGAGCATGAAAGAACAACCGCAAGACATGGCGGAATTGCGGGGTCTAAGAAATTGAAGTCAACATAAAGAAACAGGAACTCAAATCATTATAATTGAGTATCTATTCTACGTCTTCAAAAGATAGTTTAATCGACTAAGGGCTACACTTTATAAAGTGGATGTCACTAATTTGAATTCTCCTTCTCCCCCTCTTGTGTGAACATGTCAAAAAAAAAAAGTACCTACGGATTTTGACACATTAGCATTTGTCGGTTTTAAAATTTAGAAAATAAAATAAATACTGAAGTGTCAAATATTAAGATAGTGTTTGTTAAACATCAACACTCTCTTAAACACTATTCATCTCATTTTTCAAAAAAAAAATCAATATCAAAATATTCTCACTTTTTATATCACATCATTCACTTTATATTACATAATTTATTTTTTAATATTATTCAAATAAAAAAATCACTACAAAACAAAATTTTTCACTTTTTAATACCACTTTTTCACTTTTCTAAGAAAGAAAGCTAATAAAATTGCTCTTTGCGGAATCAAATCTCAGCTTTGTTCTCATTGTATATATAAGCAAAGAGTTACAATTGTAATCAAGTTTGACAAACCCAAACTTAATACAAACTAGGAGAACTAATACAATACAAACAAGTAGAACAAATACAACTAGAGCACTAAAAGAGAAGAGATAAAAACAACTATAAGGATAATGTTAGAGAGTGGTCTTTGAGATAATGTTAAAGAATGGTCTTTGAATCCAAAACAAACTATGTTGGTTCCTTAACAACCACTTCAAATGAATGGAAGGGGGATTGACCATTAGTTTGTCTCTAAGGAAAAGAAAACGAGAAAAGGTAAGACCCTTTGTGAAGATATTAGCACATTGATCTTGAGTTGGAATGTAGCTAGCACTAAGATCTTTGTGAAGAATTTTCTCACGGATGAAGTGGTAGTCAACTTCTATATACTTGGTACGAGCATGGTAGATGAGATTGGAAGCTAAGGCAATAGCTCCTATATTATCACATCAGAGTACAGGAGAATCATGGAGAGAAACTTGCAATTCTTTTAGTAGCATTCGAAGCCATGAGAGTTCAGCAGCAGTTATGGCCATGGCATGATATTCAGCTTCTATGCTAGATCTCGAGACAACAGGCGACTTCTTAGCATGCCAAGATACTAAGTTGGAGCCGAAGAAAACACAATACCCTGCGGTGGATCTACGATCTAGAGGATCCACTGCCTAGTCAGAATCACAGTATGCCTGAAGTTGAAGAGGATTTGGAGTAGAGTGAAGGCCTGACTTGGTGTGCCTTTAAGGTACCTTAGGACTCTTTTAGCAGCCTTCATATGTTCATTGGTTGGACAATGGAGGAATTGGCACAGTTGGTTGACAGTATATGCTATATCAGGTCTTGTAAGTGTACAATATTGTAGAGCTCCAATGATGTGGCGATAAGTTGTGGGATCTGGTAGGGGATCACCATCAAGCTTGGTGAGCTTCCTGCCTGAAGTGCAAGGTGTGTCATAGGGCTTTGCCCCAAGCATCTGCACACGATCAAGTAAATCAATAATGTATTTTCCTTGATTTATATGTAAACCAGATTTGTCACGAAGAACATGAATGCCGAGGAAGTATGAAAGGCAGCCAAGATCTTTAAGCTTGAATTGTAGTTGAAGGCCATGGATGAGATACTCTATGATAGATGAATATGTGCCTGTGACTATGATATCATCAAAATACATAAGTATGTAAATATGAACAAATCCTTGATGAAGCATAAAAAGAGAGGTGTCTACTAGGGATCCAACAAAACCAAGAAATTTTTGGGCCTAAATCATCTCATAAAACCAGCTCAATAAGAGACGGTTGCCTATTCCTTATAAACATGCCAAAAATCCTGTCCACAAGCAATGTGGGATTATTCCTCAACACCCTCCCTCATATACAGGCAAGTATTTTTCCTGGTCCTTGTCACAGGGTAAGTAGTGTAGGCCACATTCGTCCTGTGGTAGGCTCTGATACTATGAAAGAAACTTAATAAAATTTATTTTGGCGAAATCAAGTCTCAGCTTCGTTCTCATTGTATATATAGGCAAAGAGTTACAATTGTAATCAAGTTTGACAAACCAAACTTGATACAAACTAGGAGAACTAATACAATACAAACAAGTAGAACAAATACAACTAGAACCACTAAAAGGGGAAGAGATAAAAACAACTATAAGGATAATGATAGAGAGTGGTATTGAGATAATGCTAGAGAGTTGTCTTTGAATCCAAAACAAACTATGTTGGTTCCTTAACAAGCCCCTCAAACGAATGGGAGGGGGAGTGACTATGAGTTTGTCTCTAAGGAAAAGAAAACGAGAGGAGGTAAGACCTTTTGTGAAGATATCGACACATTGATCTTGAGTTTGAATGTAGGTAGCACTAAGATCTTTGTGAAGAATTTTCTCACGAATGAAGTGGTAGTCAACTTTTATATACTTGGTACGAGCATGGTTGATGGGATTGGAAGCTAAGGCAATAGCTCCTATATTATCACACCAGAGTACATAAGGATCATGGAGAGAAACTTGCAATTCTTTTAGTAACATTCAAAGCCATGAGAGCTCAATAGCTGTTATGGCCATGGCATGATATTGAGCTTCTGTGCTAGATCTCGAGACAACAGGCTACTTCTTAGCATGCCAAGATAATAACTTGGAGCCAAAGAAAACATAATACCCTGTGGTGGATCTATGTTCTAGAGAATCCCCTGCCCAATTAGAATCACAGTATGCCTGAAGGTGAAGAGGACCGGAATGAAGTGAAGGCCACGACCTGGTGTGCCTTTAAGGTACCTTAGGACTCTTTTAGTAGCCTTCATATGTTCATTGGTTGGACAATGGAGGAATTGGCACAGTTGGTTGATAGTATATGCTATGTCAGGTCTTGTAAGTGTACAATATTGTAGAACTCCAATTATATGGCGATAAGTTATGGGATCTGGTAGGGGATCACCATCAAGCTTGGTGAGCTTCTTGCCTGAAGTGCAGGGTGTGGCATAGGGCTTTGCTCCAAGCATTTGCACACGATCAAGTAAATCAATAATGTACATTCCTTCATTTAGATGTAAACTAAATTTGTCACGAAGAACATGGATGCCGAGGAAGTATGAAAGGCAGCCAAGATCTTTAAGCTTGAATTCTAGTTGAAGGCCGTGGATGAGAGACTCTATGATAGATTAATATGTGCCTGTGACTATGATATCATCAACATATATAAGTATGTAAATATGAACAGATCCTAGATGAAGCAAAGAAAGAGAGGTGTCTACTAGGGATCCAACAAAACCAAGAAATTTTTGGGCCTAAATCATCTCATAAATCCAGTTCAATAAGAGACGGTTGCCCATTCCTTATAAACATGCCAAAAATCATGTTCACAAGCAATGTGAGATTATTCCTCAACTCCTTCCCACACATACAGGCAAGTATTTTTTCTGGTCCTTGTCACGGGGTAAGTAGTGTAGGCCTATTTGTCCTATGGTAGGCTCTGATACTATGCAAGAAACCTAATAAAATTTCTTTTGGCGGAATCAAGTCTCAGCTTCGTTCTCATTGTATATATAGGCAAAGAGTTACAATTGTAATCAAGTTTGATAAACCAAACTTGATACAAACTAGGAGAACTAATACAATACAAACAAGTAGAACAAATACAACTAGAACACTAAAAGGGGAAGAGATAAAAACAACTATAAGGATAATGATAGAGAGTGGTATTGAGATAATGCTAGAGAGTTGTCTTTGAATCCAAAACAAACTATGTTGGTTCCTTAACAGCCCCCTCAAACGAATGGGAGGGGGAGTGACCATGAGTTTGTCTCTAAGGAAAAGAAAACGAGAGGGGGTAAGACCCTTTGTGAAGATATCAGCACATTGATCTTGAGTTGGAATGTAGCTAGCACTAAGATCTTTGTGAAGAATTTTCTCACGGATGAAGTGCTAGTCAACTTCTATATACTTGGTACGAGCATGGTAGATGGGATTGGAAGCTAAGGCAATAGCTCCTATATTATCACACCAGAGTACATAAGGGTCATGGAGAGAAACTTGCAATTCTTTTAGTAGCATTCAAAGCCATGAGAGCTCAGCAGCTGTTATGGCCATGGCATGATATTTAGCTTCTGTGCTAGATCTCGAGAAAACAGGCTACTTCTTAGCATACAAAGATAATAAGTTGGAGCCGAAGAAAACACAATACGCTATGGTGGATCTACGATCTAGAGGATCCCCTGCCCAATTAGAATCACAATATGCCTGGAGGTGAAGAGGACCTGGAGTGAAGTGAAGGCCATGACCTAGTGTGCCTTTAAGGTACCTTAGGACTCTTTTAGCAGCCTTCATATATTCATTGGTTGGACAATGGAGGAATTGGCACAGTTGGTTGATAGTATATGCTATGTCAGGTCTTATAAGTGTACAATATTGTAGAGCTCCAATTATATGGCGATAAGTTGTGGGATCTGGTAGGGGATCAGCATCAAGCTTGGTGAGCTTCTTGCCTGAAGTGCAGGGTGTGGCATAGGGCTTTGCTCCAAGCATCTACACACAATCAAGTAAATCAATAATGTAAATTCCTTCATTTAGATGTAAACCAAATTTGTCATGAAGAACATGGATGCCGAGGAAGTACGAAAGGCAGCCAAGATCTTTAAGCTTGAATTCTAGTTGAAGGCCGTGGATGAGAGACTCTATGATAGATGAATATGTGCCTGTGACTATGATATCATCAACATATATAAGTATGTAAATATGAACAGATCCTTGATGAAGCAAAGAAAGTGAGGTGTCTACTAGGGATGCAACAAAACCAAGAATTTTTTAGCCTAAATCATCTCATAAAACTAGTTCAATAAGAGACGGTTGTCCATTCCTTATAAACATGCCGAAAATCATGTCCACAAGCAATGTGGGATTATTCCTCAACACCCTCCCCCATATACAGGCAAGTATTTTTCCTGGTCCTTGTCACAAGGTAAGTAGTGCAGGCTCATTCGTCCTGTGGTAGGCTCTGATAAGAAAACCTAATAAAATTTCTTTTTGCAGAATCAAGTCTCAACTTCGTTGTCATTGTATATATACGCAAAGAGTTACAATTGTAATCAAGTTTGACAAACCCAAACTTGATACAAACTAAGAAAACTAATACAATACAAACAAGTAGAACAAATAGAGCTAGAACACTAAAAAGGGAAGAGATAAAAACAACTATAAGGATAATGCTAGAGAGTGGTCTTTGAGATAATGCTAGAGAATGGTCTTTGAATTCAAAACAAACTCTGTTGGTTCCTTAACATTCTATACCAATCATTATTATCATTATTATTTTATTCAAAATGCATGAATAGTGCCCTATTGTTTAAGAAACAGGGCCTAAGAGTCCATTTGGCTTTGTAATTTTACGAGCTAAAAGTGCGTTTTTAAACAAAATCACAAAAATGTCTCGTCTGAAAATGCTTTTTCAAAAAATGGCAATTTGAAAATGCAAAAATAATAAAAAAAATAAAAATAAAAAATTACGTTTCCAATTTGTAGGGAAGGGTGTGTGTTTTTAAAAACATACAATTCTATGGTAACTACAATTTTAAAGATCAAACCACGACCAGATGCTTAACTACATTTTAAAAATTTTAAAAATTACATTTGGAGATCCCATCGGTGATTTGCAATCCGACCATTTGGGGGTGGCCGAGGTTTTGGTGCAGGTTCGGCCACTCCCATTTGGCCCCTTAGGGGTGCTTGGCCATCCCCCATGGGCCACGAGGGTGGCTCACCACCACCAATCCGGCCATAGAGGTATCCAAGCTTCCCCCTTGGCTGAGCCACCCCCATTTGGCCCCCTGGCGTGATCAGCCACCCCTCATGGGCCGTGGAGATTGCTTACCACCCCCAATCCGGCTTGATGGGGTGGCCCCAAAGGGGATGTCTATGGCCAACCCTAATTATTTTCTTTCTTTCTTTTTTTGTGTTTTTTTTTTAAAAAAAAAAAAAAAAATTGTAGGTGCTATTAAGTATTTTCCATCATTTCCATAAAAGAAAACGAAAATTATTAACGGAGTGGTCACGTTGTAAGTTTTTGATACTTTGTTGGTGTACACTGTAAATTTTTCAACATTGGTGGTCAAATTACAAATCGAGTGAAAGTTTGGGAGGGTAAAGTGTAATTTTTCCTTTATTTTATCTAGGGTTAAATACTTTATTAGTACCTGGGTTTGCACTTTTTTTTTTTTTTTTTTTTTTTTTCCATTGAGGGGTTCAAATCCTACCATAAATGGTAGTTGACTTATGGGAAAATACCAACTTAGTACCTCCGTTAGATTCTGTAAGCCCAAACTAACGGAATGCCACGTGTCATCACCTATAAATGCCATGTGTCCTAACAAAATATTAAAAATAATTTTAAGAAAAAACTAAACCTACAAAAAAAAATATTGAAAATTTATTGGGGTGGCTCGGCCACCCCCAGGCCAGCTGCAAAAGGTGGCAACCCCCAACGGCGTTAGGGGTGGGTTGGCCACCCCCACTTTGGCCCCTAGATCGGCCTTGGGGGTGGCCGGCCACCCACATAAATTTGCAATTTTTTTTTTTGAATTTTAGGTTTAGGTTTATTATTATTATTATTATTATTTTTTTTTTTTTTTTTTAAGACACATGGCAGTTCTATGTGATGGCAGTTATATATTAGATTTGAGAATCACATATATTCTCCCCATGAATATTGTGAGATTATTGTATTGAATTTATAACTATTATACAACCATATAACTTCTACTACAATTATGAGTGGTTACAACTATTCATCTTGAAAGAACAACGAGGGTTCTACTCCCAAATCAAACGCATAAACAATTTATATAACCAAAACAAACGCATAAGTAGTTTATATAAGGAAAATAAAAAGCTATGCTTAAAAATAAACCAACACAAAAATAAAGAACATTCACAAAACCACAATACAAGATTTTGTTAACGAAGTCGAAAACCCTTTGAGCACCTCAAGGGAAAAACAACTACGGGGCAGCCAAACCCAAGAAATCACTATATAAATATTCACAGTTACAAACTAGACAATACTCACTCCATGGAGGACCTCTAGACCTAGTAAGAACAACAAGCTTCCCAGTTTGTCTCCATCGTGACCACCTTCATGCAATGCATCTTCTTACCGACCCTTTGGTAGACTTCTTTGCGGTTGAGTGATTTGTATGGTGTAGTTTGAAATCAAAAAAAAAAAAAAAAAAAAAAAAAAACCCCCAAGTGGTGGAAAGCTTCAAGCTTTTTAGGAACTCCACTTGGTACACAAAACGGTGAAGGGTATCACTTCCATGATTGGTACACAAAACGGTGAAGGGTATCACTTCCATGAGTGATAGTAGCAAACATTTCTTCACTAGGAACCTCCAAGTATAGAGGAGCATAAATGGAAATGGAGAGGTTGAAAGAGTTCTGCAGAAAATGAGACAGATATTTATAGATCTAAAATTTTACTCATTTTTGTCTTAACGAAGATTTTCTTCCGTTCTGATAGGAAGGCCAAAATTTGTATTTTGAGTCATTCTCATCATAACGGGAGTTAATCCTCGTTAGGACGCAAAAAGTAAAAAATACATCTAAATAGCCGTCACAAACACACACACACGCACACACACATATATATTGAGCAAAAATATCTGTATCATTAGAAGAATATGCATATTTAAATTTCAATTCCAAGAAACTTATTAGCTTGTGCTTGTAACTCTTGAAATATGGCTTGATTTCCTCTTCATGGAAAAAATTTTGGTTTTCTCAACCAAGGTTCGAAATTGTTTTTATATTTTCATTGCACTTTTTTAAACAAATTCTTTATGTTCCTTTTTAGCAAGCAGATTAACCATGCCAAATTTAATGATCACATATATGTTAGCATATAATTGTCTGTATAATTACCATGTAATAAATTATTTTAGTAACCAAGGCATTCTTGAAAGCATGATGAGTACAATAAAATTTTACATTTATTATTGATATCATCTATCAATGTTCATTAATGAATGGCTCGTTATAGTATATGTTTCTTGTAAGTTTCAATCATGAATCTAAGTATGTTTCTTTATGATAGGAAACAAGGGTTTCTATCTATTACAAATTAGAAAATAGATGGATAATCGATCACTTCAAGGGGATCAAACCTCCAATGACCATTTTGAGGGGGTCATGCCTCTATAAATTGCTTATTATTGACTGGATTCACCATTCGATGAATTTTCCATACGACATCTACATCTTATTTATAAGGCAAAACAACTCTTGATATGGAAACAAAACAAAGAGAGTGTGATAATCAAGCATATTAAATGATCAAGTTAAATAATGAGAAATAAGGAAGGGAATTAGAAAATTTATTAGAGTATCCTATCACTTTAGTATTTTCAACAATTAAACATAGACAAGTTAGAATTTTATATCGACCTAGCTTCCAAATGATATGCGGTGGATTGGTTGGAGGGCTGAGATTCTCTAGGGGGATTTTAACCCCCCAAAGGCTAATGTGTATTCAACAAAAAAAAAAAAATTGACGGCAATTTTTTTTGTTAACTCCCATCCAAACAAACCTCTCTTCGTGGACTCCCATCCAAATCAAACCTCTATCTTTTTTTTTCTTTCTTTTCTTCCCCAAACGTCTTCTTTTTATTTTCTCTTTTTCTACCCAAAACCAATCAGACCTAGTATTTCTTAGGGACCTGGTTCAACGCCTCTACTCAAAAATGGAGTGGCCACCATTGCCCAGAAGAGCAGCAGTCCACCCGGCAAGATTGGGGGACTCGGCAATCTGGCCAACAGCACTCCATTGGCCATCGAAGCTATAGGGGCTGAGGATCTTGATGAAGGAGCTGGGATTGAACCCTTTCCAACCAAACCAGAGGAGGACAATGTTAGAAAAACAAGAAGCCAAATCCAATTAAGAGTAAAAACAAGAAGCTAAATTATGAGTGCCAAATATTGTATATTTGAGCTTCTTAATTTGCATTTGCTAAACATTTAGCTTTGTTACTTACTAATGCTTTTGTTAGTTTTTGGTGTCTAGCGTTTTGCAGGTTGTTAAGAGAAAACCACGGCTTTAAGGTGGAAAGTGCAAGGAAATGGAAACAAGTAATATTCTAGAAGTGGGATCGAGTGCACAGTACCATATGCGCTCAAGCCCAGCAAGACCACGCTCGAGCACACTCCTGTATTCACCCAAGCAAGCAGCGCCCATGCGCTGCACCACGGAAGCACTGAAGAAGACCCGTGTACGCTCGAGCGCACGTAGTGTGCGATCGAGCGCACACGAGCTGACCTGGCAGCACCAAAGCCCTAGGTCTTTAGTTTATATTGCATTCATTTCTCATGTAAAACACGTTGGGAGCCGCCGTGTAGAACATATTTTCGACCTGTGGTCGTTCTTGAGCTTTTTGTACGTTTCTCTTTGTAAGTTTTATGATTATAATGATTTCAATTCATATTATTATGATTTTTGTGATCATGAGAGGCTAAAACCTTCAACTAAGGTTGAAGATGAAACCTCGCCATTGATAAACAGTTACATTCTCGTCGTTTTGTTCGTACAGTTCTGATTTTAATATATTCAATGTTTCATTTCAATTCAGTTATAAGATTAAATGCTTTTAATTGATTGTTTGATCATTAACTTTGCAAAAAAAATCGAATATTCGATGTGTTTCATCCGATGAATACATCGAATCATTCGATTGAAATCGGATATCCATTGTATTTCGTTTATCAAACGGATACATTGGATAATTTGATTTTAATTGGGTATTCGTTGTGATTTGTCAATTGTTTGGATTCATCGGATGTTTTAATATACACTTTTTGGGCTTTATTGTTTGTCGATTGTATGAACAAAATACGGGAATGTAAGGTTTCGATTTAATGCGGTAGATTATGAAAAACTTAGTCTTTTAATTCATTTGTTAAACTCATTTTCATTTAGTTTACATTTTTGCAGGACAAAATTACACAAAAATTGGAACTAGGATAAAATAGGATTTCTTTAGATAGGAGTTAATCTTCACGACGCAATTCCCTGTGGATCGACCTCGTACTTGCACACACTGTATTGCACACGGCTCATGCACTTGCGAGTATCATTTTAAAACTCACAACACCAAATCCAAATCGCCAAGATCAACAGAGTTGGAATGCTCAATTTTTGTCCCTCTCTGCCTGTTTTTAAGATCAACTTGCAACTTGCTTTTATGTTCTTATAATATAAAATAGAATTTCATGGGAGAACTACAGCAAGCAAGCCAGCAACAATGCTGAAAAGGAAAAAGATGAAGGACACCTCATCTCCACGTGCCCCGAGGATGACATATCACTTAATATAGCGGCAGAAAATAAAAGTTGATTATTTTTTGCATTTTTGTTTTAGATGGGATTTCAAGGATATTTGTTTGAACGGGAGTTCACGAAGAAGACAGAGGTTTGTTTTGGATTGGAGTTCACGGAGAGGTTTTTATTGGAGGAGAGTTAACATAAAAAAAATGCCGTCAATTATTTTTTTGAATACACGTTATTCTTTAGGGTTAAAAGTCCCTTAAAGAATCTCAACCCTCCAACCAAACTACCACATGGAAGCCAGGTCCATTTTATATTAACTATTATTACAATTTATTTCTTCAAGAATTGATTTTGAAAACACAAACAAATCAAGGAAAGGAAAATAGTCTAGTTTCTTACCATCCCTCCTCCCTCCCCCTCTCCCCTCCCTTCTTTTGATCTTTGTGCACTTGTTTTTCTATTTTGTCTCCTATTTTTTGGGTCCTCATCACCAGTATGAGCGGCAGCCATGCCACTCCCTCCATCTTATCAACTTGCCACCTCATTTGGTTTAGATTTGGTCTGCTCTTAGCTAGATCTGTTCCTTTGGGGCTTACTAGGCCAACGATGCGCCTTTCTCCCACCTTCTCCAGCCTCTCCGCCACCTATCGCCGCACTCCTTTTTGCAACACTGCCAACACGCGCCAGTGCGTGGCCAACACGTGCCAGTGCGTGGCCTACACGCACTAACGTGGGACCTTCACTCTCTTGCGCGTGCTCCACACACGCGATTTTTGCTTCGCCTCCATCAATCAATGCTGCTGTCTTCTGTGTTTTTTTTAGTATTTTAATTTGTTTTTTACAGTTTCTTTGTAACTTGTTTAAATAAGGATTGTCGTTATCCCCATATTTGGTCCAAACCCTTGGGTTGTGGATGTGAATAGCATCCTGGCTTTTGGGTTAAGGAGTATGAGTTTCAGCATGAAATCTTCTGCTCCTAGGGCTGAGGAATAAGATCTACTTATGCATTGAATTGAGTCTGTTTGGAACAGATCTATTGTTTCAACTAAAGATTAGTCATGGGTTAGAGGATATTGATGTCATAGATAAGCCTAGAATATTAGATTGTTATTTATGTATCTATGACTTATAACCTCATAGATTCGGCTATGATTTTTTTAGAGTTTGCTCTCTTGTGTAAGAGCTTTATGCTCGTGATCCTTCATCAATTAATGATACTGGAATAATTCCCCCTTAAAAAAATAAAAAATAAATTAAAAAAATCTTCAAGAATTAGAATTAACACAATACACATGACGCATTTCTAATGAAACTATAAAATAAACGGATAATTGATTACTTCGAGAGAATAAAACCCCCAATGACCACTTCGAGGGGGTCAAGCCTCCACATTGCTTATAGCAATTGCCTGAATTCACTATTCGATGGATTTACCATATGGCATCTAGATCATATTTATAGGGAAAAACAACCCCAAAATGGAAACAAAATCAAAGGAGTGCGACAATCAAACATACTTAACGATCAAGTAAATAAAGAGAAACAAAGAAGGAAATCGGAGCATTTAGGGTCCGTTTGGGATTGTGGTTTCTGTTAGGGATTGTGGCTTTAATAAGTGTGATTTTTAAAAGTTCGTTTTTTGTTGCCAAAATTGATTGCCTACAACCCAAACATGGAAACTATGTTGCAGCTTATTTCTTAGAATGTTTATCAATATTCTTATATACTACACATGAATAATTTTCAAAATGTATACATTCATAGGACATCAATAAAAGGTATTGTGAATAATTGTTCTCATTCACTACAAAACGTTGAACATTGATTCTTATTTCAAGCCAAAATTAAAGTTGATATCTACACATATTTCCTAGCTTATGTAGCATTTTAGTGATGTCAAACAAATTTTTTTTAATTATCTTGCATTCTGTCCATTCGTATTGACTAAAAGTTCTTTTTCTATTTAATACACTTAACTTTTGATTTTGTAGATATGCATCTTTTATCTGGTGCTTGCTCTTTGTACCTACTATCAAAGATGGAATATATTATTTTGAAATGTGTGCTTGATTAATGTAATGTGGATTTTTGGTAGGCTCTTCACATGTACATATCAACACCAACCTTTCAGGTTTATGTGGTTTATTATACAAGTAACTTATTAATTAAATATTAACCCAAAACATGAGACAAAATATTTTTTTTTTCTTTTAAAAAACTATAAAAAAGGAATCTTAACTTATGAGTTATCTTCCCCTAGCAAAATTTAATTTTTTTTAAACAACTTAATTATTATTTAAATAAACTTTCTTTATGCTATGCATTGTGACGTAGTATTTTGCATTGTTTCAAGTATAAAATCAATACATCTATTCTCATTATTGATGAAGTTGATTTATTATATTTGCTTCAAATGTCTCTTTATAACTTAAAAAACTCAATTCCCCTTTAGCGGTCCTTTTGAAACTAACCACATTCTTATGAGTACACATGTTTTGTTAAAAACCACAGGTTAATAAAGAAATAATTTTAAAACCTTGCAATCCTTGTAAAAACTTTGCACATAACCTAAAAGTCACATACGTGAAGAAAAATCCTAATTCCAAAAGTCACAACCATTAAACATCATTTATTTGAACCAAACTACCTTAAAACTAAATCAATTTTCTAGAAATATAAGGGTAAGACTTGATCATTATTTTGATAATACATCAAAATAAAAATCTGCTAAAGTGGAAGAAAATCCATGGCTTGCAAATGTATTAGGAAACTCATGGTAGTGATTTTTGAGTTGCTTATCCTTATTCTCCTAAAAGTGCTAGCTAATGACATTATCCATATCTCTTTTCATCCCTCTTCACCTCCGATCATTCTTTCTTATTTCTTTGAACTTCATAAAGTTCAAAATAATGACCTTGCCCTTGCCTCTTCTTCTCCCTCTCCACTTCCCATCCTCTATCCTCACTCCTTTGAACTTGATAATGTCGAATGAACAATACACACGTGCTTTGTATATGAAATTAAAGTTTTTGAAAAATTAAGAAAATCTCGCCCCTTCAAACTCAAATATTGTAAATATTGTATATGGAGTGCTCATGCATATTGCTTGAAAACCCATAATAAAACAATGACTTTCAATAATTCACATTGCTTACTTGATTGCCTTGAGCGTCAAAGTCATGAGATTGGGACATGTTTCTTTAAATGTTATGGAAATCATTTCAAGAAGAAGCACTAAGATGTCGTTCATACGTAGAATGCTCTTTCAACTACACTTTCTACTCTACTTTCTCTCTCTCTCTCCATTTGTTGGTCGCCAAAATTGATTGCCTACAACCCAAACATGGAAACCATGTTGCGGCTTATTTCTTAGAATGCTTATTAATCTTTTCATATACTACAAAAGAATAATTTTCAAAATTTATATATTCCTAGGACATCAATAAAAGGTATTGTGGATGATTTTTTCACATTCACTACAAAATGTTGAGCATTGATTCTTCTTCATAGATTTTAATGTTGACATCTATACATATTACCTAGGTTATGAAGCATTTTAGTGATGTGAAACAAAATTTTCTCATTATCTTCACCATTGATTGTCACTTGTTTTTCAACAAAAGGATGTTATATATAATATTGTTTTTATCTAGTTTGCTATGATAAACATGTATGATTTTGAATTAATTACCAAACAGAGTTAATTAATTTGAATTTGACCAACAAGATATGAAGTTAGTGAATTTTAGCAATAAAAGTCTTGAATATTGTGAATCACCTTATACTAGATTTTGAGAAATGAAACTGCAAGATAGTAATTATGCTCATATAAGTTACTTCTCTAATACCCCAGTAGTTGTTTTATAGAGTAAGTATAACCAAATCACTAAAATACCATAATATTTGTTTCCAAAAATTATTTTACTTGTTATTTTTGTAAATTATATTTTATTGAATTCATTTTATTACCAAAATTACTATTTCTTCTCGTCCTCCATCATAAGATCATTTCACTAAATTTCTTTTAGTTTCCCACCATGAGTTCTCTTTGTTAGGATTTCTTTGTTGTATTCTCTAGCGATAATTTAGCTTATTGATTTTTAATAATCCAAAACAAACATCCTTGTCATTGCATATTAAAGTGAATTTTTTTTCACATATAGAAAACAAACATCCTTGTCATTGCAGAGAAATGAAAAGGGAAACATGTAAGTCACTTATCTTGTTTTGCCAATCATATAATACATCCTTTAACAGTTTTGACATCAATATAGATAATAGTTTTCTTAGGGATATGCTACTAGATAATAAAACCTCAAATTAAGAAATGAAACAATAAGTTATTAGAGATCTAAAGGCTAAGGTGGACGGATGAGAAAATCATTACTTGAAGGCTTTGGCTATTCTGTTGCCATGTGTAGTGGTACCACAAGCATAACAAGCTTTTATATTTTTGGTTGCTTGTCATTTGTCCATTAAGATAATTTTTATGTAATTGAACCCTTCTAATTACTTAATCAAATCATGTTTTTCCATGTTTTTCATTACTCTGTTTATTAAGCTGAATTTCACTCATAAAGTATGCTATGGTTACAGATTCATATGGAGCCTGCTTAGTGACTGTGCTAGAGAAAGGCTTGCTAGACAACACTTCTTAATTATCTATCATTTCAAATCACTTTGTTTTTATGTTTTGGAATAATGTTAGATAGATATGTTGAACTAGCTAATTTGATACTATTATGTCTTTTAGTTTTTATGTTTGACCATTTTGGACCCATACTATGTAATTTGGGACTTGAATGTTTTGTTGGATATGGTAATCTTTCTTTTCAGTCTTCAAGCACTTCTACAATTTCTTGGCTCTCTACTTTTACCATTCATTTGTGCATGTGATTCAAGGTTTCTGCTACTTGTCTAAAACTTGCTATAATTTCCCTCGAATTCTCCTCTAATGTTCTTTTGAGGTTGTCCATGGCACATGAACATTGATCTCATACCACATGTTATGGGCGTTGATATTTGGTGATGATAATTTGGAAAGAAATATAATAAAAACAATTTTGGCACTTCAAAGGGACAATCTCTCCTCTAGCTCACAGCTTTTTTGATGCAAATATTAGATTCTCTATTGATGCGAATACTTGGAATTAAATACAAAGTGAAAAGTCTAAGTTCTAGAGCCACGACCCAATTAACTGCTACTGCATAAGGAAATAGCTGATGACCATTAACAGGCATTAACAACCCATGCTTGTCATTATTGATGTGAATTGTATCTTTAACTATCTAATACACACACACATGAGGGAGTGTTAGAAGATGGTGGCAGTGGTCCCTTTAAAAGGCTCTATTACCATGTAAGATTTGTGAATTACATGTTTCTCCTCATGAATATTGTGGGATCAATGTATTGACATTTATAACTACTATACAACCATACATACTACAATTATGAGTGGTTATAAGTATTTATCTTCTATTTAACTATACATCTTATAACGTTTCGCATTCAATGTTATGTGAAATCTCTTCAACTATCTAATTATTATTATCTTGAACAATGAATAGCTTTTTGGTGTCTTCGCACACACACATTTTGAGTAAAAATCATCTGTATCATTCGAAGATTATGCATATTTAAATTTCAATTCCAACACACACATTTTGAGTAAAAATCATATGTATCATTAGAAGACTATATATTTAAATTTCATTTCCAATTCCAATAAACTTATTAGCTTGTCCTTGTAACTCTTGAAATTTGGCCTAATTTCATGTTCAAGGCAAAAAATTTGATTTTCTTAACCAAGGTTGGAAACCGTTTCTATGTTTGCATTGCACTTTTTTAAACAAGTTCTTTATGTTCCTTTTTAGCACTCAGATTAACCATGCCAAATTTAATGATCACATATATATTAACATATAATTGTCTGTATAATTACCATGGCATAAATTATTTTAGTAACCAAGGCATTCTTTTGAGAGCAATTTGTTCTAAAGTTACAGTATCAAAAATGCAAGGAGGGGTCTTCTCCAACCAAATATTATCAGTTGTGGATTTCACGACTACCTTTACCAGCCCATGTGCCACATAGATGGCTTCCCGCTTCACATGACAGATCATCCAGCTCCTCTAAGTATTGAGCACCATCCTTGTGTCGCCCACAACTTGTCCATAGGGACTCCAAGACGTACCAGCCCCCTTAATAGCTTTAACCACCTGTAAGCAATCCCCTACAAGGATAATGTCTGGTATCCCTAGGTCCTTTGTAAACTCAGCAGTAGATAATGCTCCCATAGCTTCCGTAGTCCCTGGTTCTTGCACTGCCTTTATAGTCCTACTTATAGTAGCACTCACACAACCTTGATGATCCCAACACCCATACACTTCTGTTTTGATCAATAGCAATGTCCCAGTTCACCTTTTATCTCCCAAAGGAAGGGGCTTGCCATTTTTTCGGGATCCTCACTTTGTGGCTTACTTGAAATTGCTTCCACTGTGCTACTGTATGATACAACAACTTCTCTACTTCTTAAACTACATGGCTTGGATGGCTAAATTCCCCACCATGTAGGATCGAGTTGCACCTATTCCAAATCTTACACGCAATAATTGCGAATCGCACCATTTCTTCCCTCCCACAACGCAAATTCATACATATCATTATGGCCATGAACGACGTTCCATCCACTGAGCTTTTTTTGGATATTTCGTCCACATACTCCCCACACATCCGAGGCAGACGGGCACTCCCATAAGATGTATTGTACAGTAACCAAGGCATTCTTGAAAGTATAATGAATACAATAAAATTTTACATTTATTATTCATATCCTCTATCAATGTTGGTTAATGAATGGCTCATTATAATAGTATGTGTTTCTTGTAAGTTTCAATCATGAATCTAAGTATGTTTCTTTATGATAAGAAACAAGGGTTTCTATTTATTACAAATCAGAAAATTGATGGATAATCAATCACTTCAAGGGGATCAAACATCCAATGACCACTTTGTGGAGGTCAAGCCTCCACAAATTGCTTATTATTGACTAGATTCACTATTTGATGAATTTTTCATATGGCATCTACATCTTATTTATAAGGCAAAACAACTCCTGAAATGGAAAAAAAAAAAAAGAAAAAAAAATCAAGAGAGCATGATAATCAAGCATATTAAACTATCAAGTTAAATAATAAGAAATAAGGAAGGGAATCAGGAAATTTATTAGAGAATCCTATCATTTTAGTATTTTCAACAAGGACAGAAATTTTCTCCAAACCAGTCTGCAGAAAATATCCTCCAACTTATTTAAAATAGTGTCTGAAAACGCTAAACAGATAAATATCACAGTTTATGCGGAATTAACAGATATTTATCAAAGCAAACAATTACCAAAATAAGAACAATCACACATAAGGATTTTGGTGACGAAGAGGAAACCTTTTAGAAAACACTCTAAAAGTAAAACCTCTCCGGAACAGCCAAACCCAGAAAATTACTATCAAAATATTATCCAGAGATTATAGACACTATGAACACTTACAACCCTATGCAAGCCCTTGACTCTGTAAGATCGACAAGCCTTCTTGCTCACAATCTTCTTCAACGTGATTCTTCTTTACTGGATCCTTCCGATAGACTTCTCAATGAAGCGCACGATGAAACTAACAAAATCCTCTAAGAGGAATAATTAGGCTTACACAGATTTTCTCTCTAAGCACAGCCTCTCACAAAACCTGGGGTGAAATTTTGTACATCTTTCTCTCTATAAAGATTATATACCCCCGACAAAACCCTAGACCTGACACACTTAAAATCACCTTTTTTGGCATAAAACTTGCGGGGTGTCTAGACAGGTTAATGGGGTGTCTAGACAGGGCCTTGCAGAGCAAAAACTGAGTTTCTAAAACAAATGCAGACATGGGGAAGGCATGTCCGGACAGGCCTGCAGAGAGTGAAAATCGCATTCTAGAACTTCTGTTGGGTCTTGATCAACAGCTCCGATCGATGAGTGTTTGTGGTCCGATTGAGCTGAAACTTTGCAGGCATGTTCATGACACGTGAATCCTCATTGTGAATGGTGGAGATTCGATTATGAGAATTCTATATTAGTGTTTAAGCACGTGGATAGTAGCCTCTATATTTTGGAACCGAATTAAGCCAACAAAAATACTAACAAACTCTCCCTTTGGCAATTCGGTGACAAAAATAATATTCCGAGCCATCCCATCATCTCCCCATATTTACTCCCCCTTTTTGTGACAGAATAACAAAAGGTCTGCATGATTCCTGAAACACTCACAAAAACACATCAAGGCATATGTGGAACATGAATAACACAAATAAAACTCAACTCATGATCACAAATAAATGAAAATGCATGAAGTATGTGGCAAGATCATTAAGACACAACAGCAATAACTCCCCCTCAATGTATGACTCATTTATCAACAAGAAACTTGAAAAGAAAGACATGTTCCTCCCCCTCAAAAGTTAAATGAATACATATGATACTCACAACAACAACTCATGTATTGCAGCAATGAATATCCCAAACATGCTCAAAATATGCAAAATATACATTAGACTTGAAATGATAAGATCATTTTGTTTGACCCAAACAAAGAAAAATGTTACATTCTTGTGTGTTGTGTGTGTAAGCCATCCAATGAGAAAAATTTTCAACTTACAGAAAAGAGAAGAAAGTTTCACCAATAAGAGGTTTTGACAAGTATATCAAATAAAAAGTCAAACCTTATCATACTAAGGCCTAGCCACTCTCATCAAGTACATTTCTCTTTGTAAAACATCTTGCACAAGTTTGACACTGTGAAATAAATTCCTTTTGGAATTTGAACTTTTGATTTTATTTGTTTCACTATTTTGTTTCCTTTTCTCTATGAGAAAGTGTCCTTAAACTTGTGGTGCTTATCACAAACGAGAAAGCAGTAATTTTTAAGTCCTAGGTTCAACTAGCATATGGTCAATTTGAAAAATATGACTAGTCAAAAACAAACCTCATGTAGTTACCTAACAAACCTCAAATTTAAAATTAAGAAATAACCTCAAATTAAGCTTAAATGTGCACAAGAGATGAAGTATAAGCAAAACGTACCACATAAGCTCAGGCTTTAGGTAACTAGAAAAATAAGTCCATTGACACAAATTTTCATCTCATGCATATTAAGAATATTCCAAGGCGCAAGGAATTAACTCTATGAAAGTAACATGAGAAACTAATGGACTATCTAGGTGCATAAGACAAAAGAAAAAAAAGAAAGATAGCCAGAGTAAAATATTTCTCTTTTTTAAAATTTTCACAAAAGAAATGCACACAAACAAAAGACAATTGCAAAACAAATAAAACAAAAATGCACTACAAAAAGAAAAGCAGCATGCACTAGGATATGCAAAGATATGCAAGAAAATCAATCCTAGGCATGTGGGTGACTCACTTAACATAAGGTGAGATCACCACCACTCCCCCTCAAGGGGTGAATGGTATCATCCTTCCTAACCCACACTTGAGAAATCTTAGGTCTAGACTTATGACTTTGCTCAAACTTATCTAGCCTAAATAACACTTCTCTCATCATTATGACCAAACCCTCACTTTCTTTCCTAGAATAGAATTTTTCACTTTTATGCTTATGGGATTTCAAATCAAAACACTTTGGTCGAATATGACCAACCTTTCCACAATGATTACAAGTGGGCACAAACCTTTTAGTAGGTAATTTTCTAGGAGGATGCATGAATTTAGGCTTAGGGTAAGATGCATGATGCTCAACATAAATTTTCTTACCTTTCTTACCATGGAGAGTCGGAGCAGCTACTTGATTTTTTTTCTTAGGAGAAGCTTTGAATTTCCAACAGTTTGGTCTAATGTGACCAACAATCCCACAATGGTGGCATGTAGGAACAAACTTACCTTGAGTTTGTTTAACTAAAGGAGTCTTGGAAATTAGTCTTGGCTTCTTTAACATTCACTGGCTCAACATTGAAAGACTCATTAGAAGCATGAGATGTAGATGCACCAACATTATCAACAATCATTCTAGGCTTGTTAAAAGCAAATTCTTCAATACAAAGAAAGCTTTTCAGATTATCACTAGAGGAATTTCGTGAGATTTCCTTAGAAACATTCAATTCATTCTCAAGTGATAAAGACTTTTTAATAAGCACAGAAATCTCAGATTTCAAAGAATCAATCAAGATATGAGATTTAGGCAAATCATTCGCCAATGATTCTTTCTCAGATTTCAAAGAGTCAATTATGACATGTGATTCAGACAATTCATTAGCCAAAGACTCTTTATCATGCATAGCATCTTTAAGTTTACTAGAAACCTTGCTATAGGCTTTGAACACTACTTTAAAGTCATTATACAACTATTGAACATCAATCTCATCATCAGAATTAATGAAACTAAACTGAGAGGAATTCATGGCAAAAAGAAGTCAAAAGATCTCACTCAAGAATTTAATCCAAACAGAGTGAACCTGATCTGATACCAATTGAAAAACGCTAAACAGATAAATATCATAGTTTATGCGGAATTAACGGATATTTATCAAAGCAAACAATCACCAAAATAAGAACAATCATACACACGGATTTTGGTGACGAAGAGGAAACCTTTTAAAAAACGCTTTAAAAGTAAAATCTCTCCGGGGCAGCCAAACCCAGGAAATCACTATCAAAAGATTATCCAGAGATTACAGACACTATGAACACTTACTATGCAAGCCCTTGACTCTATAAGATCGACAAGCCTCTAACTTGTCTCCTTACTCACAATCTTCTTCAACGTGATTCTCCTTTACCGGATCCTTCCGATAGACTTCCCAATGAAGCGCACGATGAAACTAACAAAATCCTCTAAGAGGAATAATTAGGCTTACACATATTTTCTCTCTAAACATAGCCTCTCACAAAACCTAGGGTGAAATGTCATACATATCTCTCTATAAAGATGTATATATACCCCCAACAAAACCTTAGACCTGACACACTTAAAATCACCTTTTTTGGCGTAAAATTTACGAGGTGTCCGGACAAGTTAATTGGCTGTCCGGACAGGGCCTTGCGAAGCAGAAATTGAGTTTCTAGAACTATTGTCCAGACAGGGGGAAGGCATGTCAGGATAGGGGCCTGCAGAGAGTGAAAATCGCATTCTAGAACTTCTGTCGGGTCTTGATCAACAGCTCCGATCGATGAGTGTTTGTTGTCCGATTAAGCTGAAAACTTTGCAGGCATGTTCATGACATGTGAATCCTCATTGTGAACGGTAGAGATTTGATTATGAAAATTCTATATCAGTGTTTAAGCCCATGGATAGTAGTCTCTGCATTTTGGAACCGAATTAAGCCAACAAAAATACTAACAGTGTCAAATGTCTATAAACATTTAAAACGTTAGTCTAAGTTAGTAAACTTCTATTAAAGACCTTAAGAATTTAATGTACGTTTTAAATTTTTATAGACGTTTTGTACTATTTTAAATAGGTTTGAAGATATTTTCTCTAGACTAGTTTAAAGGAAATTTTTGTCCTTTCAACATTTAGACATAGGCATGTTAGAAATTTATATTAACTATTATTACAATTTATTTATTTAAGATTTAGAATTAACACACCATCCATTCCCAATAAAATTAGGGGAAAAAAAGGGGGGGATAATGGAACTTACTTTGAGAGAATCAAACTCCCAATGACCACTTCGAGGGTCGGGCATCCACATTGCTTATAGCAATTGATTGAATTCACCATTAGATGGATTTTTGATATGGCATTTAAATCTTATTTAAGGAAAACAGCCCCAATATGGAAACAAAATGAAGGGTGTGACAGTCAAACATACTTAACGATCAAGTAAAATAAAGAGAAACAATGAAGGGAATCGGGGCATTTATTTGAGAATCCTATCACTCTAGTATTTTCGGATCCGGCTTAGGTGCTGTAGTTAAAACTACAGCACCTTGTGTTAAAACAACAGATGGTTGGGTTTAAATATAATAAAACAATCAACGGTTGCGATTTAACCCCCTTTTTTTTTTTTTTTTTTTTTTTTGCAAAACCCATTTTCTTGTGCTGCCCCTTTGCACGTTCCTCTCAATTGCTGGAACTCCATTTCAGTCCCTTGCTCAAATTGGGGAGGAGAGGAGAGAACTGATTCATAAAATCTTTCAAGGGCATCTTCGCAAAACTGCCCGAACCTGGAGATCTACACATTCTCAATTCATCAATTGCAGGGAGTCGCAATTCACATCAAAAAACTCATTAACCCAGTACTACACTCCAAAAGGTCAATCAGAGAGAAGAAGAAGAAGAAGGTGCAGAGGAGAAAGAAGGTAGATAAATTTTTTGTTTTTATTTTATTTTGTTTTCTCTCGTTCGGTTGTGGCGGGTGTTATTGTGTTCATTTTGGTGATGATTTGAGGATGGATTTTGAAGGAAGAGATTAAAGAGAGAAGATGGGTTGGGAAATACTGCTCCTAGTCTGCATGATTCAGGCTGAGTTGGGAAATAATGCTTTACCCCACGCATATTCAAAATTTACAAGGAACGAATTATCTCCCAAAACTTTGGAAACAATTATAATCCGTTTTCCAACAAGACAAGATTGTCCCCTACTCACAAGCCCTTCAAGTGCCTGCTAAAAGCACCCAACTCCCTTCGTACAGACTACTAGAAGCAGTATTCCTTCTCTTCTAGTTTTTTTTTTTTTTTTTTGGTTAAATCTCAACCGTTGATTGTTATTTTTTTATTCTATTTAATCCCAACCGTTGATTGTTTTAACAGCACCGGATCCAGTATTTTCTACGTGCAATAAAACATAGGCATGTTAGAAATTTATATTAATTATTATTACAATTTATTACTTTAAGATGCAGAATAAATACAATGCACGCCATGCATTTCCAATAAAATCGAGTATTGTTTCAGGTAAAAACCAAGATAAACATTTCTTTCATTTTTTATGAGTAGCAGCAGTGCTAATTGATCTTATTGTGCAAGAAAAGATGAATAAAGCAAAGAAAGTATTTGGTACGAAGTCACATATATATGTATCTTTATGTTTTCACTTACTATTTTAAATTGCATTATTTTATAGTAATGCTGAATAATATATAGTAGAAAATGAAGCATTTGGTTTAACTTTCTTTAATTTCTAGGAAAGATAGCATTCTCATCCGATCATCTAAATTTCCTCCCTATTTTGGTTATAACAAATATCATTTGCCCTACTTTCTTTTTCAAAATATCTACATCTAGTTTTTCAAACTAGGGATTTACTTTTACTATTCCATTTAAATATTATTTCTTAAAAATTTCTTTATTTTTTCTCTAATATTCATATATTTGAAAATTTGTCTTTTTTCTAACAGTCATATTTTTGAAATTTATCCTTGCGAAATAGAAGGAAAAAAACAAGGAAGGAGAGAGAAAAAGTTCGAATTTTGGTTGTTTTTTTTTTTTTTTTTTTTTACACCATCAATATCGCTCATCACCACCTTCCACAATACACATCTAGTCGTCTTTACATTTATATATTTTTTCCAATTCTTGAAAATGTATTTCTATAAATTCATATTTTTGTGCACTAATTATCCAAATTTCTATAATTGAAGGAGATTAGTTAAAAGAGAGAAATCATGTTTACCTTGTTTTGTTACACACGGAAAAAAAAAAATGGATTTAGGTTGACAATTTAAAATCTTTTTTTTTTTTTGTTGGATTAAAATTAAAAAATTTCACATATTTAAGGTTGATAACAAACATTTTTAACTACTTACTATTATTGAAAAAAAAAATTGAATATTATTATAATTATTATTGTAATTCATTTCATTACTATCACTTTGAAAAAGTATATATACCCCCTCAAATTCTTTTTTTTTTTTTTTTTTTTTTTAAAGTAGTTTCTTTTAGTTTTTAGTTTCTTTCTTTAATTTTATGAGAGGTAATTTTATTATTGAGGGACATTGACATTTTTTGGTAATTTAAGAAAAACATTGACACAATTGAGATAGTTTGTGCCTCTGTGGGAAACATTAATTAACACTAAGGTGGTAGATAGTTTGAAGGAGACATGTATACTTGTCTTTTTTTCTTTATCTTTTTTTAATGAATTATAGATAATTTTACATTGTATCAACTATCAAGACATTATATTTGACAAAGTTTCTTCATTCGTATGTTCTTCGATTTCTTTATATTTTGTTTTCTTCAGGAAAGTTGGGCTCAAAAAAGTCCAAATCAGCCAAACCATGCCTAGAGCCTCAACCAGAAATTCAGCCAGCAGACAATTCCCCTAGTGAACCTAAGCAGCAAGAGGAAGAAAAGACTGAGACACTGCTGCCGTCACTGCCACCATCACGGCCAGCCCCACCGCTGCCATGCCCAGCGCCTCAACCAGGAATTCAATTCATTCCCGATGATCAACCGCATCAACCGTCGTATCCTCCAGAGTATAATAATACTTATCGTCCCATTGAGACTGATTGGAGTTACCCTGAAGAGGTTGCACAGAAAATGGTTGAGAATATATTTGGTACTGGACCTTACGATCACTATCGTAATTAAGTTACTAATTATATCAAACTTCATGTTTTATCATTTATGTTGGACTGAGATACTTATCTCACACACTTTGCTAATATATATGTTTTGGCAATGTTTTTATTTTTGATTTAATAAAGTATTTTGACGTGAAATAAAGATACTTTCAAACTTTAAGAAATGGAACCTACTGTTGATTATTGAAAGTACCTACTTTCAAATGCATATAATTGTTAACTATACTGTTATCTTTTATTGCCAATACAATATACTACAAGAAAAAATTGATTATTAGCGTCAACTTCTAAAAGTTCAAATGTTGCCGCAATTGGTCATTAGCGTGGGCTCATCAACGATAATGATGTTGATGCAAATGCACCCACCCTAATGCTAATTAGGGTCGACGCTAATTATAATGACCTATGAGCAACAACAAATGTTGCAACTCATAATATTTAGAGTCGACATTGATGGATTTAGAACTTGAAACGATATGTCAAATGGACATCAGTCGACGCTAATAATAAGGAATATTCATAGTTGACTTTAAAGTCGACGCTAATAATTTTCTTAAAAATAATAAAATATTATCAGCGTCACATTTAATTCACTACAAAAAAAGGCCATTTTTTGACGTGGCAAACAGTACCATTTTTTTGCCACGTCAGTAAATGTTGATGTGCCAAAACTGGCACGTCAACAATTTTTTTTTTGACGTGTTGAATTTGACATGTCAATATTTATTGACGTGTTACATTCAACACGTCAGGAAATTTAAATTCAATTTTTTTTTAAAAAAAATATATCAGGTTTTTGACATGCTAAAAATGACACATCAGAAATTACTGACGTGCCATTTTTAGCACGTCAGCAATCTATAAAAAATATGTTTATATTATATATATTTCAATTTGTTTTTTACAGCTTCCTGACGTGCTGAAACTAGCACGTCACGTGCTAGTTTCAGCACGTCAGGAATTAAAAAAAAAAATATTAAAATGAAGAAGATAGCTAGAAGCTAGCGTGCAGAGAGAGAAGGAAAAAAAAAATTGCAGGGTATTGTACGTGCACACTACAGTGTGTTGGAACTTGGGGGAGGAAAAAAAAAATTAGAAGAATAGAAGCCTACGTGCAGAGAGAGAAAAAAAAAAGGGGGAGAGAAGAAGAATGAATTAATTAAGAAAGGGAGATGAGAAGAATAATGAAGACAAAAAAAATAAAATAAAATAAAAGAAAGCTTGACGTGCCATATTTGGCACGTCAGGAATTCTTTTATATATATATATATATATATATATATATATATATTATATGTTTCAGAAATAAATAAATAAATAAATATTTTTTATATTAGGTTTATTTATATTATATATATTCACCTTTTTTTATGTCAGGTTTCTGACGTGCTAAAAATGGCACGTCAGAAATTACTGACGTGCCATTTTTAGCACGTTAGCAATCTATAAAAAATATGTTTATATTATATATATTTCAATTTTTTTTTTTACAACTTCCTGACGTGCTGAAACTAGCACGTCAGAAATTTCCGACGTGCTAGTTTTAGCACGTCAGGAATTTTAAAAAAAAAATTAAAATGAAGAAGATAGCTAGAAGCTAGCGTGCTGAGAGAGAAGGAAAAAAAAATTGCAGGGTACTGTACGTGCACACTACGGTGTGTTGGAACTTGGGGGAGGAAAAAGAAAAGGAAAAAAACAAATTAGAAGAATAGAAACCTACGTGCAGAAAACAAAAAAAAAAAAAAATGAAAAAGAAAAAGAATGAATTAATTAAGAAAGGGAGAGGAGAAGAATAATGAAGACAAAAAAAAAAAAAAAAAAAAAAAGAATAAAATAAAAGAAAGCCTGACGTGCCATATTTGGCACATCAGGAATTTCTGACGTGCCAAATATAGCACATCAGGAATTCCTGACGTGCCAAATATGCACGTCAGTAATTCCTAACGTGCCATATATGGCACGTCAGGAATTCTTTTAAATATATATATATATATATATATATATTATATGTTTCAGAAATAAATAAATAAATATATATTTTTTATATTAGGTTTATTTATATTATAGATATTCACCTTTTTTTTGTTTTTTATGCCAGATTCCTGACGTGCTAAAAATAGCACGTCAGAAACCTGATATCAAAAAATAAGCGGGATATTCAACTTTTCCCTCTTTTTCCCTATCTTCTTTCCCTCTTCTTTTCCCTTTATAATTATATTATATATTCATCTTCTTTAATCCCTTTTCTTTTATTTCCAAACTCAGCTCTCTCTCTCCTCTCTCAATATCCCTAGCCTCTTCTCTCTGCACATCCAGCCGGCCACCAGCTCCTCTAGAGGGAAGAAGAAGAAGAAAAGGAGAAAAAGAAGATCGAGGAAGAAGAAGAAAAAGAAAAAATGGGAGAAGATCAGAAGATCCAAAGAAGTAGCAGAAAAGCAAAGAAAAAAAAAAAAAAAGGAGAAGAGATCGAAGAAGAGAGATTTTTGATTTGAAGAAGCTCTGATTTGGTGTATTTTGATTTGATTTGAGAGATTTTTTATTTTTGATTTGAAGAGAAGAAGATCGAAGAAGGATAAGGTTTATTTTTTAATTTGGGTTTTTGATTTTTTATTGATTTTTTGGATTTGGGTTTTTGAAAATGAAGGAAAGAAGAGAGAAAAGAGAGTGAAAATGGAGGAAAGAAGAGAGAGAAAGAGTGAAGATGGAGGAAGGAAGAGATCAGGGAGAGCTGGGGGAGAAGACGTACTGTTCCAGAATTAAAAAAATATTTTTAATTAAAAAAAATCTAGAAAAAAATTAAAAAAAGAAAAATTATTATTTTTTAATAATTTTAAATTTCCTAAGGAAATTTAAAATTTTTTAAAAATAAATAATTTTTATTTATTTTTTATTTTTTTCTGGATTTTTTTTTCAATTAAAAAAAATGACTGACGTGTCAAAATTTGACACATCAGTAATTATTAACGTGTCAGAAAGTGACACGTCAGGAAAATTTCTGACGTGCCAATTTTAACACGTCAAAAAATTATGACGTATTAAAATTGGCACGTGAGGAATTTTCATTTCCTGACACCCATATTTTTCACACATGAAACACGTCAAAAATGTCCCGTCAAGAGGATTTCCTGACGTGTTAGATGGTCTAACACGTCAGGAAACTTGTGTCAACAAAAAATTGATTTTTTGTAGTGATTGTTTGTATAATTACCATATAATAAATTCTTTTACTATCAGGGCATTCTTTGTGAGGAGTGCTAGGTTTACAAACAAATTTTACAGGAAAACTTTTACAAACTGATGTGGCACAACACAATTAGGTTTTTCAAAATTTGAACTTTCTTTAGTATTTTGTACAATTAAACATAGGCATGTTAGAAATTTATATTAACTATTATTACAATTTATTACTTTAAGATTTAGAATTAATATACAATACACATTATGTATTTCCAATAAAATCGATTAATATAGTTTCAGGCAACAACCAACATAAATATTTCTAATATTCATTCGTAATTATGAGCGGCAGCTGTGCTAATTGATCTTATTGTGCAAGAAAACATGAAGAAAGTGTAAAAATTATTTGGTATGAAGTCACATATATATGTATCTTTATGTTTTCACTTGGTATATATATATATATAATGCTGAATAATATATAGTAGAAAATGCAACATTTGGCTTCTCTTTCTCTAATATATATATATATATATATATATATATATATATATAATGCTGAATAATATATAGTAGAAAATGCAACATTTGGCTTCTCTTTCTTTAATTTTTAGGAAAGATAATTAAGCTCATAGAAATCTAAGGCGGTTGGTTGAGGACAGAAAGTATTCCCTATATATTTCTAACACCCTACATCTCATCATCATCTCCCGGCCCACCATGTATGTGCACTATGTATCCATATGGACCCTATGTCAACGAATGTGTCACTCATCATCATCTTGCACAATGCTGCGAGTGAAAAGGCAATTATGATTAGTGATTATTAGCTAAAATTACTAACCATAACTGCCTAGGCAGTTAGTAAAATTTACTAACCGCTTTCACTAACTGGAGGTTAGCGGCTAGTAACTCTAATAACCGCTAACCTATTTTTAAAAGAAAAAATTTAAAATTTTAATTTAAAAAAAAAAAAATCAAAACGATGTCGTTTCTATGGTAATACGATAATATCATAATACATATATACCACATCCGTTTCATATATATATATATATATATATATATATATATATATATATATATATATAGGCGGTTAGTGGTTAATATAGTGACCCAACTAAGAGCCCGTTTGGGAGTGCAATTTCAATAAGTGCGATTTTAAAAATTGCGTTTTTAAAATCGCTACTTTTTAAAATTGCACAGGCGTTTGGTAAAACATACTAAAAAATATATTTTTTTATCAATTGAGTGTTTGGATAACATTAGCATATAATGCGGTTTCATGACCAAATTACTAATAAGGATGAACAAGACAGAGAGGATGAAGAAAAAAGAAAAAAGAAAATAAGGGTTTTAATATATTTTAGGTGGGTATTCTTGGTATTTTTTTCATTCCCGTTCTAAAAAAGGTAACTATTGCGCCAAATATCTTTTTAATAGAAATCGTGATTTTGTTTTAAATTCGTACTTTTTCAAATAAGCACCCTCTAATCAGCTTATAGAAATCGCAGATTTTTTTGCGATTTTAAAATTTGCGTTTTTAAAATCGCAATCCCAAACACCCTAAAGTTGCGATTTTGTTTAAAATCGCAGATTATTTTTTAAAAAACGCACTCCCAAACGCACCCTAAGCTTAGGTAGCTTAGTTAAATGGTTAATTTGGGTTTTGGGTCATTAAGGACCGCTAGAGAGGCATTTTGAAGATTTTGGACTTTCGGACCGGACGTACGCTCTTGTCTGTAGTAGAGGACATACGTGGGAAGACCAACATAGTACGCCTGCAAAATGGTACAAGAACATACGATGGGGTACCACCGGACGTACGCTGTTTTTTGGATAACCACTGGATAAAACATGGTCATACGCTATAGCCTTTAGACCGCTATGTAAATAGTATCGGACGTCCGCTACTTTTCAGAGAAGTTGGTAACGCCCTCTACTATAAATACCCCCAACCCCCTTACTCTCACATGCTCATTTACACTTTCAGGCTCCCAAAACTCTGTAAGAGTGTGTTGTGTGGAGAAGATAAGAGGTTCTTGAAGTTTCGCTTCAAGGAGGTAATATCCTTAAGCTTAAATCGTTTCTTAGCTGTTATGTTGTTTAATTGCTAACTCAGTTATTGATTTTGAGTTTCTAGCTAAGTTATGCTTTGGTCTTGGCGGTTTAGTAGTTTATCTTGACTTAGCGTGTTCTATATTGCATAGAGACATTATTTTGAGATAGGTAGTCTTAGAAAGCCTTTTGGTAGCCTTAGAAATTGATTTGGGAAGATAAGAGGACGAATAGACAAAATAAAGTTCTACCTGAAATCCTTCGAAGCGGACCTACGGCATTGAGCCCGGACGTACGTTCTGAAGCATTCCAGGGAACGCTATTTTGGACGACCGTCTGATGGCTCCAGTTTTCTTGTTATAGAGTTGTTTTAGTGGAATTAGGACTAATCGAAGGTTTTCCACAGATTTGGGAAACCCGGACGGTTCGGAGGAGTTTTCGAAAAATTTATACAACCCAAGTAAATTTTAACTCACATAATGCTCGCTGTTATTTTCCATGACTGCACGACTATTTTGTGCACCAAAACATGCATATTTGCAACTCTCACGATTTACACTTGTTTCGCATGAACTATAGCATTTTTTAGAAAAACATTGTTCTGAATATGTTAACAAAGTGAGACTTGTAAAAAGCATGCATGTAAAATACAAACAAGATAAACTGCATCGTATGATATGGTATACCGGTACGTGCAGTGTAATGGTCATGGGCTTACTATACATGTTAATTTTATGGTCAAATGTGTGTGTTATATGGGCCTTGGATCCAATGGTTGTTTCGCAACCGATGCAGCCTTAACGGGCTATTACTACAGGACGGACATCATTAGTGGTGTGGGCTACCCGAGGTCGGACTTGGCCGTGCCTCTAGTGTTATGTACGGTAGCGTACAATGGTCAGGGCACGGACATTGTATTACAGATCCCTCGGGACAGCATTAACCCCGCTGAGAAAGGGTAATATCTCAAATAAACCATACTGTTAAATTATGACTCTTACTATATATCATATATCTATATCACACCGATGAAAAATTGTCATGATGGAACTATTGCATACTTTATAAATATTAGAGTTCATTACAAAAACTGGCATAGGAATTATATGCGTTAACATTCACTAAGTCTAAACTTACCCCGTTATTTTACGTTTTTTCCTCTTCATTACAAATAATTGCGCAGTTTAGCTAACTTAGACGAAGATGCGTTCAGAGCAAACATAGGTGATTGCGCAGGATCTGATTATAGTAATTTTTTAGGACTTAGATCCAATTTGGTTACATTCTATGTGGACTGATGGAAGAACCACCCGAGCAGATATAATCGAGATTGTTATCTTTTTAGCTTTGCTTAAACTTAAGATTTGATCTGATGATCTTTTGTTAAAACAATTATATTATGAGTTGTAACCTTATTTGATGATGGTCTGATGATCGGTATATTTGATGATTATCTTTATATTATGAAGTATTTTGTTACTCTGGTGTATGAATGTATGGTTGTGTATGTAATGCTCTTAATGCAGTACTTAGCGGACGGTTATTAACCGCCTGCCTTTTCACCCCTAACAATGCACATCTAGTCGTGTTTACTTCATGTCTTTTTCTTCTTCTTTTTTCTAATCTTTATGTCTGTTTTATGTCACTCCAAGAATAATGTAGAGTCTAAAATTACTATTAAGCTTATGATTGATCATTATTGAATTTTGATCAAGGTGAACCATTCCATTCTTGGAGTGATATAAGAGTGATTTTTAGAATTACTCTCAATATAGTCGTGTTTACATTTTTTATTTTTTATTTTGTATATTTCTTGAAAATTTATTTCTTTAATACCATATTTTTTATGCACTAATTTATCCAAATTTCCATAATTGAAGGATATTAATTAAAAACTTAAAAGAGAGAAATCTTGTGTACCAGGTTTTGTTACATGCGTATGGGGAAAAAAAAAATGGATTTAGGTTGATCACAATTGACAGTCGTGCTAACTACGGCCAAGATAACAACTTTATCCAAGCTTTTGAATTTGTGGATTGTATAGATTTAATGATGGATTTTTTCCTATTTCTCGTACAGTTGTACTGGACCAAAAATAGAAAGTAAATATTTATCCCTTTTTTTTTACCCCACATTAATAGCAAATTAAAAATATTAAATTTTTTTCAATTTTAATTTGTTAACATTTTGAATCTTGATAAAATAATTATAATGTTCTTTCCAATGAAAAGAACATTATAATTATTAAATCTATAATGTTCTTTCCAATGAAAAGTAGAGTCTTGTCCTTTCGTTTTTTTACCTACCCCCGCTGTAAAAGCAAATTCAAGGATCTCAAACCAAAAATGGAAATGTTTTAAGATCCCATAAAATAAAAGTAAAATTGATTCGTCTCAATCAGCCAACTTGAAGATCCAAGTTGTCTTTGGAAATAGGATTAAATTCCACTCTGAAAAAAGGAAACTTCCCCTAATTTCGTTTTACTAATTTAGTCTTCAGAAATAGGGTTTTTACTCTAAAAAGGAGAGTTTCCAAGGTTTTCTAAATCCTAGCATAGGGTTCTTGATATGAAAAATATTATGCATATTATCTCACTTTTAAGTGTACACTTCAAAACTTAATGGTCAAGTTCATTGTATGTGTGTTTACTTGAGACTCAGGATAAAGAAATATTACACACTCTCTTACTTTCACATTTTCAAATACTTCTTACGTGAAAGGAAGGATTCTGCTCACCTAGAGTCATGTCAGGGGAAACAATGAAGTTTTTCAAGCGTCTATTTAGTATGAATTTTTTTTTTTTTTGGTCTGTTTTTTAAAGTGTTGGATGATATCTCTCTCTCCATACAAAGTTCTCCATTCGCATGTTCCATTTCTTTACATATTTTGTTTTCTCCAGGAACGTCATGCTTAAAAAAGAGGAAATCAAACAGACCAGCAAACTCTTCCCATAGCGAAGTGCCACCTGAGCAGCAAGACGAAGAAAGGACACCGCCACCGCCATCGCGGCCAGCGCCACCAGTCCCAGCGCCTCAGCCAGGCATTCAATACATTCCTGATCCCTATGATGAATCATATCCTCCATGGTATAATAACAATGATCCATGGAGCAACAACAGTACGTCTGATCAATATCCTCATACTACTAGTTATCGTCCTGTTCAGAGTAATTGGAGTTATGATCATGAAGAGGTTGCACGACAAATGCTTAACAATCATTTTGGTGGTGCGCCTGCTTATTATCACAATCCTCCTCTTCCTCCTCCCGGCGTAAACCCATCTTATTACTATTCTTCTCATCCTAGTCATCATCATGCTCACAGCTATGGTGCTCCCGATTATGCACAACAATTGGCTGACAGCATATTTGGCCCGCCTGTACCTTATTACTACTATCGTTAGGTTATTATTGGATTATCTCAGACTTAATTTATGTTTAATCATGCATGCCTTCGTATGTGGAATTCAGATACTTAATATTTCTGTACACTAATGTGTTTTGGAAGATTTTTCTTGTTTTCGTGTTTTTAAGACTGTTTTGAGTTTAGGTTGTTTGGTAATGTTTTTGTTTGGAAGAGAAAACAAAAGACAAAAAAATATAATTTTAACATAACACAACTCAAATCTATCTACACTCTTTGTTAATGTGTTTTCCATGTGCATTCTATCTACACGCTGATGAGCGATTCATGTGTGTGTGCGGTTGTGATCATCAAACCAATTTTAAAATCAAGTATTTATTTTCTGGGAAATTTTGAACAGGGATATAGCTAGGCCTTGTTTGCAAAGGCTTTAGTTTTTTTTTAAAAAAAAAAAAAAAAAACTGTAATAGAAAGTGATTTATGTGATATAAAGTTTCAAATTTTTTGTATAGAAAAGTGAAAATGTTTTGTTTTGTAATGATTTTCTTATTTGAATAGTAATAAAAAATTATTGATGTGATAGAAAAAGTGAGAAAAGTTAAAATGTTTTTAAGTTGATTTTAATTAAATATATAATTGGGGTAGCACTATAACTCACCCTAAACACATTCTTTAATATCAAACACTCTCTCTCTCTCTTGTCTTTATATTTTTTATTAATAGAACTGTTTAATTAGTTGGTACTATTCATGAATTTTTTTTTTTTTTAATGATTTAAGAAGGTATTTTTTCATGTTTGTTTAAAAAATATTTTGATGTGACGTAAAAATAAAAATAATTTTAAGTATTTTGTGAAAATTTTGTGTTTTAAGTTATTTGTTAATCTTTTTGTTTTAAGAAAAGAAAACTAAAAGGACAGAGAAAAAGTACTATTACGTACCAAACAAAACTTATAGCTCTCTCTTTAGTAAAAAGTGTAAAACTCCTTTGGTTTTTAATTACTGAAAATGATTTTCAAAAAACAAAAATACAAAATACAAACAATTTGCCCAAAAACAAAACATATAAACACCTTTCCAATGAAAAGTAGACACTTGTCCATACTTTTTTACCTACCCCCCCCCCCCCACTGCAAAAAATAAAAATAAAAAATTAAAGGACCTCAAACCAAAAAAGGAAATGTTTAAAGATCCAATAAAATAAAATAAAATGGATTCGCCTCAATCAACCGACTTGAAGATCAAAGTTGTCTTTGAAAATATGATTTTCCACTCTGAAAAAGAAAACTTTCCCCTTATTCCGTCGTCCTATGATAAAAAATGGAGAATTTCCCCTAATTCCGTTCTCCTTTAATTAGTCTTCAGAAATAGGGTTTTTACTCTAAAAAAAAAAAAAAAAAAAAAAAAAAAGGAGTTTCCCCTTATTCCGTTCTCCTATAGGCTTTAAAACTAGGGTCCAGGGTTTCCAAGGTTTTCTAAATCCTAGCATATATAATTACGCTTATTAGGGTTTTTGATACCAGAAATATTATACATATTCTTATTCTCACACTTTCAAATATACATTTATTAATTTCACTATTTACTTGAGAGTGCGCGTACACTGTGTAGCATGAACTCAAAATAGCAAACAATATCAAAAGTGAAATATTACATGTTCTCTCACTTTCACACTCCTAAATACACATTTTCTGACCTACGTGAAAGGAAGGATCCTCTCGCTCAAAGTTGTCAAGAGGAACAATGAAGTTTTTCAGGCGTCTACTTGGTATCACTTTTTTTCTTTTCTTTATTTAAATGTTGGATGATCTCTCTCCATCCTCATCAATAGCATGAAATAAAAATAAATAAATAAATAAAAATTTATGAAAGTTCCCATGTCAATGGGACGTGGAGGTCAAAGTGGTTTCTATGTATATCATCGACGACACTTGTCATCACTAATGTGTTCGTATTTTAGATACAACATCAAAGACGACATATGGTCGCTGATAGCACGTAATACATCAGTGACGGAACATGTTGTCACTGGTGTTAGTTTCAATTTTTTTTTTTATATTTTAGATACAACAATATTGTTGATTTTAATAAATCAGTGACGACACATGTCATCGCTAATGTGTGTATTTTAGATACAACATCAAAGATGACATATTGTCGCCAATAGTAATAGATCATTGATAGCATGAGTAATTTTAGAAGACATTTTTCTTGTGTTACTTTTGTGTCTTTCTAAAAATTGAGTAATTCTAATAGTCACTTCACCACAAAAAAGAAAAAAAAAAAAAAAAAAAAAAAAAACACAAGGTTTAGTGAGATGGTTATTTGAGGCATTTTTGGCCAAAAAAACGTCTTTATTAATTTTGCAACGCTTGATTAGGGGCACTTGGGATACATCGATTTTTATGACGTCTAGAATTAAAATTTGAGATGTTCTTTTACTAAAAAGAGCCTCGAAAAGAGGAGGTTTGGAACAAAGCTTCCCCTTTTAAAAAAGGGAGTGCTTCCTTGGCAAGCGCTCCCTTTTTAGAATAAGGGCGCTTCCTAGGCAAGCGTCCCTTTCTTAAAATGAGGGCGCTTCTTAGGCAAGCGCCCCCTTTTTAGAATGAGGCCGATTCCTAGGCAAGCGCCCTCATTCTCAAAAGGGGGCGCTCAGGTGGGCAAGCGTCCCCTTTTATAAAAGGGGGCGCTTGCGTGTAAAGCGCCTTTATTTTTATGTGGGAGCTCTTTCATACCGCGAAGCACCCCTCCAATAATTAATATATGGAAAAAATGTTTTTTCCATGCAATTCATATATATTTTTTATTTTCTCCTGATATACAATATGCAATACAATATTGTATTGCGTATTTTCTCCATAAATATTTTCTCCATTCATCAATCTCATACAATCTTATACATATCTCACAATACATATCTAATTCGTATATGCAATCTCATATCACATAAGACATCTAAATCCAAAATGATGATATCATAAACACAAAGTGTATCACATCTTAAAGAGTTAACAAAAATTGTACCACACATATGAAATAAAATATCCAAAACGATATCATAAACACAAAGTATACCACCTCTTAAACGAGTTTACAAAGATTGTATATTGCATATGAAATAAAATATATCAACGGGCTTGCTTAGCATTTGGCGTCAAATACGTACCCAATCTAACAGGTTAAGTATACGTACGTCACTTAACGATTACCTACGAATAATAAAACCAAAAGAAAATATTAAATTACAAACCTATATCTAACTATTTTAAAAGTGCAAACCTATATATAACTAGATTATATTACAAGTGACTAAGATATGAAGATCTACACATACTTTGTGATGATCCACGATGGTCGCCTTCTGCATCAACTGCATGCTTATCTTCATTTGTTAATCCATTCTCATCTATATATAAATAAATGCAAATGTATATTATGCAATCATATATATGTTCTTAAGTCAACCGTAATGAATTGCATGTGTTTGAGCAGCTAGTTCCCCTATAAAAGGATAAAAGATAAAGGAAGAACAACATAAAATAATTTTTATTGTGTTTAAGTTATATAAGCCAACATTAAAGGATAAAAGATAAAGGATAACAGATAAACCAATCTAAGAAATTCAAATTTTATGTTGTTCTTCCTTTATCTTTCATCATTTATTGTGTTTAAGTTATTTCCATATAACTCAATGTTTGAACAACTAGTTCCCCTATATAACTAAAAATAATTTCGGTACGCCTGCTATTCAGGCGCCCTTATTTAAGGGCGCCTAGCTAGCCAGTGCCCCTAATTAAGGGCACCTGGATGGTAAGCGCCTTTAATTAAAAGTGTCTGGCTGGCAAGCGCACCCCTAATTAAGGGCGCTTGCCAACCAGGCGCCCTTAATTAGGGGCGCTTGCCAGGGAAACACACTTAATTAAGGGTGCCTAGATAGCAGGCGTCTTGAATTAAGAGTACTTGCCAACCAGGCGCCCTTAATTAACTAAATTAGGGCATGCTCTATTGGAATGTTCCGAATTAATGGGACGTTTTTCTGCTTAAGCGTTGCTAATTTTATTTTGTGTCGTTTACACAATAAAACGTCAATATAAGAGGATGTTTTATTAAAGCACCTCTATTCCAAGCGTTAGTAAACCTTGTTTTTTTTTTTTTTTTTTTGTAGTGCTTGTGTCACTCTAAGAATGAAGTGGCCTTTAAAATTACCATTTAATCAAAATTCAATAATAATCAATCATAAGGCCATTGGTAATTTTAGAAGTCACATCATTCTTGGAGAAGTAATGCTATAAGTCTTCTTAAAGTCCTAGACTCATTCCAAATGCGATGTGGCTTTTAAAATCACCGTTAAATTTGAGATATGATTTATTGACTATCTATTGTTGATTTTAAAAGTCACATCACATTTAGAATGACTCTAAGAAGACTTATAGTATTACTCCTTCTTGGAATGACACGTACAAGAGAGATACAAGAGTGACTTATAGCATTATTCTTAAAAATGAGTTGACTCTTAAAATCATTATTTGACCAAAATTAAATAATGATCAATCACAGGCTCAATAGTAATTTTAAGAATCTCATCATTCTTTGAGGGATACAAAAGGGATTTGCAGCATTATATTTTAGTCAAAGCTAAAACTTAATTTGGTTGTGAAAGACCAAATTTCTTGTAGTTTAAGGGGAATGTGTAAGTGTATTTTTTTCTTATTTTTTTAACCTGGGGTTTTCCCTTGTGAGTACTTTTTCTTTTTTCTTTTTTCTTTTTTTCTATTCAATGAGTACTTTTTCTGTAGTTGGTCATATATGGGCTATAGCCTCTATAAATAGTGTCGAGCCTCGAGGGGTTTTGCAGTCCTAGTCTTTATAAATAGAGATTGTTAGGTTTTCTCTTGCTATAAGCTATACTGGAAATTTTACTGCGAATCACGAGAAATTGAAGATCTTGTTCACCTAAGGCTATGAGAGGGGATTTTGTGCGCCGCTTACTTGGTTTGAACTAAAAACCTTAATTTTGTTTTTTTTTTTTTTTTTATCTTTTTGTTTTTTTAATCATATCATGACTCTTCAATCATGTGTAAAATAAAATAAAAAGGATTTTTGCCAAAGGTACGACACATGGGACGTATGTGCAGATCCAAGTTGTTTTTATGAATAGGATTTCTGCCTTTTTTTTTTTTTTTTTTCGTGTGCGAAGAAAATTTCTACTTAATTACTTGACTTGCAAGTCTTAGTAGGGATCTTTATGAATAGGGTTTTTAGGTTTTCTGCAGGATTTGTGTTCCAACCAAGCTTTTAAGTGTGTGGCTCGATGAACTAAAGAGCGATTTGTTTTTGTTTTTCTGTACGTTCTCTGTCCATGCATTTGTAGCTCGAGAAGTTGTCTTTGTAATTAGGGTTTCTTCCATGAAAGTTTTTTTTTGTTAATGCTTTAAGAATTTTTTTTTTTTTTTTTTTTAATGTTTGTTTAAAAATATGTTTTGATGCATATATGTGACATAAAAGTTAGACCAATTTTAAGTGTTTTGTGAGAATTTAGTGTTTTAATTTGAATTCTTTTTGTTTTTAAAACAAAATGGAGAAAGAAAAAGTATTACGTACCAAACAAAACTAGCTCTCTTTGGTATTGTAAAACTCCTTTGGTTTTTAAATTATTGAAAAATGCTTTAGAGTTTTGAGATGAAACTAGCATTAGCCCTCTTTTTAAAACACTTTTCACAAAACAAAACATATAATCACCTTTTTTACAAAAACTTTCTTCATCATTATATATATATATATATAAGAATATCTGGAAACTATATATGTCTTTTACAAATTACAAAGCTGTGCTCATCAATAACACAAAGAACTTTCCACAAATCGTTCTAAAAACTAAATCATCTTTAAACTTCTAATGTTGTTGTTGTTGTTGTGTGCTATCGTACGTTAGCTTGTCTTTAGTTTGGTCTAGTTTTTTTTTTCTTTTCTTTTTTTTTTTTTTTCTTTTATCGATTATAGGCTTTTTAAAAATGGATTTAGCAGGTTGATCACAATTAAAAGTCGTGGCTAACTACGATCAAGATATATAACAACTTTATCCAAGCTTTTGAATTTGTGGATTGTATAGACTTAATGATGGATTTTGCGTATTTCTTGTACAGTTGTACTGGACCAAAAATAGAAACTAACTATTTATTCTTTTTTTCTTTACCCCACATTAATAACAAATTAAAAGTATTAGAATTTTATTTTATTTTATTTTATTTGAAAAATCGCTGCTTTATCATTAATTAATCAAGACATGCCTTGGAGTTGTGCACTCCATGTTTACAATCTGTGAAATACAAGCAGGTGGCTTATTGAGCCATGTCTGATCCATATAATTATTTAAAGCTAACCGGGCCAGTGTGTGATAAAATTTTAATTTGTTAACATTTTGATAAAATAAATAATTAATTATAATGTTCTTTCCGGTTTAGCTTGTCCTTTCCAATGAAAAGTAGAGTCTTGTCCTTTCTTTTTTTACCTACCCCCGCTGTAAAAACAAATTCAAGGATCTCAAACCAAAAAAGGAAATGTTCTAAGATCCAATAAAATAAAAGTAAAATTGATTCGTCTCAATCAGCGGACTTGAAGATCCAATTAGTTGTCTTTGGAAATAGGATTAAATTCCACTCTGAAAAAACGAAACTTTCCCCTAATTTCGTTCTACTAATTTAGTCTTCAGAAATAGGGTTTTTACTCTAAAAAAGGAGAGTTTCCAAGGTTTTCTAAATCCTAGCATAGGGTTCTTGATATGAAAAATATTATACATATTATCTCTCACTTTTTAAGTGTACATGCACTTAAAAATTTAATGGTAAATTTCATTGTATATGTGTTTACTTGAGACTCAGAATAAAGAAATATTACACTCCTACTTTCACTCTTCCAAATACTTCTGACTGAAAAGAAGGATTCCGCTCACCCTAGAGCCATGCCAGGGGAAACATATTGAAGTTTTTCAAGCGTCTACTTAGAGTGCGTTTGGGGGTGCGTTTTTTAAAAAATAATCTGCGATTTTAAACCAAATCGCAACTTTAAGGTGTTTGAGATTGCGATTTTAAAAACGCAAATTTTAAAATCACAAAAAAATCTACGATTTCCATAAGCTGATTAGAGGGTGCTTATTTGAAAAAGTGCGAATTTAAAATAAAATCACGATTTCTATTAAAAAGATATTTGGCGCAATAGTTACTTTTTTTAGAACATGAATGAAAAAAATACTAAGAATACGTACCTAAAATATATTAAAACTTTTTTTTTTTTTTTTTTTTCTTCATCCTCTCTGTCTTGTTCATCCTTATTGGTAATTTGGTCATGAAACCGCAATTATATTCTAATGTTATCCAAACACTCAATTGATAAAAAAAAGTACTTTTTAGTATGTTTTACCAAACGCCTTTACGATTTTAAAAACGCAATTTTTAAAATCGCACTTATCGAAATCGCACTCCCAAACGGGCCCTTAGTATGAATATTTTTTCTTTTTCTTTTTCTTTTTTTTCTGTTTTTAAAAATGTTGGATGATATATCTCTCTCCATACAAAGTTCTCCATTCGCATGTTCGATTTCTTTACATATTTTGTTTTCTCCAGGAAAGTCATGCTTAAAAAAGAGGAAATCAAACAGACCAGCAAACTTTTCCCATAGTGAAGTACCACCTGAGCAGCAAGACGAAGAAAGGGCACCGCCACTGCCATCATCACCGCCATCGCGCCCACCGCCACCGCTCCCAGCGCCTCAGCCAGGCATTCAGTACATTCCCGATCCCTATGATGAATTGTATCCTCCAAGGTATAATAACAATGATCCATGGAGCAACAACAGTGCGTGTGATCAATATCCTCATACTACTAGTTATCGTCCGGTTCAGAGTAATTGGAGTTATGATCATGAAGAGGTTGCACAACAAATGCTTAGCAATCATTTTGGTGGTGCGCCTGCTTATTATCACAATCCTCCTCTTCCTCCTCCCGGCGTAAACCCATCTGATTACTATTCTTCTCATCCTAGTCATCATCATGCTCACAGCTATGGTGCTCCCGATTATGCACAACAATGGGCTGACAGCATATTTGGCCCGCCTGTACCTTATTACTACTATCGTTAGGTTATTATTGGATTATCTCAGACTTAATTTTTGTTTAATCATGCCTTCTTATGTACGTGGAATTCAGATACTTATTTCTGTACGCTAATGTGTTTTGGAAGATTTTTTTTGTTTTCAGTGTTTTTAAGACTGTTTTGAGTTTAAGTTGTTTGATAAGGCCTTGTATGGCAAAGGATTTGGTATTTTTTTTTTTTTTTTTTTCAACTGTAATAAAAAGATATTGATGTGATATAAAGTTTCGAATTTTTTGTATGGAAAAGTAAAAAAATTTTGTTTTTATTTAAATAGTAATAAAAAATTACTGATGTGATATAAAAAGTGACAAAAGTTAAAATGTTTTTAAATTGGTTTTAATTAAATATATAATTGGGGTAGCACTATAACTCACCCTAAACACATTCTTTAACATCAAACAGTCTCTCTCTCGTCTTTATATTTTTTATTAATAGAACTGTTTAACTAGTTGGTACTATTCATGAATTTTTATTTTTTTTTTAATGATTTAAGAAGGTAATTGTTTTCATGTTTGTTTAAAAAATGTTTTGATGTGACATAAAAGTAAGAATAATTTTAAGTGTTTTGCAAGAATTTTGTGTTTTAAATTATTTTTTAATCTTACTATAATGTACCAAACAAAACTTATAGCTCTCTCTTTAGTAAAAAGTGTAAAACTCCTTTGGTTTTTAATTATTGAAAGTGATTTTCAAAAAACAAAAACACAAAAAGAATTTTGAGATGAAACTCGCATTCGCCCAAAACAAAATACAAAATACAAACAATTTGCCCAAAACAAAACATATAAACACCTTTCCAATGAAAAGTAGACTCTTGTCCATACTTTTTAAAGGACCTCAAACCAAAAAAGGAAATGTTTAAAGATCCAATAAAATAAAATAAAATGGATTCGCCTCAATCAACCGACTTGAAGATCAAAGTTGTCTTATAATAAAAAAGGAAAATTTCCCCTAATTCCGTTCTCTTTTAATTAGTCTTCAGAAATAGGGTTTTTACTCAAAAAAAAAAACAAAAAAAAAACAAAAAAGAGAGGAGAGTTTGCCCTTATTCCGTTCTCCTATAGGCTTTAAAACTAGGGTCTAGGGTTTCCAAGGTTTTCTAAATCCTAGCATATATAATTACAGCTTATTAGGGTTTTTATACCAGAAATATTATACATATTCTTATTCTCACACTTTCAAGTACATATTTATTAATTTCACTCTTTACTTGAGAGTGCACGTACCCGGTGTAGCATGAACTGATCAAAGTAACAAAGAATATCGAAAGAGAAATATTCTATGTTCTCTCACTTTCACACTCCTAAATACACATTTTCTGACGTGAAAGGAAGCATCCTCTCGCTCAAAGTTGTCAAGGGGAACCATGAAGTTTTTCAGGCTTCTACTTGGTATGACTTTTTTTCTTTTCTTTTTTTAAATGTTGGATGATCTCTCTCCATGCATGATTCTCATCAATAGCATGAAATAAAAAAATAAAAAATCATGAAAGTTCCCATGTCAATGGGACGTGGAGGTCAAAGTTGTTTTTATGTATATCAACGACGAGACATGTCATCACTAATGTGTGCGTATTTTAGATACAACATCAAAGACGACATACGGTCGCTTTGAAGATCTTGTTCACCTAAGGCTATGATAGGGGATTTTGTGCGCCGCTTACAAATTGGTATGAACTAAAAACCTTAATTTTGTTTTGTTTTTTTTTTTTTTTTTTTTGATCTTTTTGGTTTTTTAATCATATCATGACTCTTCAATCATGTGTAAAATAAAATAAAAAGGATTTTTGCCAAAGGTACGACATGGGACGTATGTGCAGATCCAAGTTGATTTTATGAATAGGATTTCTGCCTTTTTTTTCGTGAGCGAAGAAAATTCCTACTTAATTACTTGACTTCCAAGTCTTAGTAGGGATCTTTGTGAATAGGATTTTTGGGTTTTCTGCAGGATTTGTGTTCCAACCAAGCTTTCAAGTGTGTCGCTCGATGAACTAAAGTGCGATTTGTTTTTGTTTTTCTGTACGTTCTCTGTCCATGCATTTGTAGCTCGATCGAGAAGTTGTCTTCGTAATTAGGGTTTCTTCCATGAAAGTTTTTTTGTTAATGCTTTAAGAATGTTTTTTTTTTTTTTTTATGTTTGTTTAAAAATATGTTTTGATGCATATATGTGACATAAAAGTTAGAGCTATTTTAAGTGTTTTGTGAGAATTTGATGTTTTAATTTGAATTCTTTTTGTTTTAAAACAAAATGGAGAAAGAAAAGTATTACGTACAAAACTAGCTCTCTTTGGTATTGTAAAACTCCTTTGGTTTTTAAATTATTGAAAAATGCTTTAGAGTTTTGGGATGAAACTAGCATTAGCCCTCTTTTTAAAACACTATTCTTAAAACAAAACATATAAACACCTTTTTTACAAAAACTTTCTTCATCATTATATAAGAATATTTGGAAACTATGCCTTTTACAAAGCACAAAGCTGTGCTCATCAATAACACAAAGAACTTTTCACAAATCGTGCTAAAAACTAAATCATCTTTATACTTCTAATGTTGTTGTTGTTGTGTACTATCGTACGTTAGCTTGTCTTTAGTTTGGTCTAGTTAGTTTTTATTATTATTATTATTATTATTATTATTATTATTATTATTATCATGGATTATAGGCTTTTTAACATTGCATTTGACAAAGCTTCTTCTTCCAGACACCCTCGTATGCTTTAGAAGTCAAGAAAAAGAAAGAAAGTCAAAAACCAGAGACGCCACCGAAGTCAAAGTAATCGAGCCTAGCAATGCTGCTACTGAAGTAGAAGAAAAGGAAATTCACGTGGATACCGAGGAGAAACGTGATGAGCAGCTAGACTGTATCGACAGTGACAACGACGAAACGCCGCCGCAGCATCAACTGCCTCAACCCTGTAATGAAGCCACGGTTCTTCAACAAGACACATCGGCTGAGGTGTATGAAGTTTCGTATTCAATCTATCCAGCAAGCTGTAGCTCATGGCCTGACGATCCGCCGCCCGCATATTACAATTCTTCCATGAGCGAAAACCCGCCTTACTATCCGTACGATGCGCGTTGCTATCCTAATCATCAAAGTGATAGCTCCGCTAACGATTTGGCACACCGACTTGCTGATTGGCTTTTTGGAGTTCGATTTTATTATCATTAGCTTAGTTAGCCTATATTATAGATGTTAGTTGTTATGTTTTTTCATGCTACTTAAATTCAATATATTGAGATACTTATCATAATCATAATCATTCTATGTGCATTTTTATGCTAAATATTAAATAATTAATTTAAAAATTATTCTTCTAGTTTTTTTAGATGTACAATTACTAATAAATGTGTGTGTTCAAGTTTTGTTAATATATTTTTCTCAATAAACAATAATGGTTTATTCAATTCTTCTTTATTGTAAGATAGTCGAATGTAACTTGGATCTAATGTACTAAAATTAATGGCGCGGTCATTATAAGTGATTGAAACTTGCAACAATGAGCAACAAAATCAATGGCGTCTGATAGTAAGTATAAAATATCAAATATCAAAGAAATAAAGAATGATAAAACCAATTATAAGCAATTACAACATTATAAGTTTTGAAAGAAAATAACACTACAAAAAACGATTGCTTTGCTGACATGCATGGGTTTTGGGGTCTGATACGTTAGCAAAGTTTTTGACGAGGTTTTTTTGACGTGTATCGGGCGTTAAAATTTTGGGTGTCAGAAACGAAAAATTTCTAACATGTCAGATATAACACGTCAAAATTTTCTGACGTGTCAAAATTGGCACATCAGAAACATTTTTCTGACGTGTCAAAATTGACACGTCAATAATTTAAAAATTATTAAAAAATAATAATTTTTCTTTTTTAAAATTTTTTCTGGATTTTTTTTTCAATTAAAAAATTTATTAATTTAAATTATTTTTCAATTAAAATAAATTTTTTTATTATTATTATTTTCACCACCGTGTACGTCCTTTCTTCCTCAGCTCTCTCCCTAATCTCTTCTTTTCTCCATTTTCTTCATTTTCGTTACTCCACCCAGCTCTCTCCCTCTCTTCTTTTCTCCATTTTCAAAAACCCAAATCCAAAAAATCTTCAAAAAATCAACCTGAAAAATCAAATACTCAAACGTCAAACCCAAAATATCTTCTTATCTTCTCCTTTTTTTTCTTTTCTTTTTTTCTTCTTCTTCTCTTCTCCTTTTCTTTTTCTTTTGTTTTTCTTCTAGCTCTGTTGCCGTGGAGAGAGATTGAGAGAGAAGAGCTTTTGTTGCGTGCAGAGAGAAGAGGGAGATTGAGAGAGGGAAAGAAGATCTAGAATTAAATAAGAAAAGAAGATATGGCGGAAAGAATAAATAATAAAAGAGGGAAAGAAAAGGGAAAATTAAAGTTGAATGTCCCTTTTTTTTTTCTTTTCTTTTTTTCTTACATGCTAGTTTTAACACGTCAGAAATTTCTGACGTGCTATATTAGCATATCAAAAATGTAATATTAGCACGTCAAAAATATAATATATATGTATATATATAAACCTGATTAAAAAAAAAATTAAGAAATACTGACGTGCTAATTTTAGCACCTCAGAAATATATATTTATATTATATATATAAATAATGTCTACATATAATATAAATAAACCTTATATTAAAAAAAAAATTAAGAAATACTGACATGCTATATATATATATATATATATATATATATATATATATATATATATTTTTTTTTTTTTTTTTTTGACGTGCTAAAACTAGCACATCAGAAATCTATATAACATATAAATTTCCTGACGTGTCAAATATTGACACGTTAGGAAATCTTGACATGTTGAATGTAACACGTCAATAAATATTAACGTGTCATATTCAACACATCAAAAAAAAAAAAATTGTTGACGTGCCACTTTTGGCACGTCAATAATTACTGACGTGACAAAATTTGGTTACTGTTTACCACGTCAGTAACCATCCTGTTTTTTGTAGTATAAGAGGGAAATGAAATACAAAACTTAATAAAGTGGATCATACTTTAGGGCCCGTTTGGTAAAATTGTGAAAAGTATTTTGGGTTTTAGGTTTTGCAAAGAGTTTTGAAAAAGACAGTTGAGAATTATTTTGGTTAAGGAGGGGTCACATTTGAGAAAAGTTGAAAATCAGTTTGGTAAAATTTTTAAACAATATTCTATAAAATTTAAAATTTGTGAAATACATTTATAAAAGAAAAAAAAAAAAAAAAGATAATTAAAAAAATGGCTACCAGCACAGTGACCTAGTGGCTATGGTGGTAGACGACATGTTTCCAAATCTGACTGGCGACCACTGTGGGTCAACTAAATTAGTTTGGCTACCACCACCGCCGTGGGGCCACCAAATAGAGTGGTTGCCGCCATCAAGTGGTAGCTGCACCACCAAGTTTTTTTTATTTTTTATTTTTTATTTTTACAGTATTAAGTTATTTTTTAAAATTATTTTTTGTTTTTTTTTTTAGAAGTGTTTTAAGTTTTGAGAAAAATTATGTAGTTTGTTTAGAAAAATGTATTAGTGGTGTGAGCTACATATAAAAATTCTTTTGGTCTTCCGTAGGTTAAAGGTTATCTTCTAAAGTTTTACCATAGGGTACTTCCTTGGTCAAGGTTATCCCCTAAGACTATACCCTAGGGTTATTTGCAGTCCTAATCTTTATAAATAGAGATTGTTAGGGTTTCTCTTGCTATAAGCTATACTGGAAATTGTACTGCAGATGATGAGAAAATTGAAGATCTTGTTCACCTAAGGCTATGATAGGGGATTTTGTGCACCGCTTGCTTGGTATGAACTAAAAACCTTTTTTTTTTTCTTTTTTTTTTTAATCTTTTTGTTTTGGAAAAATTACACTTTATCCTCCAAAAGTTTGGAGTCATTTTCAATTCGACCTCCAATATTTTAATTTTTGCAATTCACCCACAAACTTATCAAACTTTTGCAATTTGGTCATTCCATCAGTCAAAGCCATTTTGACTAACGGAATAGTGATCACGTGCAACACGTGATCACTTATGGCCTTTTTATCGCTAAAATGCCCCCACCCCTTCCAAACACGCACGGTTGGACATTTCAAGTTAAATGTCCACACCATGGCAGCCCCAGATGACCAAACGATGGCAGCCCCAGATGAGCACATGAAGGCGCCCAAAGATGAGCAAATGATGGCGCCCAAAGATGAGCACACAATGGAAATCGCAAATGACCATGCATTGGTAATCTCAAATGAGCACCCGATGGCAACCTCATATGAGCATACAATTGCAACCCCAGATGAAAACAAGATGATAACAACAATTCCAGAAGTGAACAATGAGCTGCCAAATTTAGAGACAGCCTAACAAGCGAAGGAAGAAGAAGTCCATTGTATGGGAGCACTTCACCATAGAAACTGTTAGTGCTGGATGTAGACGGGCATGCTGTAAGCAATGCAAGCAAAGTTTTGCATATAGTACTGGTTCTAAAGTTGCTGGTACCAGCCACTTGAAACGACACATTGCCAAGGGGACATGCCCAGCACTTCTACGTAACCAGGTGTGGACATTTAATTTGAAATGTCCATCTTAATTTTATATTCCACCTTAAATTTATATTCCACCTTAATTTGGACTAGCTAGAAAGAAAAAAGTGAAAAAAGAAAATCTTATAAAGAAAATGATGGTAGAAACATACATACCAGCTGTAAAACATCGTCAACAATATGGGTTACGCGATTAAGAATGTTTTTGACGACCACGAAAAGAGAGCCGGCATCAAATTTTTCTTCAGCAAGAAGATGGGTTGGAGAAATTAGATTCACGATCTGATCGTTGGACATTGTTAACACGTTCAGCTCGCCTTCAATCATATCACTGGCCATAGTATCGTCTATTTCAAAGCGTAAGAGATTGTTGGACTACTACCATAAATTAAAGGAGATTGCTGGCCTATATATATAGTTATAGTTATAGACCGGGAATTTTCTTGGAATTTGGCAGGGGATGAGAAAGAGTACAGGGCTTGGGCAGCTCGGAAAGCTACCTGGAAACCCAGCCCCAGACCATCCTTTCTCGTTCTTTGTCAAAATTTCTTGGAAGTAGGATTGGAAACTTTCAAGAAATTTCGAGGGATCAAAATCCAGTAACAAGAGCCGAGATTCGACGTCAAAGTGGGCTGCATCTGAATGAGTAACAGGATTCACAGTGATTGAAAATGGTTAGAGCCAGAGATAAAGCACTTGTAAAGACTTGAATAAAGAAAGACGAAGAAACTCCAGCGACCAGCGTCATCTTTGATGGTGGCGTAACGTTACAACCTTCCTCCTTCCTAGCTAGATCGTAGAATGACAGGTCATTGTTTATATCTAAAGTGCAAACCCAATCTGGCCCAAAAAGGAGAAATGCAAAAAAGCAAGAAAAAAGAAAACAAAAGTCATCTGGGGCTGCCGTGCTGTGGACATTTAACTTGAAATGTCCAACCGTGTGTGTTTGGAAGGGATGGGGAAATTTTAGGGATAAAAAGGCCATAAGTGAACTGTTCCATCAGTCAAAGCGGCATTGACTGATGGAATGGCCGAATTGCAAAAGTTTGGCAAGTTTGAGAAAGTGAATTGCAAAAATTGAAACATCAGAGGTCGTATTGAAAATAACCACAAACTTTAAGAGAGTAAAGTGTAATTTTTCCTTTTGTTGTTTTAATCATATCATGACTCTACAATCATGTGTAAAATAAAATAGGGGAAAGTCCACATAACCCCCTCAAACTACCACTCAATTGACAATGTCCCCCCCAAACTTTTAATTGTGACAATGTCCCCCCCAAACTACAAAAAATTGTCAATGTTCCCCCAATGACGAAATTACCCTTTGTAAAATATAAACAAAAAATACTAAAACTTCTAGAAAAAACCTAAAACTAACAAACAAAAAAAAATCCGAACTTGGCCAATTTTTTCTTTTTTTAAAATCAATTTTATAAAAAAGAATTAAAAAAAAATCGATTTTTTTTTTATATAAAAATTGAAAATTTTCTTTTTTTTTTTAATTTTATTTTTGTTTTATAATTTTATTTAAATAAAAATTTACGTTTAAAAAAATAAAATTTTCGCTTAATAAAATGAAATTTTTTGTTTTTTAAAACTAAATAAAAAAATAGTTTTTTAAAAAAAAATAAAAATTTCCGTTTTAAAAATAAAAATAAAAATTTTTGTTTAAAAAAATTGTTTTTTTTTTAAATATTATTTTTAAATTAAAAATTTTCGTTTTTTTTTAAAATCAATTTTTTTTTAATTTATAGGGGTATTTTTGTCTTATTGAGAAATTTATAGGGGCATTTTTGTCTTATTGCTAGCCTTGGGAGGGACATTGACAATGTTTTGGTAGTTTGAAGGGGACATTGTCACAATTGAAAGTTTGGGGGAGACATTGTCAATTAGGTGGTAGTTTGAGGGGGGTATGTGGACTTTACCCAATAAAATAAAAAGGATTTTTGCCAAAGGTACGACATGGGACGTATGTACGTGCAGATCCAAGTTGTTTTTATGAATAGGATTTCTGCCCCTTTTTTTTTCGTGTGCGAAGAAAATTCCTACTTACTTGACTTCCAAGTCTTGGTGGGGATCTTTGTGAATAGGGTTTTTAGGTTGTGAAAGACCAAATTCTTGTAGTTTAAGGAGAGTGTGTAAGTGTACTTTTTTCTTATTTTTTTAACCTGGGGCTTTCCCTTGTGAGTACTTTTTCTTTAGTTGGTCATATACAGGCTATAGCCTCTATAAAAGGTGTCGAGCCTCGAGGGGTTTTGCAGTCCTAGTCTTTATAAATAGAGATTGTTAGGGTTTCTCTTGCTATAAGCTATACTGGAAATTGTACTACAAATGATAAGAAAATTGAAGATCTTGTTCACCAAGGCTATGAAAGGGGATTTTGTGCGCCGCTTACTTGGTATGAACTAAAAACCGTAATTTTTATTTTTATTTTTTTTTAATCTTCTTGTATTTTTAATCGTATCATGACTCTTCAATCATGTGTAAAATAAAATAAAAAGGATTTTTGCCAAAGGTACGACATGGGACGTATGTGCAGATCCAAGTTGTTTTTATGAATAGGATTTCTGCCCTTTTTTTTCGTGTGCGAAGAAAATTCCTACTTAATTACTTGACTTCCAAGTCTTAGTAGGGATCTTTGTGAATAGGGTTTTTAGGTTTTCTGCAGGATTTGTGTTCCAACCAAGCTTTCAAGTGTGTCGCTCGATGAACTAAAGAGCGATTTGTTTTTGTTTTTCTGTACGTTCTCTGTCCATGCATTTGTAGCTCGAGAAGTTGTCTTCGTAATTAGGGTTTCTTCCATGAAAGTTTTTTTTGTTAATGCTTTAAGAATGTTTTTTTTTTTTTTTTTTTAATGTTTGTTTAAAAATATGTTTTGATGCATATATATATGTGACATAAAAGTTAGACCAATTTTAAGTGTTTTGTGAGAATTTGATGTTTTAATTTGAATTCTTTATGTTTTTAAAACAAAATGGAGAAAGAAAAAGTATTACGTACCAAACAAAACTAGCGCTCTTTGGTATTGTAAAACTCATTTGGTTTTTAAATTATTGAAAAATGCTTTAGAGTTTTGAGATGAAACTAGCATTAGCCCTCTTTTTAAAACACTTTTCACAAAACAAAACATATAAACACCTTTTACAAAAACTTTCTTCATCATCATATCTATAAGAATATTTGGAAACTATATATGTCTTTTACAAATTACAAAGTTGTGCTCATCAATAACACAAAGAACTTTCCACAAATCGTGCTAAAAACTAAATCATCTTTAAACTTCTAATGTTGTTGTTGTTGTGTACTATCGTACGTTTTTTTTTTTTTTAATGGATTATAGGCTTTTTAACATTGCATCATAATATTGCATTTGACAAAGCTTCTTCTTCCAGACACCCTCGTATGCTTTAGAAGTCAAGAAAAAGAAAGAAAGTCAAAAACCAGAGACGCCACCGAAGTCAAAGTAATCGAGCCTAGCAATGTTGCTACTGAAGTAGAAGAAAAGGAAATTCATGTGGATACCGAGGAGAAACGTGATGAGCAGCTAGACTGTGTCGACAGTGACGACAACGAAACGCCGCCACAGCATCAAGTGCCTCAACCCAGTAATGAAGCTAGGGTTCTTCAACAAGACACGTCGGCTGAGGCGTATGAAGTTTCGTATTCAATCTATCCAGCAAGCTGTAGCTCAAGGCCTAACGATCCGCCGCCCGCATATTACAATCCTTCCATGAGCGAAAACCCGCCTTACTATCCGTATGATGGGCGTTGCTATCCTAATCATCAAAGTGAGAGCTCTACTGACGATTTGGCACACCAACTTGCTGATTGGCTTTTTGGCTTTCGATTTTATTATCATTAGCTTAATTAGCCTATATTATAGATGTTAGTTGTTATGTTTTTTCATACTACTTAAATTCAATATATTGAGATACTTACCATAATCATAATCATTCTATGTGCATTTTTATGCTAAATATTAAATAATTAATTTAAAAATTATTCTTCTAGTTTTTTTAGATGTACAATAATTACTAATAAATTTGTGTGTTCAAGTTTTGTTAATATATTTTTCTCAATAAACAATAATGGTTTATTCATTTCTTCTTTATTGTAAGATTGTGAAATGTAACTTGGATCTAATGTACTAAAATTAATGGCGCGATCATTATAAGTGATTGAAACTTGCAACAATGAGCAACAAAATCAATGGCGTCTGATAGTAAGTATAAAATATCAAATATCAATGAAATAAAGAATGATAAAACCAATTATAAGCAACTACAAGATTATAAGTGATGAAAGAAAATAAGAGGGAAAGGAAATACAAAAATTAATAAAGTGGATCATACTTTAGGGCCCGTTTGGTAAAATTGTGAAAAGTTTTTTGGGTTTTAGGTTTTGCAAAGAGTTTTGAAAAGGACTAAGGATCCGTTTACTTCAACGTAAAATGGTTTCCAGAAAATAATTTCCGTATTTTACGGTGTTTATTTCGACGTAAAATAATGGTCAACGGAAAATATTTTCCTTTTGACTGAAAATTCTTTGATTTTCGGAAAATAGTTTACGGTTTTGAAAACCGTAAACCATTTTCCGACTATGAGCATCTCATTCTTAAATCGATGGACCTTGCCAAGACCCGCCCAGAACCTTGCCAGGATTTGACCGGGACCCGACCGGGACTTGCCCGGGACCCGCCCAAGACCTGACCGAGACCCTCTCAGAATTTGACAGGGACCCGTCTGGGACCCGCCCAGGACCTGACCGGAACCTGCCCAGGACTTGCCCAGGACCCGCCCGAGACTTAACCAGGACTTAACCGGGACCTGCCTGGGACTTGACCGGGACCCGTCCAAGACTTGACCGGGACCTGCTCGGGACTTGCCCGGGACCCCAGCGGGACCCGCCCGGGACTTGACTAGGACCTAACCTGGACTTGCCCGGGACCCGCCCGAGACCTGACCGGGACTTGACTAAGACCCGCCCAGGACCTACCCGGGACTTGACCGGGACCTGACCGGGACACGCCCGGAACCCCAGCGGGACCCTCTCGGGACTTGACTAGGACCTAACCGGGACTTGCCCGAGACCTAACCGGGACCCGCCCGAGACCTGACTGGGACCCTCTCGGGACTTGACCGGGACCCGCCTAGAACCTACTAGGGAATCGCCAGGTACCTGCCCGAGACTTGACCAGGCCCGCCCGAGACCTGACTAGGACCCTAGCGGGACCCGCCCGGGACTTGATCGGGACCCGCCTAGGACCTGCCCTGGACTTGACCGAGACCCGCTCAGGACTTGACCGAACCTGCCCAGGACCTAACTGGGACTTGATCGAGACCCGCCTAGGACTTGCCTGGGACTCTGCTGAGACCCGCCCGAGACTTGACCGGACCTGCCCAAGACCCTCCCGGGACTTGCCCGGGCGGGTCCTAGTCAAGTCCTGTCGAGGTCCCAAGCAAGTCCCAGCAAGGTCCAGAGCAAGTCCTGGGCAGGTTCCGGTCAAGTTTCGGCGGGTCCCGGGGGGGTTCCGATCAAGTCCCGGAAGGGTCCCGGTCAAGTCCCGGTCAAGTCCTAGGTGGGTCCCGGCGGGGTCCCAGGCAAGTCCCAGGCAAGTCTTGGTCAAGTCCTAGGCGAGTCCCTGCGGGATCCCGGGTAAGTCCTAGTCAAGTCCCGAGTAGGTCCCGGCGAGGTCTGGACAAGTCCTGGTTAAGTTCCGGTGGGGTCTCGGGCAGGTCCCTGCAGGGTCTCAAGCAAGTCCCGTGCAGGTCCCAACCTTATTGGAAAAAATATATATAAAAAAAAGATATTAAAAAAAATTATTTTCCGTGTGCAAGGTAAACGCCGTAAAATGTTTTCGACGGAAAATATTTTCAAGGAAAAATGGCTTTCCTAAAAATATTTTACGAAGGAAACCATTTTACATCGAAGTAAACAGAGCCTAAGTTGAGAATTAATTTGGTTAGGAGAGGGGCCACATTTGAGAAAAGTTGAAAATTAGTTTGGTGAAATTTGTAAAGAGTATTTTGTAAAATTTAAAATTTGAGAAATACATTTATAAAAGAAAAGAAAAAATAAATAGATAATTAAAAAAATGGCAACCACAACAGTGATCTAGTGGCTATGGTGGTAGCCAACCGGTTTCCAAATCTGACTGGCAACCACTACGGATCAATTAAATCGGTTTGGCTACCACCGTGGGGCCACCAAATAGAGTGGTTGCCGCCATCAAGTGGTAGCTGCACCACCCAGGCTTCTTTTTTTTTTTTTTTTTTACCGTATTAAGTTATTTTTAATTTTTTTTTTTTTTTTTTTTTTTTTTAGAAGTGTTTTAAGTTTTGAGAAAAATTATATAGTTTGTTTAGAAAAATGTGTTAGTGGTGTGAGCCACATATAAAAATTATTGATGGTCTTCCGTAGGTTAAAGGTTATCTTCTAAAGTTTTACCATAGGGTACTTCCTTGGTCGAGGTTATCCCCTAATGCTATACCCTAGGGTCCTCCATAGGTTAAAGGTTATTCCCTAACATAAAACCACAGGATCCTTCGCTGGTTAGAGTTTATAAGCCATTACCCTGAACTCCTCTATAGGTTAAAGGTTATTCCCTAGGGTTTTACCATGGGGTGCTTTGTTTGGTTAGAGCTCATCCCTAAGATTTTGCATTGGGTTCTCCGTAGGTTAAAGGTTATTCCCTAAGGGTTTACCCTTGTGTCCTTTATGGGTTCGAGCTTTTCCCCTAAGGTTTTGCCTTGGGGTCTTCCGTACGTCAAAGGTTATCTCTTAAGGTTTTACCCTGAGATCATTTGTCTATTTGAGTTTACACCCTTAGGTTTTGCCTTGCATATTAGGATCCTTCGTAGGTTAAAGGTTATTCCCTATGGTTTTATCATGGGTCTTTTCTTGGTTCGAGGATATGCTCTAAGGCTTTGCCTTGGAGTCCTTCATAGGTTAAAAGTTATCCCCTAAGGATATGTCCTGGAGTCCTCCGTAGGTTAAAGGTTATCCCCTAAGGTTTTACGATGTGGATATGGATTCAATTCCCACGTAGGGTGCCAACTAAACAAATATTTGGTTAAACACCAAACTCTAGGTCAAGGAAACTTGCAAAAATGAAAAGTGCAACGCAAATAGGACTTTGTTGGGTGTGCCAAAGGAAAATTACTTAAGTCAATGTTTAGTTGAAGGGGGGGGTCAAGAATTCCGTTACAGTTCAATAGTGTGTACCTCACAATCGAGTCTTCTCCTTTCTTTTTTTTCTTTCTTTTTTTTGTAGAGTATTTCTCACGCTATTGTGATTAAGGAGTGGGGATCCAAGAATAATTGAATCGATCATTCTGTGGCCCCAATTTTAGCTAGGAGAAAATTTCCTCACACTCCAATAATATCGAGGCATTAGGGTCTCAAAGTGGCCTAAAACAGTATGACGAAGGGGTGAGGCTAAATTCAGTCAAATTAGCCCTTTCCACAGCCTTGTCAATGCTTAAATTTCAAGAGACTAAATTACCCTTCTAAAAAGCAAAATACATCTCTTATTCTCTCATTTTGACATGTCAAAGCCCATTTTGATTGTTAAACCAAAACCCCAAATGAAAAAAATAAAATTAAAAAACACATCATAATCGCGAAGGGCATTGATTCTCATCCTTTCGGCATAACTACCTAAACTTTTTAAAAGGACAAAAATATCCATCCACTATAACTAACTGGATAGTTTTCCGTTCATTTGAACTGGAGAATATCCTAATTTCTGTCTAACAAGCCCACCTTAACTAACACCCAATTACCCATTCTGCCACATGTCAACCATTCCCGCCAAAAACTCTCCCTCTTAAGACCACGCTTGCACTTTCACATAAAAACTTTAGAGAAAGCTCCGCCAATGGCTTCCTCACGGCTGACTCCTCATTGTCTCTCTCCTCCTCCTCCTCCTCGTCCTCCTCACACAATTCTCTCTCACCTTCAATCCCATCCTCAAGTCCGCTGGAATCCTCTCCCTTTCCGGCTACTCCTCCATAGCTCTAACTCTAGAGCTTGCCTCCCGAACTGGCCTGACCCCCCAGTCTATAGAAGGATTGCCCTCTCTCACCGTCTTCGCTCCCTCCAACGTTGCCTTCACTCTCTCATCTCCACCTTCTCTGTCTCTGCTCCAGTACCACCTCCTCCCCCTCCATTTCTCCTTCCACAGCTTCAAGTTCCTCCCCTTCGGCGCCAAGACCTCGACCCTACTCACTCGCTCTGATAGGACTCCACAATAATTTGAATAGAAATAGATAGATATATGATAGATAATGAATTCCAATTAAGGGTTGGAGACAAACCACAAAGACAAATGTCTGATTACAATTCAATAACCCATAGATTCTACAATCATTGTCTTATACTAGACTCACACACGACTACCCACATAACATAATAGATACCCACTAAAACATAACCACCTAAACATAATACTTATCTACCCACGTTACATAACAATTACCCATATGACATAACCACTTCCCATTCCACTACCATGCTGCAACATGCCATAACCCCCTTTTACTGTCATGCTACCCCAAGTCTCCTTTAACTTTACTCCATGACCGAATCCTGTATGATTGGCACGTCTTCCCCTTTTAATGCCAGATAACGTGGATTAGGATGGTGAGAGGGTTGGGTCCTTTGTGGCAATCTATCATTCGCCCCCCCTTGAAGATTAGCCTTGTCCACAAGGTTAATAGATGAGAACTGCTATTGGAGTTGCTCCATGTCTTCCCATGTGGCATCTTTTGGAGCAAGATGCTTCCATTGGACCAAAATTTCAGTAAAAAACTTAGTTCCTTTTTTGACCCAGCTATAATTAAGTATGTGTAGAGACTCGATAATTAGATGTGTGTCTTCAGAGAAGGGAGATAGTGTGGTTTAGATGTTAGAAAAGTCACATATCTTCTTCTTGAGGAGAGAAACATGAAACACAGTATGGACTTTGGACTCCTCAAGTAGGGCTAGCCTATATGCAACCAAGCCAACTTCCCCTATCACTTGGAATGGACCGAAAAACTTGTTGGCAAGTTTTTGATGAGCTCTACGGAATACACTTTGTTGACGATAGGGCTGTAGTTTCAAGTATACCCAATCACCCACATGAAATCTCACTTCGCAACGCTTGGCATCAGCATATTGCTTCATGCGGTTGTTGGAATTGTGCGGATGAGACTTCAAGTCTCGTAGTAACTCATCACGATTCTGCAAATTGTGATCCACTTCGCTAACTAGGGATGTCCCCACCAAATAATTGACCAAACGAGGTGGTGCTCGGCCATACAATGCTTGGAAAGGGGTTGTCCCTGTTGATGTATGAAAGTTGGTATTATACCAATATTCAGCCTATGCGATAAATGATTCCCACATCTTGGGACGCTGGCTGGTGAAACATCTTAAGTATTGTTCGATGCAGCGGTTGACCACTTCAATTTGTCCATCAGTTTATGGGTGATAAGCTTAGCTCATTTTCAATGATGTATCTTGAAGTTTGAAAAACTCCTTCCAAAATGAGCTAAGAAAAATTGGGTATCTGTCACTCACGATAGAACGAGGTACGCCATGGAGTTTCATCACCCCAGAAACAAAAATTTCTGCAACTTTCTTAGCTGAGTATGGATGACTTAATGCAAATAAATGCCTATACTTTGTTAAGCAGACAACAAGAACCAAGATGGAATTTTTACCTGCCGACAGAGGCAGCCCATCTATAAAATCTAAATTGACATCCTCCCAAACTTGATTAGGAATTGGCAGAGGCTGAAGAAGCCTAGCTGGGGAACAAGCTTCAATTTTATTTCTTTGGCAAACATCACATTCAGAGACAAAAGCCTGGACGTTTGTCTTCATGGCTTCCCAAAAAAAATTCTGGGCTAATCTTTTTAGAGTTCGCAAGATGCCTGAATGGCCTGCCAACTTGGAAGCATGAAACTCATGAAGAATCTCATGCTTGAGGAGTGACTTAGGAGGAATGACAATGCGGCCTTTAAAAAATAGTAACCCATCTCGTACCTTATAGTTAATCATTAACTCTGGTTGCGCTTGTAGCTTTTGGTGAAGTGTAATCAGATAAGGATCAACCACATTGATCTGTTTTAATTCCTCCTATAAGCTGAAATGTGTACCTTAAATGCCGTCAATAGTTGGAGTGGTTATGGAAATTAGGAGTGGGCTATGTGGCATCTACGACATAGCGTCAGCTGCTGTGTTGGAGCGGCAAGGCAAATTAATGATTTCATAATCGAAACCCACCAACTTGGACACCCATTTCTACTACTCGGGGGTGATGATGTGCTGTTCTAAGAGGAACTTGAGACTTTTTTGGTCCGTTTGTATCTGGAATTTGTTGCCCAGCAAATATGGTCGCCACGCTCGGATTGCCTCCATGATAGCTAGCATCTCTTTGGAGTAGATTGACCATGCTCATTTAGAGGGTCCCAGAGCCTTGCTCAAATATGCAATGGGTCGCCCATTTTGGCTCAAGATTGCTCCAATTCCGTAGTCCGATGCATTTGTCTGTACAGAAAATTTGTTAGTAAAATCAGGTAGCGCCAAGACTGGCGTTGTCACCATGGCCCTTTTTAAGGTCTCAAATGCAACATTGGCCTTCGGGTTCCACCCAAAATTTCCCTTCTTCAACAAGTCTGTTAATGGGGCAGCAATAACTCCATAATTTCACACAAACTTGCGACAATAGCCCGTAAGGCCTAAAAAACCACGCAGTTCCGTGACTGTTTTCGGTGGCAACCAAGATTGCATAGCATCAATCTTGCGATTATCAACCCTCACCCCTTCCTGAGAAATAATATGCCCTAAATTATCCACTTCAAAAGCCCTAAATATACATTTGGAGGGCTTCACAAAGAATTTTTGAGTACTTAATATCTCAAAAATTTTACGCAGATGATCTACATGCTCATTCCAAGATTTGCTATATATGAGTATGTCGTCAAAGAACACCAAAAGAAATTTCCGTAAATAAGGTCGAAATACCTCATTCATGGCTGCCTGGAATATGGATGGTGCATTGCATAGGCCAAATGGCATCACCACATACTCATAGTGACTACTATGGGTTCGAAAGGTTGTCCTATGTATATCTTCCGGTTGAACTCGGATTTGGTGGTAGCCTGCTCGTAAGTCCAACTTAGTGAAATGAACTGCACCATGGAGTTCATCTAATATGTCATCCACTGTAGGAATTGGAAATCGATCTTTAATGGTTACTGCATTTAATGCCCGGTAGTCCGTACAAGACCTCCACGACCCGTCCTTTTTTTTAACCAATAAAATTGGCGATGATGAAAAAGGACTTGTGCTAGGCCGGATGAGCCTCGTGGTTAGCATCTCCGTCACTTGCCACTCTATCTCATTTTTTTGAAAGTTTTCAATGGACTGACCATCCCATTGAAAACTCATCATCATTGTTTTCCAATTACATAGCACGGGCCCAAGAATTTCCAACCACTGAATACCCAATACAACATCTAACCCATGCAATGGTAAGGAATATAATGTAGTGAAAAATTGAAACCCTTGTATGGAAATTAGCACATTCTCATACCTCTCTTGGCACTGTAGCCTTTCACCATTTGCTACCTTGATAGCAAATTCTTCCACTGGTGTTACAGGAAGTTGTAGTGCTTGAGCAACCTTATGATCGATGAAATTCTGGGTAGACCCACTGTCAATCAAAATGATCAATGTCCTTCTACCAATGACAGCTTTGATACGCATGGTTTTGGGTCCATTACAACCGACAATGGCATGGAGAGAGATGAACGGTTCTTCCTCCTCCGCAACCGGTTTGCCGTCTATTGCTCCTTCAAACGAGTCTCCATCATCATCCATTGCATCTTCCGTGGTGTAAGCTTCAAGGAAAAAGCTTCAGGTTTTTGACACCGGTGTCCCGGCTTGAATTTCTCATTGCAAGAAAAACATAAGCCCTTCTCTCGACGTTTTTGCATCTCCTCCTATGACAATTTCTTTGCACTTCCAAACGAATATGCTCGTGTTGCTGGTATTGCCGCAGATGGCCCAGCCGTGGTTGTTACTTGCCCATAAGATTGTTGCATGAAGTTAGTGTAGTGGGACTTGGGCCCTTCACTTCACATTGTCTTCCGTGATTTTGAGAGATTTTCATCCCTCATGCTGCCACCTCAATGGCATCACGAAGGGTCTTGGGTTTAAACATTCGAATTGCAGAGACAATCCACCCGATTTGCTAGACATTCAAACTCTTGTTGGAATTCCCGCAATGTCCCCACTTGCTGGATTTTGGTAAGTGCTTCGTCATAGTCCTCAATTTCAATAGGACCGAAACGGATCATCAACTCCCGTTCAAATACCTCTCAAGTAATGGCCAACCGTTCCTCCTGATACAGCTTCTTCAACCATTGCCACCATTGATTGGCCTCACTTTCTAGATGAAAGGTGGCCAACGACACCCGTTGCTCCTCCGGAATTTGCTTATAGTCGAAGTATTGGACTACCCGGTTTATCCAAACTGTTGGATCGTCACCAGAATAACCAGGAAAATCCAGTTTAGTGAAACCATTTGATCCCTTATAACCATTTGAATGCTCAGTAGAATGATCCCCATGCCCTTGAAATGATCCTTGATCTTTTATTCTAGATGACTTGCCCTTCTCGAGAGACTTGGAGAATAATTCCCTAAGCTCACGAAAAATAGATTGTGACTCCATACCCAGCTTCGCAATTCCTTCTTTTAGCTCATGTATTTCTATCTCCATTTTCTCGATGCAATCCTTGTTGGTAGCCATGCTCTGATACCAAATTGATAGGACTCCATGATAATTTGAACAAAAATAGATAGATATATGATAGATAATGAACTCCAATTAAGGGTTGGAGACAAGCCACAAAGACAAATGTTTGATTACAATTCAATAACCCATAGATTCTATGATCATTGTCTTATACTAGATTCACACACGACTTCTACTCACACATGACTACCCACATAACATAGTAGATACCCACTAAATCATAACCACTTGAACATAATACTTATCTACCCACGTAACATAACAATTACTCACATGACATAACCACTTCCCATTCCACTACCATGCTGCAATGTGCCATAACCACTTCCCCTTTTACTATCATGCTGCCCCCACGTTGCCCCACGTCTCCTTTAGCTTTACTCCATGACCGAATCCTGTATGATTGACACGTCTTCCCCTTCTACTGCCAGATAACGTGGATTAGGATGGTGAGAGCGTTGGGTCCTTCGTGGCAATCTATCATGCTCTTCGCCACCACATCGCCGTCCGATGATCAATGCGTCTCCTTAAACAACGTCACGGTCAACTAGTTGCCCATATACGCCAATGGGTCTTTGATAATCTTTGGGATCGATGAGTTCTTTGACCCCCTTTTTCGTGTTTCTTTTGAATGTGCAGCCTCCATACCAAATGCTGCAGTGGTTAATTTCTTCGTTCCCCAAAGCCTACAAAATGCTGAGCCACTGCAAATAGAGCCGATAGCCGATTATACACACGAGGCGCCAGTGCAAACAGAAGTACAATGGAAATTTTCATCTTCATCTGGTAATGGTTTTGAGGAGAATGACACAGGACACTACAACTTTTCTACTTTTAATTTCATTACTTCATAGTTTTCTTAATTGATAGCTTTGCCTTCTCTATTTCATTCTGGATTCGATCTGCTTTTGTACAGATTGGTATGGGTACCCTAAGTCCTCACTATTTCAGTCCAAGGTACATGGAGTAGTAGTCTATTACTTCCTGTGTTGCTTCTTGTATCGATGAGCTGTTTGGTTTTCCCAGATTGGGCCTCTTCTCTGTATATCTGATGTAAATCAAGCAATGCTGTTGAGAAGAGCATAAAAATGTGCTCTTAGAAATCAAGCTCGGTTTCATTTCTTGTGAATTTCTTTTACTTTTCCTTTCAGTTTCTCTTTGGTTGAAGAGATTTTAACTGAACAGACACCTATTTGATCCAAAATTTTGATAGCTTGAAGTAGTACAGTACACGATAAATAGGAGACTACTGAAATTAATCCACTTAATTACTAGCTCAACCCCCCGCGGAGCCAGAGTTTTGGTTCAAATGGGCAAGATTAAAAACTAAATTTGAACAAAAATTGATTAAAAACACGCCTCACCCAACAAACGCCGTTTTGCGTAGTTTATCAATCTTCTGAGACAAAATTAGAACAGTATCCTTCTTCCCCTCGTCAAGAAGAGCTTGTTTCAGATTACTAAACATCTGTGCTGGAGGCCGAATGCCGGCATCTAACATCTCATCAAAGTATTTGCAAGCATCATCTAATTTGTTCTCACGGCACAAGCTGTTGATCAATGTAGAGAACATATGCATTCCAGGTAGGACTCCCTTGGTCTTCATCTGATCCCAAACCCTTATTGCCATATCCACTCGCTCCTCCTTACAGAACATCCTAACAATGATCTCATATGTACTCACGGTTGGTTCACAGCCAGGTTCGCTACTCATTCTCTGGAAAATTGTGAAGGCTTCTTTGGTTCTGCGAGCCTTTATCAAGTGATGTAAAACTATATCATATGTTCGAGAATTTGGACCAACTCCAGATTTTCTCATCTCATCAACCACCCTATACGCATCATACATCCGCACCGACCAACAGTAAGCCCCCACGAGAGCATTGTAAGTGGGTGCCTCCGGTGCAAAACCACAAGCCTTAGATCGTTCAAAAAACTCGATTGCTTCACTTAATCTCCTCTCGGAACCCAATCCATTAATCAATGTACAAAATACATGAGGACTTGGCTTGCAGTTTTTTGCTTCCATTTCACGAAACAACTCAATTGCTTCATCATACTTCCTAGCCTTGCAATGGGCGTTGATAATTATACCATAAGTCACCACATCCGGCTCGAACCCTTCTTCCCTCATCTCCCTATAAACCTCATTCAACCTCAACAAATTCTGTTCTTGACCCCATCCCTCCAACAAAATTGTGTACGACTTGATATCCGGGGTGAACCTTCTCTTCTTCATTTTATCAAACACCTCTTGGGCTTTACCTGCATGTCTTGACTTGCTCAAAGTATCAATCAATCGATTGTAATCCGACGCTTCCAACTTCACTCCAAACTTCTCCATCTTCTCAAAGGCCTCTATGGCTTCTTTAACCTTCCTCGCTCTCGCATATCTCCGCACAATCAATGCAAAAGTCTCTTTATTCAACTGCCCTTTACGCTTCATGTCACTCACCAAATCCCATATCAGCTTGAACTGTTTTATCTTACCCAGAGCCTCAATCAAAGCATTATAACTCTCCGTACTATGCTTAAACCCCTTTTGCTTCTCAGCCCACTTGAAGAAAGATAGTGCAACAGCACCCGCATTGCCCAGCTTCTTCAAGACCTCCGCAACCAGCACTGGAGACACCTCAATCGAAGCCCGAGCGAGGGAGGCCTCTACAGAAGAGCCAGAGCTTTTTGATAGTATTTTACAAATCCTTTCAGCGTCTTCAAGAACTCCGTCGCTTACAACAACATCTAGCATCTTGTCATTGGCCTCAAATGGGTTTTTTATTGCGACGAGAGAAGTAGAGGCATACGATCTAAGAGGAACAGTTTGAGTTGTTGGTGAACAAGAAATATTAGGGAAGTGATTGGTGGGTGTTTTGGATGCTTTTTGTAGGAAATTGAGAAATCGCGTGAGACCCATTTGAGAAACAACGAGATTTGACTGAATCCAACCAAGAGGAGAAAGATGAGATTGCCAGAGAAATTGTTTAGGCGGGGAAACTATATGGCAAGCGCAGGGCTGTCTGAGATGAATGCTTTCGTACCTTTTGGTTACTGTGCTAAATAAACGCCCAATTTCTCTGTAATATATTCTTGTTATTCCGAAGGTTTAAAAAAGCTCTTTCAAATTTATAGTCGCTTTAAACATATCATTATTTAACAAGTTCTCATCAAAGGTTGCTCTTAATTTCTATATCAGGTCTGAACCAGCAACTGATGTCCCTCCCTTTAGCCATTTAAGTCATTGGGCTGACTGAAGATTTCAAGTATAAAGCAAAATTGTGAGATCCCTTGGTTCACCAAACAAATGGCATCTCCTTCCATAATCCAGCTGATGGCAAGAATTCCATTTAGGAGATAGTATGATGCCATTTACTGCAATAGTTATTTATGCAGCTTGTTTTTCATAGTTGATTAAAAATTTAAAAGCTTAAAGGTCGCTTTGTGTTTAACTCGAGAGTGATTGAGGTCCTATGCAATTTCTTAATATAAGTCCTCATAATATCAAAAACAAGCAAGATAAGTTAAAAGGTGACCGACCCGCTTCTTAAGGTGGCCGGCCACCCAAAGGAGATGCTTGGTGTGGGTCAAACATCCTCCACCTTTGAGGCATGGTTAGCCAATCCTAAGGGAGTAGTTGAGGTGGTCCCCGCACCCTCAAAGGGTGATTAGCCACCCTCATAATTGGCTTAGGAGTGGTCGACTACCCCTTAAAGTTATAGCCAACTACCCCCTCACCCTTTAAAAGGATGGTTGGCCACCTTAAGGGGTGGCTTACAATGGCTGACCATCCTCTCAAAAGTTAAGGAGGCAATCGGCCTCCCACATAGCTAGCTTGGAAATGGCCACCGACACCCTAACTTCTTTTATTTTTTTGGTTGTCAACCATCCCTCATTGTTTGAAAGTGTAATTGCCCCAACTACCATTGGGGTGGCCAACCACTCCTTGGGGTGAGAGTGTGGTCGGCCTACCCACAAGCACCCTTTTGGGGCAGCCAACCACTTCCTCAAAAGGTGGGATGGTGGACGGCCATCCCTCAACTTTTCTTATTTTTTTTTAAATTAAATTAAAAATATATATATATATATATATATATATATATATATATAGTACTTACAGTGAGGGTGAGAGAGAGAGAGAGAGAAAGAGACTAGATTACATTAAAATGCATAGTTGAACACAACTTTAACCCAAAAACCTAAGCTAATGGACTAAAGTCCACTTAAGTATATTAAGTACTCCTTTTTTTATATATATTTTCTCAATGTGTAACTCAACGCTCACAACATAAAACAATACAATAAATTAGAATTTAAAGAATGAACTTCTACTCACAGCATTCAAAAAAGTGGCTAATACAATGTGATGACGGGTAGAACATACAACAAAATGCAAACGGCAGCACAAAGAGGGAGATCCTCTTATTGATTGAAAGACTTGGTGGCTCTATAATAAATAATAACCCCCAAGCTACAACAACACTGCCTAAAACCTCAAGTGAATTCACTTGCTTCCCTTCAACTATGCCCTGTTATAAACACTAGTAAGCCTCTGGCTCTGGATGTAGAACCTCCAACAAATTAGGCTGAGTGTCTCAAGAATGTATCTCAACTGATGGCAGTCCCTGAGACCAATCACGAATTCAGATGCAAACAAATTGCACCTTACCTCAAAACCTCTCTCTATAACTCTCAAGTACCTTCATTTGCACTGGTCCGACTGTGAATTCCAGTCATCAACAAGACTCGTCATGGACTCTTCAAACTTCTTTGCTTGAGGCCCAGGCTTGAAGACATTGACATCACCCCATTGGGAGCAAGGATCCATCAACCAGCTTTGCCTCCCAGAGCACCATGCTCCTGGGGCAGCCCGGTTTTGCCCTCGCATGAGAATTTTTTCATCAACCATGTTCAGCACAGGGTCATCTCTGTGGAATTGTCTTGCAAAAGCAGCTCCACTTTGGACCATTTGATCAAAATCAGAGATATTGAGGAAGTGGGGTTCCATCTTGGGGGGATTATCCCAGATCATATATCTCAAATCACTGTTCACAGTCGTGTTCATAAACTCTGGTGAATTGCATATGACAGTGTGAAAATATCCTTCTTGGGACAAAACTACGTTGGTAAAATACATCAGAAGGGTTCGAGGTAGGTTATCCCAACCAAGTACACAAAATTCCAGAAAGGGCCGGCTCAAGACGACCCATGGGGAACCTGCAAAGTAATATTGTTGAATATATAGCACTCCCACAAGTATACCTATAAATGTAACTTTGGTATTGTAGAGAATAGACTTTACCTGTGAATACTTTGAAAGCATCAGGTGTTTGCCGCTTCTCTGTAGCATGAAAAATTTGACTTCTCCTGGCTAAGTATATAGCCGGATCAACTACAATAGGTTGAACCCTTTGAGATCTGCATAAAAAGATATTGGACCAACAATATTTAGATTGAATTAAAGTAAGTCCCTTCAAAGAAGATGCCAAAATTAGCGAAAAGGGTTTGCCTACTCTTTCCATCCAAGTTCGCTGGTATGATCAATGAAATTGAGGCCTCTACTAACAGAGGAGAACACATGGGACAGGTCTGAAAGTAGATAACAGAAACAAACATCAGAAAGTAAGAATCAACCATGAAGACAAACAAAAACAACACAACTTAAATTCACAAAATAAATTTTGAAAATTCTCGGGACATGTAATGAGAGAGAGAGAGAGAGTCCCGGGACAGTTCAGAGAAATTTATTACATTTATCACATTAGGCTTGATGGGTATATTTAAATAAGAAAAAGGAGGACAAAGACCCAGACATGATACCAGTGATCGAAATCTGAGGTTTAAAGCTGTAATTGAAGTCAATATGTCATGAGCTGGCTAGGCCAGTATCAGGGTAGAAGAAACCACTTCCAATCTCAAAGACAAATAGATCATCCCATCCACCAACAAAAAAAAAAGATGAATGTTTGTCTCAATTGGACTAATATGCTTTGAAGAATTGCCTAAGAGACCTCTTCACTTAAATCAGCATCTAGGAAGCCGCTGCTACATGCTATACTGTATTAATGCCTAGGCTTGAGATATGCACTAAGAACTGGGTGTCAAGTCGGTGGCTTGAAAATTCTAACATTATTATATTCTCTTTAAGAATGGACAACAACCATCCCCATGGTTTTACGAAAGACATTGCCAGGCTATTAATATAGATATATATTGAGGGCTTTGGGATCTCAATTTAGGCTTTTCTCATCTTTTATCACTATCACTATTGCAGCAGTTTGTTCTGTGCTCTGTTCTCCATGTCCAAATTTTCAGCTCCATCATTTTCCTACGATATCATACTATAGATAATGTGCTCTTTTAATACCCTTTTCTTCTGGTTGGAAGGAGGGGATTCACTTGGAATAAAAATTTGCAAACAGGATCATTTACTATTGCAGTCACAACAAAGATTTGGACAATAATGTGTCAAGACCACAGATTGATTTACAGTTTCCAGACAGATATATTGACAAGAAAGTCTTAAGACAGCAGATCGATATACCGTTTTTTATTACAAGTTTCACTGCAGAAGAAACTTGTTGCAAAAAAGAACTGGTACTAATTGTTGTAGTTTGCATGAACGGTTCTCACAAACCTAATAACTCTTTTTTTTTTGATAAGTCCTAATAACTCTTCTAACACTAATATATGGCTTTCATCATTTAAGTTATTTTTATTTCATCATTTTCAGGATTCACAGTATCCCCAAAAAATCATTTTAATTTCAGGAGAAGTGAGCAATTTTACCCAAACCATATAGGACCAATGTTGACAAAAATAAAATATACAAATATCTTATCTCCTAGTTGATATATTTCAATTCTAGCTAAAAAATAGTATCTAAAACTTCTATCGACATGCTATTTTTTAGTTGTGGCTTCACTGAGGGACCTCCTTTGCCTAGGTTCTTTAACCGCACTCTTGAGAGACAAAAGATTGGTTTAGAAACTTCAAAGTTCAATATTGCCCTAGTCCCTGTAAAACAAAACAATTTTATAGACTGATATGCTACTTGTTAGCTGCTAAAAACTAAAGGCAAGCCTCTTCACCACCTGTGACCTAGATTACCTTGTAATGCAGAAAATACAAGAAAGCCCAGCCACTGCAAAGACACATCAGAAATTTCACTCCAACTCTAAATCTCATTATAGGAGAAGGTATAGACATTCCTAAAAAGCACATTAGAAATTTCACTCTTACTCTAAAACTCATTATATGAAAAGATATAGACATTCCTTCTAGTAGAAGATACTGTCTTTAATCTCAAGGCAGTTCTCATAACTATTTTTTCACATTATGTTACATGGGAAAAGGAATGTACCATAATAATATCTTGGGTGCAACAAGGAAAAACAAGATTTGGCTGTTTATGGGACACTGGAGCTTATGTTAGCTTGGGCCTCTAAGATCCAGCTCAGAAACATGCACATTTTATATTATCTGCAGAAACAACATCCCAGAGTACCAAGTCTAAACTAAGCTTAACCCAGGTAATGGTTTTTTTTTTATTAAAATTGAGAGCATAGAGAACCCAAAAAGTTCCTAAGCAAACTAAGCTACATTACAAAAGAAATCTATGGGGCTAAGCGAAATTACACAAGAAACCCAAGGAACTTGTAAACAGCATTAGGATGAAAACACATATACAGTAATCCATCTCAAATTGGCATCAGAACCCCAAGACCACCTCACATTCAACAATTTCAAGTACAACATAAATAAGAAAAATCAAGGCATCAACCTTAACAGTTTTAGCACAATAAGAAACTAGTTGATTATATAAATAAATAAATAGCGCCATAGATAGTCAAAGAAAACCTATAAGACCATCTGTAAAGAACATATGGTATCTCACTATCTCAACATAATTGTTGCTAGACTTCAAAATGCCGAATGGTTGGACTGCCACAGGATTGACCATAAACCAAATATCCAATTTCCTGATAAAACCCAGTGCTACAAAGAACTGAATCGCAGAGATTCTGCCCTAATGAAGAAGCTTTCTTGGGCAAGTAAGAATAAACACCATGCCCTGAAACAGTTGACCACATTGCAGAAAAGGAGGGGTGCAACAAGATGGCTTCGCATGAGGTCACTCGTGACTCATCCTAGCATACTCATAAACACACTAACTACAGAGTAATAATGGGATCTACTGGACTACTGGTAGTATGATCACACACGAAATTTTCTGGAAAACAATGTTCCCAGCAGCAAATGGTTAGGTGAAGCATTTTGAACTCCAAGAATGCGCAGAGAAACCTGAATTTAGAATCTCATGCGTCTTCCAACCTGAGCACTACTGACTCTGAAGTTCAAGAAACATTCTCAAGCTTTTAACCACTTGATTTTCAAGTTCCAGAAATACCATAAATATACTCTAAATTGTAAACAACCGAGTTTCAAGAACATGACTTGCAAAATATCAAAACTGGTGCTTCAATCTCCATTACATGATTCCTATGGTCTCAATTTGATACTCTTAGCATGTCCTTGCAAAAAAGAATGAAATACGAATGGATTGCATTCGAAAATAAGTATACCAGTATAAATTGTAACTATTTCTTTAGTTTCCGATCGCCTGGAAGGAACAAGAAAAACATCTTGTTCTTTCTTCAACAATTTCTGATCTCTAGTGTACCTCTAAAAAGAATTTCAATCCAGATGAAGTTCTGACCATCTGTCAGAGAAAAAAGAATGAATGGATCTTGTAGGATTCCGAAGAAATTCTTCAATTTCTTCCGAAAGCAAATGATTATTCATCTGGTCAGGCCAACAGCCAACAAGGGGCTGTTGATTTGATGGGACAAACTGATTGATGGGAGTTGATTTTGTTAGGAGGACATCTGGTCACCCTACCTCAGGCCTTTCTCCCCAAAAAAAGAAACCACACAGCTCCCCATTGATATTAATAAAGAACTTAACTGTGGTGGATTGAGCTTTAGAAAGCCGTTGCACGTTAGCGCATCCGTTCTCTTGCTGCATCCTTTTTATTGCTATAGCAGCACCGTCTGCTAAAATTTGTCCCTTTTTGATGCATTTACCTCACGGAACAGAGTGACAGAGACTTCAACAACAATCACAAAGAAACCCCAATATTATTAGACTAACCATGATCATACTAAGTTCAAAAAAATTGTACCAGACCAGTAAATAGAGTCCTACCTAGACCAAACTCATCTTTCATGAAAGTTGAGAATCAAGATTTGTCTCTTATTGTGCTGAAACTTTGTCAAACAAAAAACAAAAATTTGCCACACCAAATGTTCCTAAAAGTAGAATCGTCCACTAAATCGGACTCCTATACCACCCCTATTAGTCACTTACCATAAAAACACTATAACCAATCCAAGAGAACGAAAGCAAATAAACACACAAACTCAGTTACAGAATCAGCATACCATCCTGAGTGAGCAACGGGTAGTCCAGCGCGCTCAAAGTAACAAACCAATTCCACCCACCATCCATTCTCAACAGTATCGCCGCGGCGCGCAGCGTGGTGGCGATATTAGAGGAGCCCATATAGGTAAGGCGATCGGGCTTGCCCATCACATCCACATTCCCAAAGGCCTCAATCGCCGGCACTGCCCTGACCGAGGCGGCCAGGCGGTTCCTCTCATCGTCTGATGCCTCCGCCGCGAGGTGCAGAAGGTAGCGATTGCGCGGGTGATAGACAGCGAGCAGGAGGCGGAGGATCCGGTCGGCATCTCCGCGACCGCCGTAGATGTAGTAGGCGAATGCTGGTGGGTAGTGCGCGCCGTGGTGGATGATGGAGGGGAAGGGCTTGGGTGAGCTAAAGGAGGATAGGGATGTGAGCAACAAGAGGAGCAGAAGCGACAGCAATGCGGCTATGAAGAGGGTGAACAGCCATTTCTTCTCAGCTCCCATAATGCTCTCGTTATTGTTGTTGTCGGTTTTAGGTTTGTGTTTATGTGTTTTTTCTATTTCAACTCGGGTGGTCCTTTTGTGGGAGTTATCAAAACAAGGATTTTGAGATGTGGGTTTGCCTGATTTTGGGTTTTCAGGGAGTTTGGGGAACTGGGTCACAGGGGATCTTGATTTCTGTGGATTTCACTCTCCGGTTTGGGAGGATGCCGAACATGGGTGCTCAGGAAAATATTAGATCACATACTGTCAAATTTTCTCTCCCAAAATATTTTTACTTTCTCTGTCACTCTCTTTTTATGTCAACCTTTTTCGTATAGATTCATGCACTGTGTAGCGACGCTAGGGTTTCGATTGTCATGTCAGATTTGTTGTGCTCGAAGAAAATGGAGTTCCTTCTCTCTTCTTTTCATACTAATATTTTGCCTCATCTCTGAAAAAGCCAAAAAATTATGAAGACGTAGATTATACTTTACTTGTGTAAACAGTTCAAGTCTACTGCTCTCCACCTTTCTCAAAGAGCGTGAATAAAACGCGCCGTGATTGTAGTTCTAGGACATTACTTGGACGACAGGATTGTGGAGTGGGTACACGCGCTTTTGGGGAAGGTGGGTGGAGACGGCCGAGCTGTGTGTGTCGGAGCAATGGGAATTGCTATTTCCAGAGGCGGAAAGTTGATGGAAATAGCAAGTTTGGTGGTGGAAATAGGCGAGACAGTTTTTAAAAATAGAGGGGCGAAAGTGACGTGTCGAGCTGCGATGGCCTCGGGCAACGATACGATGACCATAGGGATTTATGTCTCTTGTTCTGTTTTTTTTTGAATATTTAATCAAATGGAATTCTTAAACATTAAAACCAATTATATAGGTGGACAGTTACACTTACCAATCAAGCAAGAAGATCAAATCTGATGCTAACTTTGCACGTCATCTTTTACCGTTCAACAAAACTATGCTCAAATGTATTTATATGATTGGATAAAATTTATGCGTTGTAAACTAATAGATGATATCAGCAAGACTTAAATCTAATATGGAAATCTTTATATTCTTGATTTTTAGATATAAGGTAGCCATCACATGCGAAATAGTCAATCACATCATTATCATGCATTCATACCTACCGAAAGGAATAATGCATTAGTTATCTATAGTAATCCACAATTCTTAAGATTATAATACTAATTGGTTGAAATCATCCAGAAACGCAGGAATTCTCACCTGGAAAAATAACGATCTCATGGGTTCTTTTATGCCGACGATGACTTGTTGACAATCATCACGTGTGGAACATGTTTTTTTTCTTTGTAAGAAGCATGGGATGTTCTTTGAAAATCATTAAATAGAAGAACATCTAGAAAGAATACAAAAATGGAACAGAATATTTTTCAGTTCAAAATGAGTTGGAGAAGATCCAATTAATGGTCAAAATCTCTTTAAAGAGATCATGAAGCCATAAATAAGATATCAGTCTCATTAATAAAAAAAATAATAAAATATTATATATATATATATATATATATATATATATAATTATAAAAAAAATTAAAAGGTGACTGACCACGCCATTGAAGGTGGCTGAACCACCCCAGTTGGGGTTAGGAGTGGCTGCTAACCACGCCATTAGGGGTGGCTGAACCACCCCAGTTGGGGCTAGGAGTGGCTAAAGCCACCCCATGGCCCTTAGAGGTGGCCAGGCCACCCCCAAGGGCCAAAAGAATTTTTTTATTTTTTATTTTTTTAGATTTGGGTTTGGGGGGTGGCCGGACCACTCCCAAGGGCCATGGGGAGGTCCGGCCACCCCTAGCCCGCCATTGGGGTGGCCATCTAAAATGGGGTGGTCCGGCCATCCCTTGTGGCCAAAATGGGTCGACAGCTACCCTTTATTATTTTATTAATTTATTTTTGGGTTAAATACTAAATACTTCATTGGGCACCAAGGGGGTGGCTCGGCTACCCCGTTGGAGCCAAGAGGGTAGCTGAAACCACCCCCAACCACCATTGGGGTGGTTTCGGCCACCCCCATCCGGCCAGATGGGGGTGGCCCCCAAATTTTTATTTTTATTTTTTTAAAAAAAAATTAAGTGGGTGCCACGTGTCAACATTTGATTGGTTCGAATTCCATTAAGTCAACTAACGGTGAAATGACAGAATGACTAATTTGGTCTATTATCAAAACCACAGAGATCTCCTGTGATAAAAATGAAACCCTAAGGAGAAAAAATAAAGTTATGAAACCCCATGGAGTATTTAGTATTTAACCCTTTATTTTTTTTAATTTTTTTTTAAACTGAAATATTATTTTTAGTCATAAACTGGATATTCTCCAGTCCATTATGGAATGAAAAGTATCCTATTCCTACGAAAATGGGGGGAGAGAGCATGGTATATGTTCTTTGAAAATCATTAAATAGAAGAACATCTAGAAAGAATACGAAAATGGGGGAGAGAGAATGGAGTGCACGGAATAAATTCTTAGGATGTCTGAACTCAATCTATTACCTGTTTGAAAAAAATACAATAAAACAAAGGGGAAAAAAACAGCTAACTAATGTCACCATTTAGGTGGAAGATAATGTAAATATTGTATCTCAAAGTATTATCAAATTTGGAAAGTTTCATGCTCTTCATAAGAAATTCACTCATTACATTTGCAAAAAGAGGTGTTGACACAAGTGGGATAACTTAATAAGATCTCCCATAAATGATCAAACATGTAACCCTATAACAAAAAGAAGCACAAGATCTCTCCCCCAAAACCAGGATGGCTTGTTTTAAATTTGCAAGCCATACTTCTGTTGGCACATATCCACTCTGTATTTTCTGTCTGTCTCCAACTGCTTTTTTTCTGCAGGTTTAGGGCAGTTTGCCAATCTCAGATAGAGTTGACTGAGTCTTCATCGCTGCCATCACTGTCACTACTGCTGCTACTGCTACTGCTGCTACCGCTTCCGCTCGAGCTGCTAGAACTAGAAGTCTGCTCATCCCTCTCCTCAGCATTCACCTGGGCTCTAAGTGCTTCTGCAGCATTGGGTCCCCTTTCCACTTCATCGCCACTATCATCTACATCAGCAATCTCTTCATCAGTGTCATTTTGATGTGGTACATTTATATCAACTCCAGCATTGTCTTTTTCTTCAGTGGCAATTTCGTCTTCAGGTGTTCGACTACCAAAAAGGTCATCAATATCTATATCTTGATGTTCTTCATTTTCATCGTTCTTGGGGCCTGGTGAGGCCACAGAGAAGTTTGGCGGATCATATGGATAATCAAAAGCCCCTTTTCCGGAAGGTTTCACACCTGCCATAACATGAATATTATTTACATTTAGTTTGTGAGAGTACTCAGAAAAAGGGGAAAGAATTAACAGCAAGCACCTACATTTCTCATTGAACACCAGAAAGTTTGACCGTAAGGTATTGCATAAATTGATCAACAAAAGCATCCTCAACATACACTATTCTCCTTGTTTGATTTCACAAGATTTCACACAGGAGAAAGAAAAAAAATTCAATAGATTTCAGAGAGTGGGAAGGAGAGGGGTTAAACTAGTATGGAGGACATAAATTACAAGCCGATAAGGCTGAGAATTGCTTGTAGGTTAAACTAGCATGGAGGATAGAAATATGAACCAATAAGCCTGAGAATTCCTTACAGATCCTTATAGTACCTAATATGTAGCTGTTTAACAGTGTCCTCATTACACAAAAAGCCTAACGATTTATGCACCTAATTACCAACTTACTACTGAGACTAGCGAAAATCAAGCACCAGAAGAATGAACTTTTTTCATCTGAAAAATTTTAGTCAAGGGAGAGAAAATTGTATCTCAACCCAAAACAAGAAAAAAAAAATCAGAGTACCTAAGAACAAAGAAACAGAGAGCAGGATTTAATCAACGAATTTGAAAGAGGTCTGATAGAACGATTCGAAGATCTCTCAAATTGAAGGCACTGAATCAGTAAAGAAAAGTTATAATAGGTACGTACCCGCAAAGCTTTTATCCTTTACTTTTTGGCCTTAAAGAAGCTAATTTTTAATTTGGTAACACAAAAACACAAAGATTTAAGTACATTATTTCATCTGCATTTTGGTAAATGCAAGTGACAACAAGGTGGTCCTGTAAAACTTTAAGCCTGTAGAGAGCACTACATCTAGCATTCTGTGACAAGACAGACCACTAAAATATTACAACAAAATGCTACTCCAAATAAGAGATGGTACAACATATAAGCCTAAGGTTTAAGTGGCAGGCCAGTGAATAAACTTACTTCACATAAAAAAGGGGGGGGGGAATCAAATTTAGTCAGTAGGCTTTCATGAAACAAACACTTAATAAAATAAAATAAAATTTTTTTTTTAAAAAAAAAAAGGCTAAAAAAATACTAGATGAGGGTTGGCAGCTCCTCTCCCATGAAGAGCAACGTCCCCTCACCAAGGGGCGTCCCTTTTCTGAGTGGACACCCCCTTTCTATGAGGGGCAGCCTTCCCTCGCAACCCTTTTTGTGTGAGGAGCTGCCACTCATAGAGAGGTGTGAGGGACGGCCATCCTTCAATGACGGGGCAGCAAACCCTTTATGAGGAAAGGTTTCCCTTCATAGGAGAGGGGCAGCATCTCCTCATTTGGTGAAAGGTGACCCCCCTCACCACTTAGGGTGGCCGGCCACCTCCCTCTCTCTCTTTTTTTCTTTACATTTTTGTTTTTGATTTTTTAAATTTTATATTCAAGGTATATTTGTATTAAAGTTGAAAATGTGCCATGTGACATGTACATATGGTACATGACATATCAAACAAAAGTCACGCAGCATTAATTAATTGCTCTGGCATGGCATATTATTAATCAATTGGACAATAGGTTGACAGAGGAATCTATTTAAAACAGAGGAAAACCTAGAGACCTAATTTTCAAAATTGGAAACACAATGACTAAATTGAGATTAGGTCATTGCGTGTACGTGATTTCGTGAAAATTAGACCAAATAGGTCATTGCATGTGATTTTGGATCTAGTTAAGTCAAAATTGGAAAATTGACTTGTTACCAACGAGAAAAAAAAGTAATTTAAAAAAAAAACAAAAAAGAAAAAGTTGGTTGTGTAACCCTCAACAAGGGGTAGCCGCCTAACTGGAGAATGGGGGTGGTTGCGCGGCCACCCCTAACAAAGCTCAACCACCCCCTTATGCTGCCACTCCTTAATAGGACAAAGGGGGTGGTCGCCCAAATGAGGAGAAAGGGTGGCGCATGGCCACCTCTAAATTTTTTGCTTTTTTAGTTTTTTTTTTTTTAGAAAACACTCCTCAGATTTTTGTTTTTACATATAAACACTTTTAACTTTACCAGACTAATTTTCTTCTATGAACCCCGCATATAACATTTTTCAAATGTGGCCCTCACCAGAAACACTTCTCAATTTACACATTTTTAAAAACTCTTTTCAAAACAAAAAATTAAACATTTTTTAAAGACTTTACCAAACACACCTTATATTTTTCAAAATTTAAAACACCCTATAGCAATTCAAACGTGCTATGTTTAAAACCCTCCTTTTTTTTAGATCTCTTTTGGATTGGGTTGTAGCCTATGTTCCTAACTTTTCATTGAATCTTGTAGATCTAGTTAATTTTTTGGATTGTAGGTACCTATTGGGTAATTGTTTCTCGTTTGTACTTTTTGTGTATAAGGGTTTTGCCCTTTTCCTTCATATACTCCATCTCAAAAAAAAAGAGGAAAATATATATATTTTTTTTTGATAAGTAAAGAGGAAAATATATACTCAAAGCATATATATATATAAGCATATAACAGAGACCTGGATTCTCAGGCTTGCCAATATCAATTCGTTCCATCTCAACCTGCACAAATCAAGAGCAGATAAAGCTAAAAACGTCAGCCAGGGAGGGAAAGTGTATGAAAAATTATGATTGCTTTTAATTTCTTTTCAGAACTAATGATGAGACAAACTAGATGAACAAAAACTTCATCGCTTCGCTAAGGTTTGATTAACACTGAAGAATACTTGCACTATCAATGAAAAAAAAAAAAACTAATGGATGCTTACAAATCTTTTAGAAAGCTTAGGAGCAACTAAGGACCTTAGTTGATTCATGAAAGTTCCAATCCATATATTTCAAATAATATCTACAAATATCCAAAGATGTATGAATAAATACGATGACAATGCATTTTTGTCTCGAGCTTTTGCAGTTACCACTAATTAATATTTCAGGAACTGAAGTTTTTTTTTTTTTTTTTTTTTTTTTTCCTTCTTTAAATTCTGAAATATGAGTTAGTAGGTAGGAGTTCTTGGTCTAAATGACTTAGATCCCATAGTTGAGCTTGTGTTCACTTTCGTTGATTTGTTTAACTACTCTAAGTGATTAGTCTTAGATTTACTGGCTCTACTTTCTCCAGTAGTACTATTTTATTACAGTAAAGTAAATCATTTTCAACCGACAAGAAAGAGAGGAGAACAATTATTTTCTTGTTTTCCCCTTTGATGTTCTAGGTACCATATTTCTCTTCTCCCTTAATGAGAAAGTTGGATAAGAACTTCATTGCCACTGAAAAGGCATTTTTGATAACATATGTGCTATTAAGCCCCAGTGTACAAGTGCAGGGTTTAATATGCCATATGTTTCATTCAGAGAGTTGTAATAGATAACACGTACTGTTTCCCTCAGATTATACAAAATGCATGTGTTCTGGATATACAATTCTACCCAACAAGGCCTTAATCCTAAATCATTCAAACTCTCAATAAACATAATTGCTCCATAGAGAAATTTCACAACCACCAATTCAACACGATTCATCAATTACAACATGCAGCAGATCAATCCACAAAATTTCTTGACTTCTTTTTCATTTTCATACTAACAACTCACAAAATTAAAGTTCTTGAATAGGTGTGCCCATCAACTAAGCGCAACAAAGATGCGGTGCAGGATATATACCAGTAGGTACAAATTGCAAAATAAAAAACACGACTATCTGCTTCCTACATGAGCTTCCAAATCACATGTAACATTTTGTAATACACAACCGAAAACGACAATAAACTCCAAATGAACATAATAAATTCGGAAGGAATTCAAAAACATAGCATGTTTTTTTTGCAATTATAGATTTGGATTCACTCACATTGTGGACGTCAATTCAAACGCAGATTACCAGATGATGATTTATGTAATGCAAAATGCGTATGCTCCAATCATCTTTCAAGTACACACACTCACCGGCACCGGCGGCATGGCTGGAAACGTGCTTCTACCTAAATTTGCCGGCTTTGCACCCTTCCCAACCGGGGACAACCGCAGCTCGGGGGCAGGCACCGATTGCGCGGCGGAGACCACAGAGGTGGCAGCAGTGGACTCACCGGGCTTGCGAAGGTGCCGGAGCTGCTTAACCGCCCGATGAAGCCGCTCCAGCCGGAAAGTCTCTCCATCGAAGAACAGAACTGCGTCGCTTTCCTTGTACTCCTCGCTGCTTCCCTCAAATGTCACTTTTGGTTTGCCCAATTGATTGTTGTGGAACTCCACAGAAACCCTATTTTCCTTGGTCTTGTGTAGCGATCCCGCTTTCGTCTTGTCGATCGAAGCCGGTTTAAATTCATCTGCAAAAAGAAAAAGAAAAAAAAAACAAAACAAAAAAGATTAAAAGAAAAATAAATCACTTTTTTTTTCTTATTTACTTTCTCGGTAACCGAACAGAAAGTTAGAGATTGAAAATCTTACATCGGAGGGTGCAGAATTTGTTGGAGGAATCGCTTTTGAAGGAGGGGCCTAAGGTTAGGTTGTACCAGCGATCGGCCTGAGGAGCGGTCTTGGGCTCGTCTTTGGAGTTGTTCGCCATTGTCGAGAAAGCTCGGGAGCCCGAGAGAGGCAAGGGAATAGAGAAGAAGAGAGAAGAAGAAAGCCCGGATGGGACCCACTCCTGCGATTACATGGCAAGATCCGCGTAGGGTTTAAGTAGAAAGGAGGAGCAGAGGGCGGAACGAAGACGAAGGGGATTCCAAAACATAGAGACGTGGAGGATTATTGTGTGTGTGAAAGACCATGTGTTTACCATACTTGGACCCTGTCTTTTGCGCCACGTTGTTTTTTATTTTGTAAATTTGTTGAGTGTGGGGACCACGAAACCAGAAACTCACCCGCACGTGGTTTGTTCCACCTCTGTTTTTGCTTTCTTCAACAATGCTATTTTAAAAAAAAAGGAGCATCGCCCACAATAAATATCTTGGCGGCAGGGCTCCTCAGCGGCTAAATCGGCCCATCTTCTACACAACTCTAAGCCCACGGACCACGGTCAATGAAACTTACCAGCTGAGCGGAAGACTTAGGCCTTGTTTGTTAGCTTTTTTAAAAAATTAAAAAATAATAATAAGAAAAGTAAAAAAGGGATATTGAAAAATGAAAAATTTTGTTTTATGGTGATATTTATTTATTTAAATAGTAGTAAAAATTAAATTATGTAATATAAAAAGTGAATGATGTTATTTGCCAAACATTATTACATTGGTGTACAATAACGGTCCTCCAATAATAATAAAATATTGCATTTGGGTTATAGAAAATTGACAAGATGGGCAATAAAAGAGTCTTACTGTGCTTTAACATTAAGGGATTCATGTCGTAATTTTTTTTTTTTTTTTTAAAGGAAAAATCATTCCAGTTTCATTAAAAAATGATCACGAGCAAAAACGTTCTTACATCACAAAGTAAAAAGCTCTGAAAAAATCATAGCTAAAGCTAGAGGATACAAGTCAAAGATGCTTACATAAAAATCAAATATTTAAGATCTATTTATGGCATCAATATCCGCTAAATATTATTCGATATGAACGTTTAAATTCATCAACAAATTTCATTTTCTATAGACGTCTTTCAATTGTTTTTGGTTATGTGTCTATCTCATCCATCTATAATTTTAATCATTCACTTCAGCTTCTATCCAAATGAACCAGAACCAAAGCAAAAATGAGAAAATCACAATAAAGTTTTCTAATATTGCTTTTTTTTTTTTATATATATATATAAAATTGAATAAAGAAAAAGGCTACATGGGGAGGGTTCTAATATCCCTTTAATATATAGCGAATTGGATATTTTTTAGTTTATTTAAAACGAAGAAATTCCTAATTCACTGGATAAACATCGTGATTTTTGTTGGCTTGGAGTGCAATTGCAATCATATCTTCTTTAAGTTGGTATGGGTGGGTAAGATTCGTAAGAATGGTTCTACGTTTTGTCCTTCTTGCTATGATGCTATCACAAAGAATTTTTTGACCCGGTGGAACTAGAAAGATAGTTTTGAAGAGGTTCAAATTTTAAAATTAACTAAAAAAAAAATTGAAGGTAAAAATTAACTGGAGAAAAATTTCCTCTAAGCTGGTCGAAAGGAAATATCTTCTGACTCATGTAAAATAATGTCAAGTATCTGTAAATATTTAAAAGGCATATTAAATTTAATATAAATTAATAAACAGCTATTAATAAAATTAAAAATTTAATATATACTTTAAATATTTATAAACAGCAGACACTATTTTACGTACCTTCAAAAATATTTCGTTCCGTTTCATTTGGAGAATATTTCCTCGGAATCGGAGGAAATTTCTGTACAAATTAATTTGTGGGCAAAATCCAATATTGACCCTGTGGTCTGTTCTCTTTAGATATTTTTATTTCATGTATACGTGGCATACTAATAAAATGGGCTTGTTGTTCAGGCTAAGCCCATCTTATCCTCAAAGCGAGGGACACGCGTCTCTCGTGCGTAGCTAATCCGTTTTACCTCACTTCACAGCCGTTGGGAGTTGGAATTTTGGAGGCTGGAAAGCGATTACGCCATTAAACGACACCGTCGGCATACAATTTCCTGAAAATTTTAGATTAGTTACTGTTGAGCAACGAAGCTAAGAGCGAGCGAGCTAGCTCAAGGCCTCAGCTCCAGCCGATTTTAGCTCAGGAAGAAGAAGAAGGAGGAGGTAATGGTGGCTTTTGGCGGGAAGAGGGTGGGCCAGGCGGTGGCTGGGCTTGGCGGGAACGGTGTGGGCCAGGTTCTGATGGCCGTGGCCGCGGCCCTCCTGGTCCGCCTCTTCTCCGGCCCCGGCCCAGCTCTCTTTCCGGAAGTCGAGCCCGATGACCACGACGACACGGAAGATTTCTCCGGAGATGAAGACGCCGGTGAATCCCCGTTCGCCGGGAAAGTTTTCCCGGTGACAATTCGTTGGCGCAACATCACCTGCTCCCTCTCCGACAAATCCTCCAAATCAGTAACCTCCTTTTTCTTTTTATTATAGTTCTCTTTTAATTTTGTTGGAACACTATTTGGTTGCTGAGAAAATGTGACTGAAAAAAGCACATTGAAGCTTAGCTTAGCCTAGTGTTGCTCCGTTTAGCCTAAATATAACTCAATGTTATGGTTTCCAATTTATGCTTCGTTATTGGTCATAGCGGATTTATAATTGCACCAGCTAAAGTTTGAGCTACAGCATAATCAATTACTTGAACAATTAACCAATCATGTGACGGAGATTTCGATGCTTAGGTGCGATTTCTGCTTAATAACGTGAGTGGAGAGGCGAAACCGGGAAGACTGCTAGCGATAATGGGGCCGTCAGGGTCAGGAAAAACGACTTTGCTCAACGTTCTGGGGGGTCAGCTGACGGCGTCGCCTCGGGTGCATTTGTCAGGCCTTCTGGAGATCAATGGAAAGTCTAGTTCAAACAAAGCTTATAAGTAATGCATATTTGGGCAATTGTGGTTTTTGGACTTGTAAAGTTGCTTGGAAATGCTTTTCATTGATATTTGTGATTGCAGGTTTGCTTATGTAAGGCAGGAGGATCTTTTTTTCTCGCAGCTAACCGTGCGGGAAACGCTGTCCCTTGCTGCCGAGCTTCAGCTTCCTGAGATACCTTCCGTGGAAGAGAGAGATGAATATGTGAACAATCTTCTATTCAAACTAGGCTTGGTAAGATTCTCCGGCTTAACTGATGAATTATTTTTAAGTAATATTTGGTCTGAGAAGTGAACTGATTGGACGGTTTATGACTTTATGTGCATACCTCAAGTCTACTAGGAAGCTTTGCATTGCAGAAGTAAATCGGGTGTTGGGGTGGATGTGCTAATTGAATGATAAATAGTTATGTTTTGGATTAGAAAATCATGCTATAAAGGGTTTAGTGCATTTTTTTCTAAGCAGTTTCTGCTTTCCATTGAAAGTAATTGGAAGTGAAAGCATCTACTTCTATTAAATATGAATCTGAAATTTGTGAGACTACATAATTATAATTACTTTTTAATGACTGCTTTATTCCCTTTCTTCAAAAGGTTAGTTGTGCTGATTCCCGCGTTGGTGATGCAAAAATCCGTGGAATCAGTGGGGGTGAAAAGAAACGCTTATCTCTGGCTTGTGAACTGATTGCAAGCCCATCAGTCATATTTGCTGATGAGCCAACAACTGGTAAGAATAATGTTTAATTCTTTTTTGATAAGTAATTCAATCTTATTAGAAAGCGCAAAGGAGTGCAACCTAAGTACAAATGGAGCATACATGAGAGACACTCAACTAGGAAGAAGAAGAAGAACTGTTTAATTCTGCTCATGCAATATGCCTCAATGGCTCTTTGTTTTTGTTCTAAGATATTACCTTGCATATGATTCATGTTAGATGACATAGTAATTTTATAATTTACAAAATATCAAACTAATCATATTTGTATTTGTCTTTGAACAATGGTTCGTTTAGTAATTCACAAAATTTTCCGACTCCAAGACATGAAGATAAATAAAAATATCTCTGCATAACAAACATGGTTTTTTCTTCTCTATCTAGAAGAATAATAGACGTGTCACTCATGAATAGTATAATGCAAATTAGAGAGTTATGCAATCTGAGTTTTATTCATTATGCTGACCAATATTAACAGCCTTATTCATGATCTCTTAGATAAATGTTAATGGTCTTTGGTTTACACACATTACATCAAAAAGGTCCAAATTATCACGATGTTCAAGCAATTTTACTTTTATGTCTGTCATAAATTAAAAGCTAGCTTATTAGTTCCTGTTAAAATTAAGAAGAAAAAAAATCTGCTGTTCTTATTCTCAAAATAACTTGTGGTCTCTTCAGGACTGGATGCCTTCCAGGCCGAGAAAGTAATGGAAACGCTCCGACAACTCGCACAGGATGGACATACTGTAATCTGTTCCATACATCAGCCTAGGGGGTCTGTGTATGTTAAATTCGACGACATTGTGTTGCTAACAGAGGGTGCACTTGTCTATGCTGGTCCTGCACGCGAAGAACCACTGGCGTACTTCTCCAAATTTGGGTTGTTAGCTGAACCTTGTTTACTTTATACATTGTTCCAATGCTACCTCTACCTGCTTACCACTTATTTTTTTGTTGTTTTTTACTTTTTCATGTGGTCCATTTGGATTTTGAGTTGAGATTCACTTAGTTATTCCTTGTCCACATGAAGTTTTAACCCCAATTTTGCAATGATGTTGCATAAGGATTGTCCATAAATAAAAATGATAGACATGTAAGCTATCTCCTAGTCCATAAGTTCATATCATTGTTAGATGTCATGGACCCATCTCTGGCATGACACGCATAAACTCTCCACTTTTTACCTTGGAAAAATTACTAACCTGTGGCACATTTCATGTCTACTTTAGCTTTAGGTTATAGTGTATCTGTGTCTTTAAATGTCCCTTCCTTTCCACTGTTCAGTTTATCATTTTGGTACTCTACTATTAAAGTTAAAATTAGTCATTGAATGGTAGTTTCAAATGTCTTTTGGAGTGACTTAACTGTGCATGACTGATGACTAATCTTCTGTTTTCTGGTTATGCACTGTTAGTCCATTCATTTTTTGGTTGGTTTAATATAGAGGTCATCACATAGCCTTTCGAGATTTTGGTTTCACATTCTAAAGACTTTTGTCTTTTGATCAATATTAATTGACCATAAGGTTCAATTATATTTTCAAAAACTATATGCACTATACATGTTTTCCTTTGCAACTCCAGTTTTTACAGTCAAAAAAGAAAAAGAGGGGAAAAGAAAAAAGGGAAAGAAGAGATTGTGTTTCAAATGGTGCATCCCAATGGCATTTGGTCAACTTAAAGTTTGTGTATCTGTAAATTAATGACTGTTTACTTCTGAAAGTATGACCATTTGATAGTTGATTCAACAGGTACCATTGCCCAGATCACGTTAATCCAGCTGAATTCCTTGCTGATCTCATATCCATTGACTACAGTTCTGCTGAAATTGTCTCTTCTTCTCAAAAAAGGATAGATGGTCTTGTTGAGTCATTCTCACAACAATCATCAACAATTCTTTATGCAACTCCAATTACCAAAAGGGAGATCTCCAAAAACAGCAAGAAAACTATAATCAAGAAGAAGGGTGGTTGGTGGAGGCAATTCTGGTTGCTTCTTAAACGTGCATGGATGCAGGTTAGTCTTGTCACTAATATCTATGTCACACACAAGAACACCAGAATTTATGTGGTTCTCTTAAAGTGGGATATATCCACTCGTGGAGGTAATCACAAAGGAATTCACTAGCCAAAGATGGAGTAGAAAAATAGTGAATAGAAAAGAACAATCAAAACCAAAGCCCTAATATGCTAAAATATCACTATCACACAAAAAGTTTTTTCCCCACAAGAGAACAAATCTACAAACTTCTTTTTTGCTAAGACAAACAATGACTCTATTTCTCTCATTGTGCGCCTCCTTTTTATCTTTTCACATTGTGTGGCTAGGCGCCAAATAAAAAAGAGGTTCCCTCTATGCGGCGCCTCAAAATCAAGGTGGAAAGAATAAATGGCTCTCATGCTTTTCTTTCGCGCAGTGCTTAAAACAAGGGTTACTGCAAGTCAGTTAAAGAAGCTCCGAAAACAAAACCTTAAAAGTAATAGGAATGGGACCCATGTACTTGATGGCTTTTAAGTCACTCAACGTCAACAAATTTCCACATTGACTTGGAACCTATCAAGTTTAACAATACAAATTTCCTCAAGATGTTTTCGCCAAAGCCCCAAGGTCAATCACAATCTACAAGTACCACTCTAGTTCAAGCATTTCTTGAACTTGAGCATAGGACATGGTTTATTCATAACACCACGCTTCTCTAGCAATTCTGTTGGCCACAAAGCTGTCTAAGCTAACTTTGTCTTCTTGTAGACCTATTTGCACCATATAACCTTTTTACCTTCGGGCAATTCTACAAACTCCCAAGTTTTACTTTTCTGGAGTGATTGTACCTCGTTCGGCATAGCATTCTCAACACATGATGGATCACTACTACCAGCTACTAGAGCAAAAGAAACAACATCCTCAAATCCATACCTCTCAGTTTTTTTCGATCACATTTGTCTCTGTATTTTGCTAAAGACTAAGGCTCTTCTTGGTGCTATCTGTCTCTAAAAAACTATTCATCATCACTTTTATCCATAGGTCAACTCTGATGATCAAAATTCACTTCCACGACTTGTTTTCCTTTCTCGGTGTCAGTTGATGCCTCATCTTCGCCTTTTCTTAGTAGATAGGCCTCATTAAACACCACATCTCTGCTAACAATTTTCTTTTTTCAAACCGGATCTCATAGCCTATAGCTTTTAACACCAGTCTCCAATCTAAGAAATATACACTTTCTTGATTTTGGATCTAGTTTCAACCATTCTCCACTTTGCACGTGAACATATGCAAGACAATCAAATATTTTCAGAAGTAAATAATCAACCAGTTTATTTGTCCATACTTCATGTAGAACCTTAAAATCAATCATTGCAAAAGGAGACCAGCTTGTGATAAAGCATGCATAATTAACTGCATCAGCTAAAATTTGTTTTGGCAATTATGCATTTAACCTCATGTATTTCGCATTTTTCAGCAATGTTTAATTCACCCTTTCAACAACTTTGTTCTATTATGAAGACCCTTTAATTGTGAATTGATGAGTAATGCCTCCTATTTTGCAGAATTCCAAAATTCAGTATCCTTATACTCCAATCAATTATTGGATCTAAAATACTTCACTTTTCTTTCAGTTTGATTTTTCGTCTATGCTTTCCATTGCTTGAAGATGGTGAAAACCTCTGACTTATGCTTTATAAAATAAACCCAGGCCTTTCTTTAAAATCATCAATGAAGCTGACAAAATAGTATGCACAATTTGAAGATATTGCCACTAAATCATATCATCAAAATTTGATTATGTCAAAATGGATGTTGCAACTCCATTTGTAGCTATGGTCCTGAAACTATAAGAGAATCTATTTGAACATATATGATATGAGCAAGCGGAATCCAAAATCCAAGAATCAATAAGAAAATTGTACTTGAAGAAAGCTAAACTAAACGGTCATCGAACTCATCATTGGCAACACCAACTAAATCTACAAAGTCTTTCTAATTCTTTTTATCCTCCAAATTCCATTTCAATACCCTGTAAAAAGTTTTATGTAGTGGCCGTTTTGTGACAATAATAACACTCTACATCTTTTGCATTTGACCGAGATTCTTCATCTTTTGCCGACCATGACTTATAGACTGAGACTGCCTACTTTTGCCATTATTCCCCTTATATTCATTTCTTCCGTGCTTTGGCTCAGACCTCGCCACAAGCCCATCAATCTTATCGTTGACACATTTCTTCTCGTTTCATGTGACAAAAGAGCTCTAGTCACCTCTTCCAATTTGTAAGTTTCTTTTCCCATACAATAATATTGTAATTAGGTGATCATACGAAGGGGAAACAATGCTAACAAAAGTATCACTTTATCTTCTTCAATTCACTCTGAAGTTCAACACCTGTGTATTCAACATGTTAAACTTGTTGAGGCGCTCAAGCAATTTGTATTTGCCTCCATTTGTAAACCATATAACTGCATCTTCACATACAACTTATTCATCAAATTTTTTGCCATAATACAAATTCTCTAATTTATGCCAAATTGTCTCGACCTTCTTTATTCATCAATCATATTATGAATAGCTTCATCTAACAAATTAAGATAGATCAAGCGCATAGCCTTGGCATCCATCCCTTCTCACTCATCATCGTCCATCTTCTTTCAATTCTTTGCATTTCTCAATAACGCCTTGTAAACTCAATGTTGAATCAAAAGATCTTTCATCCTTCTCTGCCAAAGAGAGAAGTTTTTCTTGCCATCAAACTTCTCCACTTCATACTTAGTGTGCGCCATATTTACTGTAATTGTCAATCTGAATACCAAATCTTTGCTTTGATATCACTTGTTGTGCAAAAGATCAATTACGATAAATAAGACAAAACAATCACACCAAAATTTGCGGGGTTCTCTCGATGTGAGGTACATTTACAAGAGGAGGCAGTCATGAAGAAATTCACTAACCAAAGATAGAGTACAAAAATAGTGAAGAGAAAAAACACTCAAAACCCAAAGCACCAACCAATATATTCAAATATCACTATTACACAAAAGAGATTATTCCACGAAGGAGAAAACAAAACTACAAACTTCTTGTTTGCCGGGACGAACAACTGGCATGTTTCTCTCTTTTTCTCTCACTTTCTCCCTTACTATGCAGCTAGGCGTCAAACAAAAAAGAGGCTCTCTTTGTGTCCCTCTATGTGGCGCCACAAAACCTCTATGTGGCGCCTCAAAACCAAGGTGAAAAGAAGAAGGGCTCTCACTTTTTTCATTCATATGGCACTTAAAACAAGGGAAGCCGAAACTCTTCTTTTAAAGTCATGAAAGTCCGTTAATGCTAGCTGGTCAAAGAAGTTCCAAAAACCAAAACCAAAACCAGAAAAGTAATAGGAATGGGACCCACATACGGGGTGCCTTTTAAGGCACTCAACGTCAACAATGTGTTGTGTATGGTTATCTATGTATTGCTCTAACAAAAGTGGCATACAATAAGGATCTTGGATAACGTTTTACTTCTGCCCATGAGTAGTGAATTGAGGAGACATGTTCATGCAGCTATTTAAAAAGATTCAGGAGAGCATGAATTACAATAATGGCATTGTATAGACCTCTACCTTTTACCAATCTGTGAAAAGTCCCTGACAAGTTGAATTCATTGTTTCTATCCTCAATTAATAAGATTTTGGCATTGGAGCAACAATTAAAGAGATGCATATGGATATTATAGTTGGTTCATATAAGGAATTAGGTTGCTATGTGAATGAAACTTGATCTCCCTGTTCTAATTGATTGATGCTTTTCCATGGCTGACTAGGCTTCTCGTGATGGACCAACAAATAAAGTTCGGGCAAGGATGTCGATTGCATCGGCTATAATATTTGGGTCAGTTTTCTGGAGAATGGGAAGATCTCAGACATCGATACAAGACAGAATGGGATTGCTTCAGGTGTGGAATGTTCTTGATTCCCTTGGAATCCCTGGCTCGCTTTTATAAGTGATTTTGCTGCAAGCTTACATTGTGGAAACTATTCAATGATTTAGTGATTCATGCCATAGGTGGTCACCTTGTTTTTTAGTAGCTGCACTGATGAGTGGATTTGGCATAGCCTTGGATTTTTTTTTTTTTTCAATTGTAGTGCTCCTTATTGCTTCATATTTTGTAGGAATCTTACCTACTTCTGGTCTGTTTATGTGACATGCTATACTCAGGTTACTGCAATAAACACTGCAATGGCTGCTCTTACAAAGACTGTGGGTGTGTTTCCAAAGGAACGTGCAATTGTAGGCAGAGAGCGTGCAAAGGGGTCTTATAAGTTAGGACCCTATCTGCTTTCTAAATTGTTGGCCGAGATTCCTGTTGGGGCAGCATTTCCATTAATGTTTGGTGCTGTTTTGTATCCCATGGCTCATCTTCATCCAACACTGTCCAGGTGAGTATGATAATAAGTCTGCCAACTGAAATAAGATGCAGCTCTGCAATCTCCCTATTATTTATGAACTTAGAGGGTGCATATCAATTGGAGAATTATAAGTCTACCTTTTTACTTATCAAAAAGGTATTCATTTACTTCTCAAAAAAAAAAAGTCTACATTTTTACTTTTCTGATACATGGTGCAATTCTACAATGTCCATATTACTTTATAGAATAATATGTGTAAACGTTGTTTTTTTTTTTTAATGAAATAAATTGTGAAATGGTTCTGTCAAATTATCAGAATAACTGGAGACACAAACATTTCCTGCTTTTATGGAAGCTATAACAGCTCCATAAGAACAACCAATGATTTCTCTGAGAGAATGTTGAAAGTAGTATAAAGAAGAGTCCCTCCAACATTATAATAGGCTAGATTGATTAGATTGTGGAAAATAGTATAAGAATAGTTCCTCCAACATTATAATGGAATAGATTGAAAATTAGATTGTGTTAATAAGCTAGTGGCTCTTCCTTGCAAAATCCTTACGCAACTACTAGGTGGAAAAGATTGAAAAACCTCTGGAAAGACTAAAGTTGCTTACAAATCCACCCCCAGCCCCACCACCAAAAAAAACCAAGAAAGGTGCATATTAATGGCCCTTCCAGGTGGATCATCATTATTCATTTGCTCTTCAGAAACCTGCATATCTGCCTGAAATCCAATGTTGCAATGCATTCATGAAATCAACAGTGTCAGTGGAAACTTATTAGAATTATAGTTTATAAATCCTTGAAATTATCCATTGAAGTGTTTGCTGAATTGCTGGAAGTATCTGTGTTTCTTATTAAGACTGCTTTACATAGATCATTCTATGGTTGTGCTTACTTTTATTATTATTTTTTCATCACTTTGAGCTATGAACTCTGTGAGAAAGGATATTTAATAATTTGAGTTGGTCGGAGAATAATTCATCACAACTACTAAGTTACTGGCTTGGAACTCTGACAATATAGGTTTGGAAAATTCTGTGGAATCGTGACTGTGGAATCCTTTACCGCATCTGCCATGGGGCTTACCGTTGGGGCAATGGTTCCCACCACTGAAGCAGCAATGGCTGTGGGGCCTTCTCTTATGACAGTTTTTCTTGTATTTGGAGGCTATTACGTCAATGCTGACAACACACCAATCATCTTCCGTTGGATCCCTCGTGTTTCTCTTATAAGATGGTAAAGATATCATTATTTGCCAATAAGGAAAAAGGAAAATGCTGTTTACCAAGTTTCTACATTTATACTAAGTGATTAGGTTGATTTTGTTAATATTTTCTTACTGAGGACTATTACACTCATTGTGAACTTTCAGGGCCTTTCAAGGGCTTTGCATCAATGAATTTAGTGGTCTTCAATTCGATCATCAGAATTCTTTCGATATTCAAACTGGGGAACAGGTAAGGGAGCAAATGAATTGTTTTCAGTTGTAACTCGTAATGAAATGGGATGTCCTGTCCATAAGAGAACAGAACACCATCTAACAATGCATGCCATATATTAAAAAGAGTGGTGCTCTTTAGTGTACAACTAAATTTATTATTGAATAACCATAGCACATACGCGAGATCAGATAATTTTTTTTTTTTTAAGAAAAAAAAAAAAGAAAGTGTCACCTGGGAATGGACACAGATGTCATGGATAGCTGTAGATCAAGATCTTGGTGCTGAATCTTAGGACATTCAAGCATGGGTGTTGAAATAATAGGTTTAATTATGTTTTTTTTTTTTTTTTTCTATTTAAACTTAACCTGAAGTTGTATAAGACAATGATGCTTATTTAGTCACTCTTTTTGATACAAGTATTTTATAGATATGTTTTCCCTTCCTGATTGTTATTGTTAGGGAGGTCCTAAATAGAATGATTTCTGCTTTAGCGAACGGGGGTCTTTTATTAAGCTTTTTGGTAAGGTCGAGGAATGTTGGTGTCTTCAACATTTCCTACCTTTTGTTCCTGGACGATTCTTTCATTTTTAGTAGAGCAAATTCAAATCATCTTCGTAACTTGTGCTGTTCTCATGCTTCGAAGCGGTTTCAGATTTGAGGATTAATCTGGCTAAATCAAAGTTGGTTCCCATTGGCAATGTCAATAATGTTGAAGGTCTGGCTTGCAAGGTTTCTTCTTTACCTATGAAATATTTAGGCCTTCCGTTGGGAGCTTTGTTCAAGGCCAAGTCTATTTGTGATGGCATAATTGAAAAGATAGAGTGTCGTCGGAAGAGGACTAATTTGTCAAAATCTGGGAGGGTTACCTTGATTAAAAGTACGTTATCCAATTTGCCTACTTAACTTCATGTCTTTTTTTTTCCCTCCCGTTGATGTTGCCAATCACATAGAAAAGTTGCAGCAGGGCTTTTTGTGGAGTGGCATTGGCCATGAGTTCATTATTTACTTTTGTTCAACCAAGCTCGTTTGGGGAGGGTGGTAGTGGATCCTAAATATGGCAACTCATAGGGAGGGTGGTGTTCTAATGAGGTTCATAGGTCGTATGTGGTGGGGCTATGGAAGAATATTAGTATGGGGAGGGGAGTTTTTTAGTCACACTAGAAATGCAGTTGTTCATGATTCCAAAATTAGATTCTAGCATGCCGTGCGGTACGAGGATTTAGTTGTCAAGGCAGCTTATTCAGAATTGTTCAGTTTGGCCTGTAGTAATGATGCTTCTATGGTAGATCATTTGGAGTTCTCTAGCGACTCTCATCAATGGAATGTAAACTTTCTCAGACCAGCTCACGATTGGGAGGTAGATGTATTTACCTCGTTCTTCGATTTCCTGTATTCCTTTAGATTGAGATGGGGTGCTAAAGACAAGTGTTTTGGAGACCTTCCAAGAAAGGATTGTTCGATGTTAGATCCTACTACGGTATCCTTGCTCCCCATGATAGTTCACCTTTCCCTTGATGGAATATTTGGTGGAGTAAAGCTCCTTTGAGAGTAGTGTTCTTTGCGTGGTCGGCTGCCTTAGAGAAGATTCTATGGATAATCTGAGAAAGCAGCATATCATGGTGGTTGATTGGTATTGTATGGATAAGAAGAGCAGGAGTCAATGGACCACTTTTTACTCTATTGTGAGATGGCTAGTTGTTCTCTTTGGAACATCTTTAGCCTTATAGGGTTGGCTTGGGCTATGCCTAGTCAAGTAGTAGAACTTTTTTCCTACTTGAAAAGGCAATTTGGCAGGCTTCCAAATATTGAAATGTGGAAGATAATTCCATCTTCCCTCATGTGTTGTCTTTGGCGGGAGAGAAATGATCGGAGTATTGAAGCCCACTAACAGGCGATAGAAGAATTTTAGGATTTTTTTCTTCATGACTCTTTATCGGATTTAGCTTTGGTGCTGTAAAAAAAATATAAAAAAATATAAAAATAAAAATTACAGGAGATCTCATGTATTTTTTTCAATGGCTTAGTTTTAAGTCTAAGCTTTCCATGAGAAAAAGAGAGTGAAATTAAATATGGACCATTGAAAAAACTACAGGAGATCTCCTATAGTTTTTTTCAAATGCCTAAGCTGAATTCCTAGTTAGGTGTACATCTTGTATACTTTCTGTCTATTTGGATTGGGCTTTTTGTGATTTTTAATAAACTGCGCCTTTTGGTCTCTCTACACAGGTTTTCGACATGCAGGTAGAATTATTCCAGTAAAATCTATATTGGCTTGAATTTTGTTGAAGTCTTTTTTGTTTCATTTTATAATTAGTATTTTCTCGTTTAAATTCTATGCTTTTATGGGGGGCCATATAGTCAGCACCATTTTTTTCTTTTCTTTGTGAAAGAAACATTCACTTCTCCATTAATCAATCAAAAAGGTATTACAGATTGCTCTCTCCGGATAATCTCCGAGATATAATCAAGGATTTCTCCCAACCACTGCCTTGCAATTCCCATTTGTGCCGCCAATTTTGCGAGATGATGAGCTGCATAATTGGCTTGTCATCCCACAAAATTAATCTCCCAGTTAGCCAACCTGTTGAACATAGTTTTAGCATCTGCCACTAAATGACCAAATCTGCTCCAGTTTTCTTCCTGTGAAGGCACTACCTCCACCGAGTTTTTTGCGTCGCCTTCAATGCTTATGGTCTGCACGCCCAACTCCAGACAAAAACACAATGCATTGCCAACAGCCATAGCCTCTGCAACTGTAGGATCGACAACTCCTTGGCGAAAACAACTCTGGGCAGTCGTTACACGCCCTTCATGGTCACGGACAACCACTCCATGCCCATTCTTCCACTTTAAAGATTCAAAGCTGCATCCCAATTGGCCTTCAACCTACCCACTGGAGTTGCTTTCCATTTTTCCTCATCCCGACTTCCCTGTTGTTGCTGCTCATTAGTCTCACTGCGTAAGGCCTGACCATACTCCAAGACTGCTGTATTCACCCTTGTATCAACGTATTTGGGTGACTAAACTGCCCCCCGTGGAGCACCTCATTCCTTCTAAGCCACAGTTGGCAGTCATATGCCAACGAAAACTTTAATTTCTTCCTCATTCCCAGTTTGCAGCACCTTCTCCACCACGTTAATAAAACCTGGCCCCTTCAAGGAACTCTTTTGGAATTTTTTACAGCTAGCTCCCCATACATCCATTGCGGATGGGCAAGTCCACAATATATGGATGGGTGTCTCTGCCTCTAATCCACAGACCGGGCATAATGGATCCTGCACAACTTTACGTCGCAACAGATTATTCCGAGTGGGTAGAATGTCGTGACAAGCTCGCCAAATGAAATTCTTCTCCACATTTGGAATTTGCAGTTTCCAAATTAGTTTCCACACCTCACTCTTATGCATGCCCGTAGAACATTCTGGCTTTTGTCTATCCTCCATTTCTTTGGCCAAGTGATAGGCACTCTTGACTGAAAAGAGCCCATTTGACGTACCCCTTCAAATCATCATATCCGCTTGATTAGTACTACTGAGCGGAATTGATTTAATGGCCACCACTTCATCCTCATATAGTCGGCACTTAATTTTGATTCAAAGACCAATTTGGAAATATCCATTTAATCACTCGATTGCATTTAATAAATGACATAGCTATGCTGGCAGAAGATAATGAATTGGCTAATAAAGACACGTCTTAATATACTAGGGTTTTTTCTTGATAAATTTGTCATACAAAGCATGTATCAGAATCTTTTTCTTTGCATTTTTTGCAGGCACTTGAGCGGCTCTCCTTTGGAGGTAGTCACATTAGGGAGACAATAATTGCTCAGAGTAGGATACTGTTGTTTTGGTATTATACCACTTACCTTCTCCTTGTGAAAAACAAGCCCAAATACCAGCGGCTTGAACCACCACCTCCTAAGCAAATCCAACCAGAGCAGCAGCTTGAGCCTTTTAATTCTGACCTATTTGAAAAAGACAGCCCACTTGAACCTCCTCTGCTCAACCAAGTTGAGTCAAACCTGCAGCTTGAATCACCTCCAATTGACCAAGTCCGACCATTTATCCTAGAAGGTTTGTAACTACTTGGGCATTAATAATGTTGTTATCAGATTTACCACTATTCACTGATATATCTCATACAGGTGCTAAATAAGGAAGATGTCTTTGCAATAAAGGAGAGCATCATGCATTTTTCTGAGCTAATGAGTTGTTTTATAGGACTTTTGTCAACATTCATGTCATGATTATGTATATGCATAACTCATTAGCTTAGAAATTTCTTACTGCTTGTAGCGATACGGTTGAGAGAATTTTCATTTTTGGACATTGTAACTGGATCTGTTGGTTGGAGCCTCTTTTGCTGAGAGCTATTGATGCAGGATGAAAAATACAAGTTTTATTTAGAGTATTAGTTTTATTCGTAATTCAATAATGGGCTTGGCCCAAAGTCGGTAGGATTAGGGTTAAGCTTTTTGTTAGTCTATTTAAATGTTCTTTTGTAACAGTTTTTAATTCAAGAAAGAAGGATAATTTTTGAGTGAGATACTTTTGTAAGAGATGAGATTTCTCTGTTTGAGGTGCGACTCCTCTTGTCTTTGGCGGTAAGACTGTCAAACTCCATTGTTGGCTGGTGACACTCTGCCCAACATGAAATCTATCTTTATTTTATTTTGTTATTTATTTTACTGTTGGTTTTCCTTTTGTGTTGGGTCTGCTCAAGGATCGATTGTTTTCTCAAGCAATCGACAATATGCTACACAGCAACACAAAACCCATACCACACATAAATGCAAAAAAATCCCATCATTGCAGAATCTTCTCTTCTACAACACAACCATCCCAAGCCCATTATTGAATTACAAATATAACAAATAATTAAAATAAAACTAAAATACCTAATTCTTTATTTTTGCATCCCGCATCATCACCTATGACTAGCAAAGCTATGAAGGTATGCAAAGTCGCTTTTTCCCTCATCTTCGGTAGATTTGGCTGTGAACTGTACACTTGATTTGAAAAACGAGAATCTCACAACTTAATTGAATTGAAACTATTCATCAAATGCTTGGATGCATCATGCATGGCGGGCCCTATTTGCTCGAGCAAGTTCCATGGCAGCCCGAGCAGGTAGGGCCGGACACTTGTCCAAGTAAGTGGAGCCTGCGCATGCACTTACATACCCTGCTCTGTTGCAGTGCAATAGGAGAAGACCATTGCAGTGCAATGGAATGCTATACCACTCTGAATAGGTATCAAAAGACCCATCAACCACATTGTAATTTCTCTTACAAAAAAAATAAAAACACATTGTAATTTAGTTGACCTTCATATGCGGTCGCATCCCACGAACTCCCCCACAAAAACCAATTCAAACCATTTCTATTCATTTGAAAATCACTATTCGATCTCTCCCTCTAAAATACGAATAAGCATTTCTTTTTCTCTCTCGGTTTTTTTTTTCTTCTTTTCTGTGCTGTAAGCCGCCGCCCTTTCATTTGTCAAGAGAAACTTCTTATCTAGAGGAGGAGAAGGGCCACACGCCACCCTTCCAGATCGACCAACTCTTAACTTTCTAGAATCACGCGCAGACATATCATTGCCATTTTCCCACGCGGTACGGCCCAGTCTCACCCTCTCACGTGCAATTCCCTTCCTATATAAAATACAAACCACACCCAATTTCCTTCCACCAAATCAGCCACCTCAAAGCTCCAACGCCCAAGAAAATGCAAGCAATTACTTCTCTACATTCCCTTGTGCTTTGCAACTCATTGCACCGGCCGAAGATAATCGGGTTTGGGTTCAAGCAACTCCATAGGCCTACCAGAACCGCCATGGTTTATGCATCGAACAAGGATGCATACGGCCACGATTACGACGGGAAGGTCGTCGACGAAAACATGGTCGTTCTCCGACAACGAATTCACGAGATGAGGATGGAGAAGATGAGCCACGAGCCGCCTTCTCATTGGATGGAATGGGAGAAGCAATATTACGTTAATTATGGTTCGCATGTTTGCGAAGCAATGCAGTTGTTGCAATCCCAGGTGATGAATACAAGGCCTAGCTTGGCTTTGGGAATGGTGGCTCTTATTATGCTCAGCGTCCCAACTTCAATGGTGCTCATTGTGTTTCATTTGGTGGAGTTAGCTGGGATTACTCCTTAGCTAATTTGCCAAATTTTGTAACATTTGTACACATATATTTCACTCTTTTAACGGTAATTCATTTTAGGGGAAAATATATTTTACCTCTCCAAGTTTAATCATTTTTTTTCATATTGTCTCAAATATTTAAAAAGAACAAACAATTGCTCAAATTTCAATGGTTGGCAAATTTGCCTATCATTTAGTGTTTTTCGTCTTTCTTTACGGAAAATCATCCACATGCATGCGACACTTGGATTTTTAGGGGATGATGTCCCCAAATTGCCCCCGGAGTAGTGTTAAAAAAAAAAACTTGTTGGAAAAACTTCACTTTAAACCTCTGAACTACTGCGCATTTTGAAAGACTTCCCAAAATTTAAAAACTCTCAATTTACACCCATGAACTTTCAATTTCAATCAATTTGTCATCCTCCGTTAGTTTTAGCCATTAACTTTTAACGGAAATGCCCTAAAAAGACCGAATTACCCTTCGATTTTTAACTTTTTTTTAAAAAAATTAATTTGAAGTTTATTATTATTTTTTTAAAAAAAAAATTGAAGGGTATAAACGTCATTTTATCACTTTTAACGTTTAAAATCTGACGGAAGTGAGTAAATTGATTCAAATTGAAAGTTCAGGGGTGTAAATTAAGAGTTTTTGAATTTTGGGGAGTCTTATCAAAGTGTGCGGTAGTCTAGGGGTTTAAAGTGCAGTTTCTCCAAACTTTTTAAAACGGTTAATACAAAATAAACAATATTTAAAAAATAAATAAATAAATAAAAATAAAGAATGGTAAAAAAAAAAAAAATTGACGGAGGGTCTTTTTCACCAAGTTGAAACTTCCGCGGGAGGATCCGGCTTACATGCTGTTATTTTAACATGTATGCTATAATTTAAGCAACGGTCAAGATTGAATCCCAAAAAAAAAAAAAAAAGAGAGCCTCAAAGATTGTCCCTTCTCGACCTTTTTCTCTTAATTATATGAATCTTCCCATACATGTTATTTTGTTGTTCAAAAGAATATTGTCCTCACATGTAAAATTATGTGATGATTTCAAATGAAAGTATTTATGATTTTATGAGAGGAATATTAAACATTGATGATTTTGTATCAAGATTATAACCTTTACACCTAAAAACATTCTTAAACGTTTCTAGGAGTTGTAGAACTTATAGGAACATTTTTCTTTTGATTGGATTACGTGCAATGGGCTCGGAAGACCCAAAACAAGAGTTGGATTGGGCTTAGGACTGTTCCTTGCTGGGTGAAAATACACTCCCCCGCCCGCGGTGCAAAGTTAGATCAATTTTTTCGATATTGCCTCAAATATTTAAAAAGTGGCAAATCCCTCATGTCGGCGAGAATTTGGCTTACATATTGTTATCATGTATGCTGTAGTGTAAGCAACGGTTAAGATTGAATCTCAAAATTGACTTACTTTAAAAAACTTTTAATATGAAATAAAATAAAGAAAGATTTTTAGAGATTCAATCTTTGATCGTTACTTAAACTATAGCATGCATGTTGTTATTTTAATAACAGCCTCAAAAACTTTTTGGTAACAAGTTTAGGCTTTAGATAAAACTTTACATCTCACAGTTAGCTTCCTCGTTATGGTTTGACAACTGAAAAAAATAAAAAATAAAAGAATTATAGTTGACTACAACCATGAACCATCTGTCCACCGCATCAAAATGTATATTTTTTAAAGCCTTTTTTTATTTTTATAATGTACACAAAATTCAACAATAGTTAATTATTTTGAAGAACAAATAAATATATATATTTATCGGCCTGCTTGAAACCCATTAAGCAGGCAATAATTCAAAAAAAGTCAACAGTAATAGCTTTTTTTTCCCATAACTTATTAAGTAAGAGATGGACTTGAGAAAAAGAAAATCCTTAATGATTATTAGATGTATTAATTACTTTTTCTCGAGCTGAGATGTACCATGCAAACCATCCGATCATGCTCCTCCATTATTTGTTCTTAATCATCATTTGACCAGTTGAGACACGTGTTCTTAAGACATTGGTTAATCACATGCCAGACATCACTTTTCTAATATCTATAACCATATTGTATAAGTCTATAAATAATATCACTCATATTTCTCACATCTATAGCGTTAATGGAATCCACTTCAATTCTCTCTTCCCCCCTTCTTTCTCGCAGACCAAAAAATGGCCGCCTCTGTCATCCAAAGAGAGCATCCGCCAGAGTTTTTGCGTCGAGAAAAGAAGCTCGCGACCAAAATCATTGCGGCGGCGGCAGCCGGTTAGTGGACGGAAGCATGATTGTTCTCCGGAAACGAATGCATGAGATGAAGATGATGGAGAGGAACTATGAGCCACCGTCCGATTGGATGGATTGGGAGAAGCAGATTTACACAAGCTACGATTCGTTTATATGCGAGACGATGGGTTTGTTGCAAATCCAGCTGATGAACACCAGGCCAAGCTTGGCTCTAGGAATTTTGGCTATGCTAATTTTGAGTGTGCCAACATCGACCGCTCTGGTTTTGTTTTATTTGACGCAGATTACTAAGGTTGTCTTGGCTTAGATTCACCTAATTGGATAAACCATGTTTTTTTTTTTTTTTTTTTGAAGTTATTTAGCCAAAATTAGTGCTTGCACTGCCAATAAAATTGGATAATTTCTAATTTCTTGGCACATCTTGAATGATTTGAGTTCATCTATATATACAGGAACTTGCAAGAGTAATTATGCAAAAATATGGTGTGAAAGTTGATATAATAGCGGTTACATCACACCATGCAATTCCATACAGCGGTTAAACTAATAAGAAAAATATGAATTTAACCATTTAATTATTATTTTCGATTAAACTGATAAAAAAATATAAATTTAATCACTTAATCATTACTTTAATAATACAAACATATAAACATATTATCTTCCATATACATAAGGAGACCTTCCTATCAATTCACCTCATTAGTGATAACAATTCTTGAATTATTGCTTCCTTTCCCAACAAGAAATTAAGTAGAAATAAATATTGCAGCAGCATCAATCTCAATGATCCAGTTGAAGCTTGATCACATTTTATGCGCAATCATAAAGAATACGACTTCCCTTCAAATTAGTTTAGAATAAATTTTTTTCGACCTACTCTAATAAGTAACGAGCGTCATTCAACATTTATAAATTTTTAAAAAGTTAATGTATCAGTTCCTAAATTAGTGAAATAACACTTACTAACATATTAAAAAAAATAATAAGAAATAACACTTGACACTTATTAAAGTAGATCGAAGAAAATTTTCTTCCGTCCAAACATAATTGCTTCTTTCCCAAACCAATGCAACTCCTTTAATTGCTGCAGACCGATTAATACCTGGAAGACAAAACAAAAGGTTAGTAGAAATACACTCTATTTATTCCTGCGTTTCAAAATGATAATTTAATTTTGTCTGGCTTCCAAAAGATAAACACGATATATATATCACCTACAATATAAAATAAAATTTTAAAAAAAAAAAAAAAAACAGTAGGAAAAATATCCCTAAAAGTAAATAAATCTATTATCAACAGTCATAACATCTCTAACATAAACAAAAAAAATAAAAATAAAAAAGATTTAAGGTTTTGGAGTGCAGGGAGCTCCCTTCAGTCCAAGACGTGAGAGCTTCAAGTGATCACAGCTCCTGCATCGTTGGATCAAAAACACACCTTCCACGTATCGGTGAGTTGTCGAGCCAACGAGTCAGCAGCTGAGTTTCAGCCCCTTAAAACTGCCTCGGACTGGACTAAAGAGAGCTCCTTCTTCCATAAACCCTCAACTCGATCTCTCACAAATATTATTGCATGGCATGAGAAAGGAGAAGATGGGGGAAGGTACGAGGAATGAGTGGGAGGCAATGGGGGGCTTTTATATGTAGAGGAGGAGCGAAACACGACATGCAAATCTAAATGCAGCCTGAGAGAGAGATTTGGGGCAGGCGTCTTATTAATCATTTCTACGTTGTTTCAAAATTAATATATGTATAAAGCTCTTTCAACTCGAAGCAGACAACTCCCTATGCTTCGTACTCTGCTAATATCTTGTCATACAGCTGGACGGCTCATCAAATTTGATAGAGCAATTTAACAATCATCTTAATTTAATGTGTTATGGTCCAATGAAGAATGTGGAAATTGAGAGGATTATTTAGTGCAATTACGAGGGATTATTTGTTCGAGGATTTTGCGGCCAAGTATTTTCTCTTAAAAGCATTTACATTCGATTCAACATAATAGTTTTTTTTTTTTTTTTTTTAGTTAAGTAATGGGGTTAAAATAACTCTTTCATTCAGCTTAACAAACTAGTCAAGAGTTTGCTGAGAAGCTACAATGCTCAACAACTTTGTTGAGCAGTACAATGTATAATTTTATTAATAAAAAAAAAAAATCATTTCATCATCTCAAGCTCTAATTAAAAATTATTTAAACTTCTCTCTATTCTCTCGTAGAACTACATAAAAAATAAAAAATAATAAATTTTAAATAAAATCTTAAAATGTTGAGTCAGATGTAAGTACTTTAAAAAAGTTGATAGTTAAAATAAATAAAAAATAAAAAAAGGTGATATTTTGATTAAATTTAGTTAAACTTTTGTTGAACCGAACGTGAATGCTCTAATTACATTGAAAAAGTGAAATGGAGAGGACTTTTTTTTTTTTTTTTGTGAGAAGGAAGGAGCTGAAGCAAACAAGGATTCAGCAGACCAGGGACATGATCTTTTATTTTTTATTTTTATATATTTTTAAAAAAAAAAAAAAAATCAAACATTTTATTTGAAATTCGGGCAAAATATCCTCCACAAAGGACGCATTAGATGGCGACGCTACCGGGAAGAAATGTGCAAGCTGTTGCACTAACAAACAAACAAGGAATTGAATCACGCGGAAATTGTTGTGAAATTAAAGGTAAAGTTAAAATTTTATAAAAATAAGTCAAGGATATAATAGTTATCGTATAACTTTTAACGTTTAAAAACTAACGAAAATGTTTAAATTGACTGTAATCAGGGACGGAATCAGCCTTGAGACTGGGCAGGGGCCATGGCTGAAAAAATTTAATGGGCAAGAGCCCATTAGCAAAAAAAAAAAAAAAACCATAAAAAAATTATTTTTACCTTAAAAAAAAAAAAAATTGTCATTTGGGGGGGCCCTGGCAGGGCCTCCTGCCAGTCCCCCCCTTCCTCCGTCCCTAACTGTAATTGAAAGTTGAAGGTTCAAATTGAGAGATTTTAAATTTTGAGAGAGTCTTCTCAAAACACGCAGTAGTTAAGAGGTTTAAAGTGAAGTTTTTTATGAATATGATTAAGTATGTTTTTAAGTAATAAATATGATTTTTCCCGAATGCCTTATTATATGTCACAAAGCCAAAAAGCAAAGTTTAAATTTGCAGTAGACGCAAGTGTTCTTCCATTCCAAGTGGGTTTCTTTTATAGTCATTCATAGAAGTCTGAAAAAGGGTTTACAAAAACTTCCAATTATAATATGGAGCTAGCTTTGCAGTTGCAGGTCCCAAGAGGAGGCTTTTTCCTTTTAAATCTTTTTCCTATATTACTATTTTGCTGCTTTGCCTTGATCCCAAAAGAAATCATATTTGATGTCTGATATTCAGGTCATGTAGATTTATGAATCTTTGTTCACAAGCTGACTAGAAAGCAGGCAGACTAGTTCCTTCCCAACTATTTTTTATTTCTCTCCAGCTTTGGTTGGATTTCCGCCTGCTGTAAATGGTTGTTGAATTTCAATTCCAACCAAATCAGTTCATTTGGAAGCCCTTGACAAAGATGATTGTGTACTCTTTGGCAGAAGCTCAGGTGTGTTTTGGAGGTATTGATTGATTCGTGTTGAAGATGAGTTAAAAATGGTGTACCTGAGCTGCCACACTCACTTACTGTCTCCTAAGAACCAGGGAATCTTACTATCTAACCCCCAAGTACCACTCCGTCTTGTCATTTCACTCACTTTTGCATTTTCTACTTTTTCCAATTTTTGTACACTTCTCAGCACGAGTGTCAGTCTCTTCAACATCTTCCATATATTTAGGGTTTAAACCCTTTTTTTTTTAAAAAAAAATTATTTTATAATAATTTTTTTATATAAATAATAATAAAAATAAAGAAGTTTAATTATAAATGGACCCACACTCTCATTTTCACTTTCATATTTGTAGGTGACACACCGACGTGACTAGTCACACCACTTTTATCATCATTGAAAAATATACTTAATTTTAATAATATTTAATTGAATCTTTTTATTTTATATTTTTATATGTTACTAAGTGAGTTGGAAAAGTACAAAAACTTTTTATTTAGTGATCTCCCTGAGAACTCAAGATCATAATTTTTGCTGTCCCTTTTTTTTTTTTTTTTTTTTTCGGTTTTGGTTTGGTTTGGTTTGGTTTTCGATAACTTTCAAAGAAATCCAAATCATATATGAGCAAAATAAGGAGATTGCTTTTTGTTTCTCCTCCACAAAAGGAGAGAGAAATCCTCAAATCTCTCCCTCCAAATCTCCCCCACCGACGGGGAAAAGGATCTTCTCCATTTTAAAATTTTTCAATTTTTTTTCATTTAGTGCATTTTGAAGGGTTGTGTTGTCCAAAAGTTTTAATGATGGTGGTGCATTAAATGCAATACCCTTCAAAATGCACTAAATAGAGGAAATTGAGGGATTTTGAAATGGAGAGAATCCTATTCCCACCCACGGGCCACTGCCACCCACCGTCGACCCTCTCTCTCTTGAAATGTCAATATTGTTCTAAACGTACGCTTTGACCGAAGAAATCAATCAAACATATGAGACCAAATCCAGAGACCCCCAAATGGAAAACCCAATTAAGAAGATGGAAAAAATATTAATTTGTTCTATAGAGACCCCAAATCCAGATTTGGCCTCTCTCTGGAAATTTTTCACACCTTACCCCCCGTCGACGCTCTCTCTCTCTCTCTCTCTCTAGATTTTTTTATTTTTTTTGTATTTTAGATTTAATTTTTAAATTAAATTAATAAAAAAAATTAATATGTTGACGTGGCAAAACGATGTGTTTTAATTAGGACTAATGGCGGTTAGAAAATTTTGACGGTAGGGAATTTATTGGCATTTCGATTGACCTAGGGAGTAAATTTTTGAAAAGAAAAAAAAAAAAAAAAAAAAAAAAAAAAGACATAGTGAGGTTTTAGTTTTGGCTAGTTGACTCAAAGACTTATAATATATTTACTCTTGTTAAAATTATACTTCCTCAGGCATATACAATAGTAACAATCCCACGCATGTTTAGCTGCATTATAGTTTTAATTTTTTGCTTTTACTTTATAGTCAGATTTGTTTAAGATTGCGTTAAAAGAGTTTTAAAAGTATTTTTAATACTTAAATAGTTATTTAGACAACAAAGTTTTTTTTTTTTTTTTTTTTTTTGACATGTCCACACAAGAAGGGGGAGGGGGATTCGAACTAGTGACCTTCGCTTTATTAGGCGTGATCCCAACCGATTGAGCTACCTCTTGGGGACAACAAAGTATTGGTTTGCTAACAAAATTTAAAAAACACTTTTTTGTTTAAAAGCTTTCAAAATTGCATTTTAGGAAAAGTTTGAAAATGGTATATTTTCTAAAAAGTTCTTTCAGGCTTTTTCTATAAACAAAAATTATATTTTTAAACACAATCACAAATAGGCTCTTAGTAGTGCACACTAAAAAGTGTTGCAATTTTAGATGCTTTGTATTGTATACTTTTGTACTAGTGCTTTAATGTTAAATTATTAATGTATAAATTATGACATATATTTATGAAGTCCGATATATATACTTTTTGTCACACATATATTGTATTATAATTTTTATTTTGAATTGTGTTTACCATATTTTTATATATTATAATAAAAAGAATATATAAAGAGAAAAAAAAATTATTATCATTTTATTTTATTAGTTTGGGAACCACCCCAACTAAGACAAACTTCTAGATCCGCCACCGGAAAGATGATGGATCATCACATCTCTTAGGGTTTATGACTTTGTTAGAGAATCTTTTATAATGGCTCTAAGATTTCATGGATTGGCATCCGAATCAAGTAGTTTCTGCATGTCACTTACTCCTAAAATTCACTACAAAACCATTTGCTAAACAAAACAATACCTCCAACACATGTGTTGGAATGAAGCTACTAGCTTCTTTAACATCCAGCCTAATTTCGACGGTGACTTTTTGGAGCAAACTTTCTTCTTTTGCTGGTACGTGGTAACAAAATGTTGTGATGATCATACCAAATATCTTTTCCATCTGCATTTATTAACAAGCTCTCGAACAAGTTTTTATTAGCCCAAGTGTTGGAATATTTCAATAAAGATGTGTTATTTCTCCTTAACATGTATAAATAAAATATAAGAATGACATACCTCTATTATTCTCAGTACAAGCTTTTAATATATGTCTGACGAATCTCATGTAGATGCCCAAACATATAGAAAAAAAATTGTGTTTTGTGTGTAGAAAGAAACTATTACATTCAACACTATTTTCACATAATGACCTAATGAAGCCTAATTGCCAAACTTTATTTATCTATAAGGTGAGAGTAAATAGCTTCTTCATATGTTCACAAAAATTGATCCATCCCATTATGGAATCCCGATCTCCTTGAATTCTTAGAGAATTCGAGTTTCTCAAATTTCTAAATCTGGTCGTCTATTCTATCTAAGGATTAAAAAAAATGCCATTTTTTTGTCTTATTAAGGAAATGTAATAACTCATTTTCTCCCCAAAATAAAAATACAAAACAATGATGTTTTCTCTCTAGCAAAACCCTAGTGGAGAAGGACCAATGCTTTCCAGGTAGCGGTGAGTCTGTGAAAGGCAACAGTGCTGTTTTTTGTAATTTGAAATCTCAATTCTATGGAGGAGGAAATACCAAAGATGTGGGAAAACCTCAACCTCAATGAGGATGAGGAGGTGGAAGTGGGAATCAAAAGTTTTGAACTAGAAGAAGGGGAAAAACGGGGACGAGCATGTATTGTGGAAAATTGATTGCGAAAAGAATGAAGAGCAAGGAGACCCAAAAGTCCACATCGACTCAATGGTAGAAACTAGCAAACGACCCTCAAGGTCTTTGGAGAAAACATGTTTCTAATTGCAATTGAAAATCCAAGGGATAAGCAGATGGTGTTGGAGGGGAGACCGTGGGTGTTTGAAGGGTGCTTGTTCCTGACAGAGGATTAAATAGGAATTGCTCAGCCAACCAAGTTCTTGTTTGACAGAGCCGCCTTCTGGGTTCGGATGATCAACCTACCTCTGGCTTGCATGGGGCGTGAAATTGGCAGAAAGATTGGAGAGACGGTTGGAGTGGTGAAGGCTGTTGATATAGATGGCGACGGGATGGACTGGGGAGAATTTCTCCGAGTCAAGATTCATTTAGATATAACAAAGCCTCTTCCGAGGGGATGGAAACTCAATATTGAAGGAAAAGTGAAGTGGATCCCGTTTCAGTATGAACGCTTACCGAAATTTTGTTTTCACTGTGGAATTATAAGCCATGGTAGAACTGGCTGTACTAAGAAAAGTGATCTACGACACCCAGAGACCAAACCTCAGTATGGGCCTGGACTGTGGGTGCCTTCTCCAACACAAATGTCTAAACGTAACAAAACGATGCAGAGGTGAGGATAGGCCAATTCAGACCAATCTCCAACAGGTGAGCGGGAAAGGAGGTATGGGAGGAGTTACACTCGAGAATATGACCGGAAAAGGGACGAAACAGCATATGATGCTACCAGAGAAACCTTTCTAACCAGTCAATCCCAATCACCTAGAAGGAAAGAGGGGGATTTTCCAGGAGAATCATTTCCGGCCAATCAATCCCGATCACCTAGAAGGAAAGAGGGCGAGTATTAAGGAGAAATTCAATGAGGCGTAAAGGGCAAGAGTGCAACGGATGAATCCCACCAGGATACTCCAGCTATTAGGCGTGATTGTAAGAGTTCCCAACAAGAGCGATATCTGGGTATTAATGCTGGAGAAACAGATGGGAGTCAAATGTTATGAAAAAGGAAAGAAACAGAAGGTGCGGGTAACGGCTCTTTGGTAGGGAACCTTCAAGAAGTTAGTGGAAACACGGGTCATACTTCAAGCCCGAGGGGAGCTGGATACCCAGGCCCAAGCCTAGCTGACATAGCCAGAACGATGAAGGTGGCCCAAGATACAAAGGGCCAGAAAAAGCACTGATATCGTGGAAAAGAAAATTTGTTGAGGATGTTGAATCACAAGCGCCTATGTAGGAAAACAAGAAACAACGTGGTTTCAGCAGTGAGGATCAGGTATGGATAAAGGAGAAAAAGTTAAGTGGCAAATTGAGACATTCCAATGGATTGGGAGTGGCGGAGGCTAGGAAACAGCCCCGCTGACCGCAATGACGACCCTCAATTGGAACTGCCAAGGGCTTGGCACCCCATTGACAGTTAGAGACCTGAGTCGTTTTGTGAGGGAAAAGAAACCCAACTTAGTTTTCCTTATGGAAACCAAGCTTTGTCAGAATAAAATGGAAGTAATTAGATGCAAATTGGGATACCATGGTTTATTTGTGGTTGACTGTATTGGAAGAAGCGGAGGGTTGAAGTTGTTATGGGATTCGGAGACGAAAGTGGAGATCCAGAATTTTAGTCTGATAAGTGCCAAATATTGCATATTTGGACCCCTTTATTTACATTAGTTAATCCTTTAGATGTGTCATTATTTAATATTTTGTGTTAGTTTTATGTTTTTAGTATTTTGTAGGTCGTTGAAGAAAAACTACAGTTTTAAAGGAAAAAATGCAAAGTTTGGAAGAAAGCATACTTTGAGAAAACCTAAATGATGTGATTAAGTTTAACAAATCCAAGAAAAAGGTTAAATCGGATTAAAGATCAGATTGGATTAAATTTCATATTGGATAAGATTTCGGATTGGATTCAAATTCAGATTCTGCACATGTCTCAGTATTTTGACCATAAATTTCCCTCTCAAATATTGGATTGAAGTGATTCAAGAAGCATTGGAAAGCTAACTCAAAATAATACAATTCTATTTGAAATAGGATTTTCCTAATTCGGACGGTTACTATGCCAAAATCACCCCGCACTAAAAGGACGCAAATCTGGACGAATCCTATTCCGATTTCAGACTTCTATTTTGACTGGGAGACAGACCTCCAAATTATCTAGGTTTAATAGGGCTTCTAGGATTTTCCTAAGCCTATAAATAGACTTCTTTGCATTCAAGAAAATATATACAATTCTAGAGACTAGTTTTGGGATACAATTTTGGAGACAAAATATAATCCACAGCTTTTCTGTTAGTTTAGTTTTTTTTTTTTAGGTTTAGATTTTAGTTTCATAGTCATGTGGAGCTAAATGCTCAACTAAGGTTGGGGATGAAGCCTCACCGATGAAGAACAACATCGCTTTATTGTAAGTTTTTATTATTCCGATTTTATTGGTTTATTATTTCAATTGTTTTACTTCTTTTTAATATGTAGCATGATTCTTGGATATCTTGTTGTGATTCAAGGATACACTTGATGATTTAGGATAATTTCACATAATTGATTACTTGGTTTTTAACTCATAAAAATTGGATATCCTTTGTGATTTGTTCTACGGATACATTTGGTGTTTCAATTAAATTTGGATTCATTTTGTGATTTGGTCAATAAATGGATACATACGATGTTTTTGATTAATTCTTTGAAGCATAGTAAAACATACATAAGATTTAAATTGTGAAAACTTTGGATTAATATTGATAAATATATAATATGTTGTTATGATTTTGTGAGTGTAGATTCCGCATCCTTAGTGACTTTATCTATTGATTTACTTAGTTTATGTAGTTTATGTTTAGTCTTCTAATTTTCAAAAATCAAAATTTAAAACTCTTTTGGAACTATGTTAGGATTTAATTAGTTTAAATATAAATTGCTATTTCAATAATACAATTCTCTGTGAGATCGGCCTCGCACTTGTAATCCATTAACTACAATTGATTCCTGCACTTACGAGTTAATATAAATTGACACATCAATCAACATCATATAAACACTATAATCAAAGTTCCCATGGATACCCCACCATGGAAGCTTATAGGCTTTTATGGACATCTGGTACTGACTAAACGTCACACAACATGGAGTCTACTAAAAATCTTAGCGCAATTTAAGCCATTGCTATGGGCTTGCATAGGTGACTTCAATGAGATATAGACATCTTCGGAGAAGTGGGGAGGCAATGTGAGACATAAACATCAAATGCAGAACTTCCAACAAGCCTTGGAGGATTGCAAGCTTACTGATTTGGGATTTTATGGCCCAAAGTTTACTTGGAGAAACTGTAGGGAATGGGAGAATTTTATAAAGGAAAGGCTTGATAGGGGTGTGGCAAACCAAGCATGGAGGGATATGTTTCCAACAGCCGAGGTGCAAGTGGAAATTGCTATAGGGTTTGACCATTCCTCTATTATTTTACATCCTACAAGTACGGCGAGAGATAGGAGGTATGGACAAAAATTCCGGCATGAGGCAAGTTGGACTCTTGAAGAGGAATACCCAGTTGTGATTAAGCAAATATGGGAACAACCAAGTTCGGGTGGCAGCCACTGGGACAAGTTGGGCGTGAAATTAATGGGTTGCAGGAGACCATTAGTTCAATGGCAAAAAAATAAAAAGGACCCAAAATTCTCGAAGCTTAAATCCAAGCTCTTGGAGTTGCAAGGGAGGGAAGGGTTGGCTTTGTGTGAAGAGGAAAAACATGTTCAAAAGGAGTTACAACTACTTTTGGACAAAGATGACGTTAGATGGAGGAAGCGGGCAAAGAAGGTGTGGCTAAAAAATGGGGACCGGAATACTAAATACTATCACGCATGTGCAAACACTAAGCGACAGAAAAATTTCATATACACGATTATGGATGTGGAGGGGCAGAAATGGTAGACATCAGAAACAGTGGCCATGACTTTTGTTAACTATTTCTCTGACTTGTTTAAAGCAGGCCAGAGAAGGACATGGAACCATGCCTTAGACACCTTGGGAGTCTCGGGGGAGATGAATGCTGAATTATTGAAGGGGTTTACCAACGAAGAAGTAAGTGCGGCAATTTTACAAATGGCTCCTCTTAAAGCTCCGGGCTCGGATGGATTCACGACATAATTTTTTCAAAAAAATTGGGCAACTATTGGGGAAGAGGTATGTAAAACTGTAATTGAGATTTTAAATTTGGGAGTGATGCCTACTACTTTGAATTTGACGCATTTAGTCCTTATTCCTAAGACTAAAACCCTTTCACGTGTCATTGAATTCCGTCCGATAAGCTTATGTAATGTGTTGTATAAAGTATTCTCCAAGGTCCTTGCCAATAGATTGAAGAAGGTTTTACCATTTATTATTTCCCCAACACAAAGCGTTTTTATCCCGGGGAGGTTAATTTTAGATAACATTTTAGCGGCTTATGAGACTCTCCACACTATGCATTCCGGTATGAGGGGGAAAAAGGGGTTCATGGCGGTAAAGCTTGATATGAGCAAGGCATATGACCGGGTAGAATAGAGATTTTTGAAAGCAATCATGAAGGCATGGGTTTTGATGATCGGTGGATTTGCCTGATTATGATGTGCGTAACATTGACTCAATATGCGGTCTTAGTAAATGGAACTCCATGGGGCAAAATCACTCCATCCAGGGGTCTCAGATAGGGAGATCCTATCTTACCGTATCTTTTCCTGATCTATGCTGAGGCTTTAAGTTCCATGCTGACTAATGCCAATTGTAAGGGGAGGTTGTCGAGCGTTCCTACTTCCAAAAGAGGCCCCCATATTAGCCACCTGTTTTTCGCAGATGATAGTTTATTGTTTTGTAGGGATAATCAATCACACTGGAGTGCCATGACGGATATATTGAAGATGTATGAAGGGGCATCCGGACAAAAAATGAATACAAGCAAGACTTCCATTTTTTTCAGTAAAAATACTCCAATGGAGGATCAACGACAGATTTTGGAGATATCTAGAATACCAACCACTCAACAATATGACACATATCTGGGGCTCTCGGCACTTGTGGGGAAGTCGAGAACAACGGCTTTTCGAAGTATCATTGAATGGATATGGAAGCGACTCCAAGACTGGAAACTACAGTTCCTATCTCAAGCTGGAAAAGAAGTTCTATTGAAGGCGGTCATTCAAGCGATACCTACTTATTGCATGAGCGTGTTCCTATTTCCAAAGGCCTTATGGTTGGAAATAAATTCTCTCGTGCAAAAGTTTTGGTGGGGCCATAAGGAGAAGGAGAAAAAAATTGCTTGGATGAGTTGGAGTAGAATGGGGGTCTTGAAAGGGCGTGGAGGCATGGGGTTTAGAGATTTCAATTGTTTCAACAAGGCCCTCTTGGCGAAACAGGTGTGGAGAATGTGGAAAATGCCAGACAGCCTCATTGCAAAAATTATGAAAGCAAAGTACTTCCCAGATTGTTCCATTCTTGAAGCTTCAAAGGGAAAAATGCCATCTTTTGCTTGGAGAAGCATCCAAAGTGCTTGTGATATTGTTCGGGAGGGCCTTGTGTGGAGGGTGGGGAATGGTGAGAAAAGACATATTTGGCATGATAAGTGGTTGCCTGACCCGAACACCTACAAGATTCAATCACAACTGGCGGTGCTTGCACCATCGGCTAAGGTGAATGAACTTGTGGATAGCAATACAAGGTGATGGAATGTCAATCTCATAAAACAGATTTTTTCACTAGCTGAAGTGAAAATAATTCTATCCATACCTCTTAGTAGCACAAATCAGACGGATGGTCTGTTGTGGAGGGGTACGGTAAAGGGTGAATTTTTGGTTCGCACCGCTTATCACTTGCAAAAGGAGAAGAAGGAAGAGGGTCGAGCCGAATGTTCAACCTTGAATTCAAGTGGTGATGTGTGGAAGAAGATATGGAAAATGCAGGTGCCAAATGTAGAGAAAAACTTTCTCTGGAAGGCTTGCCATGATATACTACCTACAAGAGAAAATCTGCACAGGAGGAAGGTTATCGATGATCCGACGTGTCCCATCTGTGGACTAGAGGTTGAGATGGCTTTCCATATTCTATGGCATTGCCCATCAACCATGGATGTGTGGTGTGAAGGGGATCGTAAATTCCAAAAAAGTTCTCTCAGTGGCCCTCATTTTGTATAGGTTGTGGAAGGAATGTTCAGCCTGTGTCATAGTGAAGAGATGAGAATGTTTGTTGGTATGGCAAGAAGGATATGGCTACAAAGGAATGAGGTTGTACATGGTGGGTCTTTTTCCTCTCCAAAAGAGCTGCTTATATGTACAAAGGGGGCACTCCTAGATTACCAATAAGCCCATGTGAAACTGATTCCGACTAGGGTCTTGCCCATGCCGGATTCGATGTTGACACCTCTAAATGGCTGGATTCTTGTGAATTGGGATGCTTCTCTTGACTAGGAAAGAGGAAGGGTTGGTTTGGGTGTGCTGCTGTGGGACCATACATGGAAGATGATCATGGCGAAATGTCTCACACGGAGAGGATATCTGAGTGCTGCAGATGCGGAAGCTATGGTAGCAATTACAGCCACTCAAATTTGCCGCACTTGGGGTTTTGACAGGGTGTTGTTTGTGGGTGATGCAAAGGTGGTTGTTGATGCGATACAGAATGGGGAGAGGAGCTGGAGTCTGTGACATCCTCTTATCCAAGACCTTAGTCTTCACCTACAAGAGTTCTCTCGATGGAAAATTGCTTATAGCAGTAGGGAGGCAAACTGACCAGCTCACGAGCTAGCGAAAATGGCAACGACAAATGTAATGGATGCTATGTGGGTTGTTGACCCTCCCTTATGTATTCAGAACCTTCTGGTTCTTGAGGAACCTGCTTTTGCTATTTGATTAGTAATGAAAGTCACACGTTTATCAAAAAAAAAAAATAATAATACAAAACAACGCACAAATGTTCTTATTCCTCTACCTTCTTCTTCCTCACGCGCAACGCAGAACACCCAACCATTTTTTTCAAAAGAAATTCTGGAAAAAGAAAAAAGTACGTATATTTAGCTTTTTCAAGAAATGGATTGTGTAATACTCATTTCCAGATTTTCCTCTACATAAAGGGTTTGACGTTCGTGAGAATGCTCTCCAAACGTACGTATGTAATACTCTTTCCAATAATAGGATTGTGTACTACTCTTTTCCATATTTTTTTTCTTCCCGAATTTCTTATGTTGAATAATTTCCGAACATATGTTATTATTATTATTTTTTTTTGTTTTTCACTTTGACATCAGGAAGAAGGTAAGGGAAGAAGAGCTGTGAGTTGTTTTTGTGCCTTTTTTTATTTATTATTATTTTGGAAAGAAAACGAGTTATTTTGTTTATTAATAAGATCAAAAAAAGTGGCATTTTTTTAACCCTTAGATATAATGGACGGCTAAATTTAGAAATTTGAGAAATTCAAATTCTCTAAGAATTCGAGGGGATCCGGATATGTAAATGCCTCCCCAATAGCAAAAATATCCTTCATAAAATTTAAAAAATTCTTCAAATTATATATAAAAAACTAAAAACTAATTTCTAAGGGATAAATACAAAAAAGCCTCTTGAACTGCCAACCATTTTCAAAAAAGCCCAATAGACAGGTGTAACACTTAGATACATCAAATTACCATTTTGTAACAAAAATGCTTATCCGTTAGCCTGTACCATTAGAGCCGATAAAAAATAAAATTTGACCAAAATCTTCTAAAAATACCCTGACTTTGGCAATTGAAAAACCAAATTTACAATTTCTAGTGATTAATACTAATTTATTTATATAAGACAAAACTCAATTCTGCCAATTTATATATATATAAAAGACAACTCAAATCCTTACGAAGGGATTGGGCCATTGCATTTGCAAATGAAGCATTTATGAAGAAGAAGCCAAATTTTGTGCCGTTTGCTCAGAAATACCATGGACGATGATCATCCCCTCGTAGAAGTTTTTATTTAAAAACTATACATCCAAGAAGTTTTTGACAAGTTATAGAACAAATTCACTCTAATTTTGAGCCAATTTAAAATAATTGAATTAGTTTAGTTTATCTAAACTATGTAATTTACAAAATTGGTAATTTGGTATATGTAACGAGTCTTCGTGTGGCTTGAAATTGAGATGACCTCATGTAGACTCGAGTGTCATGCCGTCGTATTAACGTGGCAATTAGGCATTGAGCTTTACCGTGTCCCTGGCCCCCCTGAATAGAGGTGGTTATCCAAACCCCGTTCATCTTTTCTCTGCAACTCAAAGCCTCGGCCAGAATCTTTAGGCCTCTCGAAGATTCACTCTTTTATGATCTGTAAGTTCTGTTTCTTTCTCTCCTTTCACTTCTGCAAATTGGGTATGATGTTACTGTGGAAAACTTCAAGAACCCATTATTCTCGTTGATTTTCTTAGAGTATAGGATAAATCTGAGATACCCTTTTCTTTTTCTGATCTGGAGAATCCCATCTCGGCTTTCACTAAATTTGACTAGGGTTTATGAAAACCCATGGTGTATTTCTTTGATATGGGTTCTTTGTGATGATCTTGTCAATAATGTGTTTATCGATTAATCTGCAATTTTTGATAATTTGTCAAATTCGAATTTGTGGGTTTTGGTTTGTGATAATCTATGTGACCCACGTGGTATTGTCACTGATTTTGTTTACATTTCTTACTAATATGTTAATTTCATTTTGGGGCACTCCAAAATTTTGTGGCGTTTACGTTATGCTGTTGTTGGTGCCATACGAACCGAAACTACTGATTTCATTCAAGTTTTTGTGAATTTGTTTGATTTTTGCAGAAAGAATTGCTGGCTTTTTAGCACAAAAAGGCAAAATGATGCGTTACTTAAATGAGCTCTATCACGACAAAATGAAGTCTAGTGGTGAAGATTTGCTTAGTGCAATAATCCCTTTGATGAAACTCCTTTCCCTCACGGTTATAGGTCTGGTTCTTGCACACCCAAAAACTCAAATAATTCCTAGAGCGACATTTAGGCTCCTCAGCAAGCTTGTTTTTGCTCTGTTCTTACCCTGCCTAATCTTTACCGAACTCGGTGAAAGCATTACACTTGAGAACTTTGCTGATTGGTGGTTTATACCGGTTAATGTGTTAGTCAGTACAGCTATTGGTTGTGTCCTTGGGTTCTTAGTCGTGGTTATTTGCCGCCCACCTCCTCAGTTTAGAAGATTCACCATTATCATGACTGCATTTGGTAATACTGGAAATCTCCCTCTTGCCATTGTTGGATCAGTCTGTCATACTGCGGATAACCCATTTGGATCCCATTGTCATTCAAGAGGGGTGGCTTATGTCTCTTTTTCTTCATGGGTTTCTGTGATTCTTGTTTATACCCTCGTGTATCACATGATGGAGCCTCCATTGGAATATTATGAGATTGTTGAAGATGAGGGTGAGATTGTTGAAGAAGGGGGTGAGATTGAAGAAGAGCAAACAGTTAATGATGCCAGTAGGCCTCTCCTTGTAGAAGCTGAATGGCCTGGTATTGAAGATAAAGAAACTGAGCATTCCAAAACACCCTTTATTGCTAGAATTTTCCAAAACATATCAAATGTTTCTCAGACTTCTTTTCCTGACGTTGAGACTACAGGAGAAGGCGGTGCAAACAGTCCTAGGTCCATTAGATGTTTGGCTGAGCCTAAAGTCGTCAGGAGGATGAGAATTGTGGCTGAACAAACTCCAATACAGCACATTCTTCAACCTCCAACTATTGCTTCTTTGTTAGCTATCATCATTGGGACGGTGCCTCAATTAAAAGCTTTCCTCTTTGGATATGATGCTCCACTATCTTTTGTTACAGACAGTTTAGAGATTTTAGGTGGTGCAACGGTCCCTTCTGTGATGCTTATTCTTGGGGGTATGCTTGCTGAGGGGCCAAATGACTCTAAACTTGGGCTTCGAACTACAGTTGGTATAAGCATAGCGAGGCTCTTGGTGCTTCCTGTGCTTGGAATTGGTGTAGTAGCATTGTCTGATAAACTGAATTTTCTGGTCCACGGTGATGCAATGTACAGATTTGTGCTTTTGATGCAATACACAACACCAAGTGCCATTTTATTGGGCGCAATTGCCAGCTTGAGGGGATATGCAGTTAGCGAGGCTTCAGCACTTCTTTTTTGGCAGCATGTGTTCGCCCTCTTCTCCCTTTCTGTGTATATTGTTATCTACTTCAAAATAATCCCATATGTTTGAGGTTTGGCTAATATTTTACTACCTCAAAGGCCCTTCAATTAGTGGTTAGTGTTTAAATATCATCAGATTACTGCTCACTCTGTCAATTACGGTATATTACTTAAATAAGATTTACATGTTTATTTGCTCTATGTGCTCTACTTGGTGCTGGTGATGGAGGTAAGTGATGCTTCTCGCCATTCAAGGATGGTTCTTTTATGAAAGTTGATTTTGTTGAATGATTAAATATGGTTCTTGTTCTGTAAAAGCTTTGTTAGCACCCAAGTTAGTCATTTTATTTTTTATTAGGCATTGTGTATAGCTCTGAAAGCTTTCTCGGGTAAAGCCATTGACTATAGTAATAGATCATTTATATTATTTTTTTCCCCCTGTAAAAGTGACTCATTCAGAAAAGGGAATATCATTAAGCAATCATTCCCAATTAGTTGACATTGCCTAAATGAATCCTGTTAAAATACTGGAAAAGGGAAGTACAGAAAAGTTCAATCAAAGTAATCTAAAGCTACTATGCTTGATATAAATATTTAGTCTTTTGGAAATATGATAGAGAAGTCCTAGACAATTAATCTTTCCAAAAGCAGTAAAATATGGCTTTTAGTTATATGGACACTGAATGCTGCAACCAAAGTTACTAAATGCACAATTCTTCGAGACTGTGACTCATTCGATAGAGTGAGATCAAAGTTACGGAAATGAGTTAGTTGATTGATTCTATTTCTATAAACTGTTTTCTGTGGTTAAGACTTGATAATTTAGCTGGTAGGCAAAAATAAGCTTGACAAAAAATTAGAAAAATGAGGTGATGGGACCGCTTTTCTAAGTAGGGTTGGTTACTGACTTCTTTTGGTTGGAGTCGGAAAATAGATTCCGAGCCAAGCCGAATGACACCGAATATCGATCAATCAGAAATCTTGGGTTGGCTTGGAATTCAGATTTACTGTTGGCTTTCGCCAGTACCTCTAAGAATGATGAATGCAAAGAAGAGGAAAAAAAGAAATATAAAAAGAAAGCACCTTGGCATATGCTTTGGTTGAGAATGTTTTAGGTTTTCAAACCTATCATGTCACCTTCTCTCTCTTTTTTTTTTTTTTTCCAAGTCCTCATGATATGTCACCTTATCACCTTGTCTCCTCTCATTTTATTTTTCCTAACGGCCTTTCACCCTTTCATTCACACATGTTGCCTTCTTCGATTTTCAGTACCTTTCACCTTTTTTTCTTTTTTGGGCAAATTAAATATAAAGAACCTTTTTCTTTGAGCCGGCCCTGCATTTGACCTTGGAAAACTTCTATGTTTGTCTTACCTAGGGAATTCAGGAAGGGTATGCGAGGGCAATATATTTGAGGGTGCTAAAAGAGCCACCTCACGTTTATTTGTTAGCATTTGTTAATTAATTAATAATTTTGTTGTAGATCCATTGCTGGTATCATGGATATGTTATTAGAATTTCATGTTGATTGTCACATGCCTAATGTTATGCTTATTTTATGAGGTATACTTGCTGAGGTTAGAAATGATTCCCACACCCAAACTGTGATTTATGTATTCATGGAAAGGTTATTTGGTGCTTCTTTTGCTAGTGATTGAGATTGTGGCTTTGGCATTAAACTGAATTTACTTTTCAGTAGCAATTTTTTCTTTTCCTGAGCACCTTTGTTCATAGAAATTTAAAACTACACCTTCACACCTTTGTTTTTGTGCACAGCAGGAAGTGTGATCTTATTCTAACATCATTTATCTACCCTCTTCCTGCATACTATTGCCTGCTGTAACGGCTCTTAAATGCTTGAGGTTTGTTTGAAAATCTTTTGCAAAAGAGAAGTGGCCATGTTCCATTGGATTACTGCCATCTTCTTGCTTGTAACATGTACCATGGAGTTGTTCAGTTTCTGTGTTTTCCGTTTCATAGCAGGTGTTGCAGGTGAAGAGGCGTATTTGCTGTCAACCAACATGTAAGCATGAAATGAGATTAATTTACTGTATTTTGTATGAAAAGTTAAGATATACAAGAGGATCCAGTTTCTACATAGATATTCATTGGCCAATCAAATAGAGCGGATCTTCTTTATGGAAAATGAGCTCTTCAATTTGGTTTTCATGTGTGGATTCAAAGAAGGATCCATGTTTATTACTTTGAAACTACAAGGTTTATATATGGTCAAAAGTTGTTGGTCCAAGGGGCCAATTCCTGGTCAAACATTGGACCTAATTCCTTGCTCCTAAGCAGAAGATTGATCAGAACTCTTGTTTGGATCAGAGAACATGGAAATCGTGTTAGAATTAGGCGGTCAAATTGAAAGTCCTTATTTCCTGTAGCTTATCCTGGATTTGGATTTGAATATGAATATTCTTGAATTTTTAATGTAAACTAGGATTCTCAATTTTCGACAAGAGATAAGAATTCAACACGAAATTAACGAGTAAAGATTAAAGGGTTTGACACGTCTAATTATAAGGGTCGGTTTAGAGTTCACTTATATAACTTTATACTTATATTTTGATACAACTCAAACTCGACACATGACATTAGGGGTTGATAATATTTGACATGACTCGCGAATTCAACATAAAATTAATGACTTAAAATTAAGGGCTTTGATCTGATTAAATAAAAAAATTAATTAAGATTGGCTTATATAATCTACAGCCTAAATCCACTGTAATTGCCACCCGTAACTTGTGTGCTAATATAAATTCAGTTTTTAAAATACAAACAAAATACAGACAGCATGCTGCTAATAGAGACAACATCTAAGAATTGAAGGTTCCCAAGAAGATGTGCTGGAAAAATATTGAGAAGCTCAAGAGGACAAAAGTCGACGATAGATTGATTTGATTACTCCAACCGAACATCTCACACAAAACTAAAAGAAAATTGGTGTGCGAGTCCATAGTCGTTGTCAAAACGGCATGATCCTGTACCTCTATTCTATTGTGCCTTCCAATAAATAAATTCAATATATATATAAATAAATAAAGTACTGAAAAAAGTCTTAAAATATTTTAATATTATATAAAGTCAACGAGATTCCACGCTAAAATTCTAAGGCAATGTAATCCAGTGGTTAGGAATATGCGGAGAATCGTGATAAAAAGCAAGCTCCACGCCTTGTTTCCCACCGCCTTCCTAAAGACGACCAAAAGTGATAGACCACTGAGGACCATGAGTATGATGGATGGACGATATTAGCCGCCCCCACCCTTTAAAGCATGCCTTGAACCTATTTAGTTTTAGTCAAATTTTCAATTATGTTATATTTATATCATTTGCCCAAAAAGCATATAAGATACACGCATTTAATTTAAATTTTGCGTATATTCCCCGACATCGCTCCCTAGTCATTCATTTTAGGAAAAATTGTAAATTATTTATTTTTTTTTTAAATAAAAAATATATATATATAATTGATTTATGTGGTTTACTTGATTTACAATTAACTCTATATGGTATCAAAATGAACTTAAAGGCCTATGAGGTATGTCAAAAAAAAAAAAATAGTTTGTACAGTCTAATTCCGTCAATTGACTTAACAGATTTTGATAGTATAAAACGTTAGAGCCAATAAAATTATGATATTTATCCCCTTTAGGTCAGTTTCACACTAACACAATTTGTTAAGTTAGTAAACAAAATTTGACTGTAGAAACTAAATTGTTTTATTGGCAATTGGCATACCTCACGAACTTTTGATTTCATTTTGATATTACATGAAGCAAATTGTAAATTAAGTAAACCACAATGACTAATTTTGTATTTTTCCCCTCATTTTAAGTCAATAAATAAATAAATATAAATTGAAGGGCGGGTTTGGTACATAAATATGGCTATTTCTTTAGGAATAGGAAGGGTTATTATTGGGAATACAATGAGTTGAAATGAAGTGACCATTCATATTTTTTTAATTTGGTGACAAAAAGTAATTTTCTAAATGAAATTAAATCAAAATTTCTAAAATACTTTTATATATATATTTCAGAACATTCTTTGGTAACTAGTCAACCTAACAGAATACCGTGAATGGATGATACCACCATTGATGACGCTTAGGGGCGGCTGCAACTATCCATTAGCCATGGACTGTGCTAGCACGACCACCCATAGTGGCACAAGGGGCAACCACACCACCTTTGATATCTGCTAAGGTGGCTGGCCACTCCTAGAATATTTTGATTTTTTTTATATAAATTTTAAGTTTGAAGAATTTTTATTTTTTTAAAAAAGATATTTTTGGAAGACCCATTTTGTTTCTTAAGGAAAACTATTCCTCAATTTAAAGGAATAGTCATTCTTCTAGCTATTCCTTCCCTATCCCTATAGAAATAGTTATTTTCGGTTTTAAGTCTTACATCACAAAGACTTTTACTATAGCTACTCCCTATTAGGCTATTACCAAACAAACCTTTAACTCTTTACTTAAATCTCTTTTAGCTTTTTAGAGTAAAGAGTGCTAAAGAGATTAAAGCATCTCCAACAGTCATTGTAATTTAACTTTTTAATTAAATTTAGCTATTATGCCATATTTTTTCTTTTCTCTGGTTCATCTCCGAGACTCCATCGAAACACCATTCTCAGCATCCAAAATATTTTTTCCTTTTCTTCTCTTTCTCTCCCACTTTCTCTTCTTCTCTCTTCTCTTTCATTCTCAGCACCCAATTTTTTTTTTTTTCCTTGAAACCTGTCTCTGAAACTCTAGGAAGCACTCTCTCAGAAATTAATTAGTCTAATTGTATGTTTTAGTGTGTTGTTTATTTTATTTTTAGAAATTTTCATTTTGTTTGACCTTTTTATTGCATTGAGTAGTTTGATTACTTTTTGTGAAAAGGGGAAATGATACCAAATCAGAACATTGGGATTTTTTTTTTCTCCCACTACAAAAAGGAAGGGTTGGAAATAAAGATATCATGATTCAGCAGAATTTTCATGATTAGTAATTATATTTTGCCCATATTTTTGTTGGGAATTGCTAAGCGTTCTTATGGTATTTTCTTAGTATTATTCTAATATGATGTGGATATTATTTTTTTTTAAATTAAAAAAGAAACTTTTCTTATTTCTCTCCCTTTGTTTTTAAAAAATATATTCACGTAGAGTTAAGAGAATACTAAGAGAACACCATAAAAACATCTAGACATTCTTTTCTTTTTCTTTTTAAATTTTTTTTTATATCATCTTACAAATTAAGTATTAAATTGTGGACTTATGTAAACCTTACATAAATCAATAATAGATCTCATAAATCTAATGGTTAATCTATTAAATTTGTAAAAAAATATAAAAAAATATGAGCCAATTATTGACATAAATCATTTCTTTCTTTATCTTTCGCAAAATTGCCTATCAATAAGTTGAACGAAAAGATATGGACAAACAATATAATAATTGCTTCGCAGCACACATTAAAATAAATAAATAAATAAAAGTTGTTTTGCACGTGATAATGTGGTCCCATGCACCTTTGTCACGTTTGAGAGAGAATTGTGGTTTGTGTTCGAATTGATTTGGGAACTCTTGATTCCTGGAACTAGTGGAGCTTGTAAAAATAGATAAAATCTAACAAAATAAAAAAGAATGCATATTATTATTATTGATTTTTTTTTATTTTTTATTTTTATGATATTAAATAAAATACTTTTTTTTTTTTTTTATTGAACTTGTGCATCTCACGGGTACGCGTGATCATATTACGCACGCCAGCGTGAGTACACAGTGTCTTATGCTGGTATAAACAGTAACTAAAATAATATTAAAATAATGGTGAAACAATAACTTTTTGTTATTGTTCACAGCGTGCGTGAGGCACAGTGCGTGCATAAGATCACCACGGGTATTATTCTAGTTTAAAAGGGTACAAAAGTGAGAATGAGGTATTTTAAATTAAATGGGTTACGTATAAAAGTGGTAATGAATCACGATATGAAGTATTTTTTTTTTAAAAAAATTTTAATTTTTTAAATATAGGATCAAAACATCCTCATTTTGTCTTTAAGGGGTAACTTAATCGGTTGGGGACCACGCCTTATGATGCAGAGGTCACTAGATTGAATCTCCCCTCCCTCTATTGTGTGTAGATGTAAAAAAAAAAAAATCGTCATTTTGTTTATATTACTTTACTATTAAACTCTATTATAGGAAATTATAATAAATTTAAAACACTACTAATATTACATCACACTAAATAAATTAACTTTTTTTTTTTTTTTTCAGTTACTTTGGATAGTATGTTTGTTTGGGAAAAAAGAAATATACCATGTTGTGCCCTAAATCAATATCTTAATTTCAGGTTCATATATATTATATTTATTAAGTCAGAATAAAATGTTAAAAAAACATTTAGTAAAATTTCATATATGTAAATTATTTTTGTTCAATTTTCCAATATATCTACAATTATATCAGCATATATATTCAGTTTGTTATATTTTATTTATCTATATTTTTTTTCTTGGTTTAAGAAAATCCTTAATTACTTTTTATTTGTAAAGTTCCCAAGGATTTGTAGATTAATAGAATTATTTTATTAACATATCTGATTACGCAGATAAAGATATTACATCATATGAAAATAATTTTTTTTAAAAAAAAAAAGAAAAAAAGAAAAAGAAGAAGAAAGTAAATAAGAGAAAAATAAGAAAATATTTTAACAATGAAATAAACCCCAGGGGCCACGGCATCTGTTCCTAGCTTGGAGGCATCTCTTTCCCCCACCGCGCCAAATACGCCAGATTTCAGCGCTTTCCTGCCTCCCTTCGTCACTCGGGTGCAATATATATTGAAACCCTTTTCCCCCGATTTTCTTCACCATCTTCCCCACCTCTCCTTTTGATTTATAAAGGCAGCCAAACAAGCCCTAGGTGTGTGCGCCTCCTCCTCACTTAACCCTATCTCTCTCTCTCTCTCTCTCTCTCTTTCTCTCTCACTTCTTATTCGTCTTCGTCGTTATTCTCATCACCACACGTTCCAAGGATAACCCATACCTTACTTTTTTGTATTTTTTTCCTATCGAACATTTCCAACCCATTCAAGTTTCTGGGTTTCCTATATAGAAGAGAACAATGAAAGCATTCTTTGGACTTGAATAGCCTAAAATCCCAATCCCAATCCCAGATTTTGTTTTGTTTTGTTTTTTTTTTTTTTTTCTTTCTTTGGGTAAAGATGTTCAAGGGAATGGCTATTCCTTATCCCCATTTTGTTGGGTCAGAGAAATCTCCAATGGAGACAGGGATTCTGGTGCCTTCCTCGTCATCTCCTGCCTCTCTGTCTCCGGTCATTCTGACCCAGGACGAGCTCAAGAAGATCGCCGCCTACAAGGCAGTCGAGTACGTCGAGTCCGGCATGGTGCTCGGCCTCGGCACCGGTTCCACGGCAAAGCACGCCGTGGACCGCATCGGCGAGCTTCTGCGCCAGGGCAAGCTCCACAACATTGTCGGCATCCCCACCTCCACAAAGACCCACGAGCAGGCCCTCTCCCTCGGCATCCCTCTCACCGATCTCGACGCCCACCCCGTTGTCGACCTCGCCATCGATGGAGCGGACGAGGTCGACCCCTTCCTCAACCTCGTCAAGGGCCGAGGTGGGTCGCTCCTGCGAGAGAAGATGGTCGAGAGCTCTTGCCGGAAGTTCGTCGTCATTGTGGACGAGTCAAAGCTCGTCAAGCATCTGGGTGGTAGTGGGCTCGCCATGCCTGTCGAGATCGTGCCCTTTTGTTGGAAGTTCACGGCGCAGAGGCTGCAGGCTCTGTTTAAAGACTCTGGCTGCGTTGCGAAGCTCAGGACTTGCGGTGAAAACGGCGAACCCTCTGTGACGGATAACAGGAATTACGTTGTGGACTTGTATTTCAGTAAGGATATCGGGGATTTAAAGGCTGCGAGCGATGAGATTTTGCGGCTCGCTGGTGTTGTGGAGCACGGCATGTTTCTTGACATGGCGACCACGGTGATTGTGGCGGGGGAGCTCGGTATCACGGTGAAGAATAAGTTATAATTGATTTTTATGATTATTATCTAACAATTTTATATCTAGGAGTATTGGAATTTTTGGTTTTGTCGCGAAATTGGGGGAAAAGAAGGTTATTTGGGGATTATTCTAATGGGGGAAAAGGTGTTGGTTGCTAGAGTCATAGATTTGTTAAAATTGGTGGGGAGGGTCTCCTCAAGTTTTGTTATTGTTTTCAGATAACAGATTAGCAACAAAGAATTAGGAGCTCTGGATTTTGGCCACAGGCCTTTCGAATGTTCACTGTAACTCTCTTCTTAGAAATGAAATTCAGCTTCATTATCATATTTGATTTTAGTGAAACAGTTCTAAATTGATGCAATGATTGGTGCAAGCTTTTCTGCTTTGAATATAAGGCTTTTAGTTCTTCTTCGATATTTGTATTGCATAGTTGTTATTCGACAATTGTGAACAGCTACTCATGTTCTGCCTGGTGTCTTTATTCTGTATTTGGAACTTAGCAGAATTGGCGTTAATGTATGAGTTCTGAATGGGTGCGTGTCATTATCATCAAAGTGAGTTTCATTTGAAATCTGGCTTGGGCAAAATTCTTGACATCATGAAACACATGATGTATATTTCACTCGTAAGTCTGGTAAATCTGGGTGCGTTCTGATCAAAGGAACAGAAGAATCTGCATATATATTTTTTGGGTGTGGGCCCTGATGGGTGGGGGGAGAGGCATACTGCTCTATTTTCTGTACACTAAGCTTTAGTCTAACATTTCAGTTCACCTCTTTTAGCAAATTATTATGCTTTATACTGAGAAGGATTCAGATCCCCATCATTCCCCCTCCCCTCCAAAGAGGAGGCCGGGGGTAATAATAGGGATCCCCCAATTGCACAGGATCCCTGCCTGACCGAGAAAAGGGAGAAGGTTACACCTCAAGTGTTCTGAAGAGACACACTTGAGTAGCCTTCGTGAGCTGAGGACACTGCTACTTTCATCCATGCTGTATCTAACTCATATTAGTGGCTTTACTGAGCTTAGGGATATGCTGGTTTGTCATTTGATTTGTAGATTCTCATGGAGTGTGAAATTTCCATAGGATTTGTCATTTGGTATTATCTATTTCTATGTTTATTTTTGCTTATAACAGCACAGAACCTTGCTCTGGGACACTCTGGTTTTTGAGACTGCAGCTGTCTGTTTTACTTGATTCTGCTCATAATATTGAGTATTAGACCGCTGTGGATGTTAGTATCAGATATGGTCACAGACTCACAAGGTTCCAGAGCCTTACTTTGTCAACTAAGCTTCAATGTAATGCTCAGCCAATGAGGATTTTCTTGCAATGACTGCTTCTCGTCAGAAAACATCCAGTGATTCGTGGTGTTTCCTAAAGCGAAACTAGCTGAAATGAGCTGAGTTGAACCTTTTCTCCCATGGGTTTGTATAAGTGCTATGCATGAAGGGATTTGGTCCAACCTCAAGAGAGCAGGATTGATATGCTCACGGATTTTGCATACGAGTCTGCATCAACATTGAACTAAGCGTCTTGACAAGATTCTAGGCTTCTGGTTGTCGCTTGGGAAGCAAGGTGATTGCACAGCCAATTGGTGAAGCTGTTGTTTAAGCTGTTAAAGTGACAAACAGATTCTATTGCATTCTGAGATGTGTGCATCCTTTGAGTGTAGATTGCTTAGTTAACAAGAGTGTAGTTAGAAATAGAAGTGGTCAACCCTTTCTATTCCTGTGCATAGATATGACTATATTTTACCCTTCTTTCTTTTTCTTTCTTTTTTTTTTTTTTTTTTTTTTTTTTTTTTGAGTGAATTGTTGATAAATTTACCAAAAACTGTCATCTTTTGTATACTCCATGCTTCTATTTTGTATATCATTGCAATATATTGAGACTTTTTGAGTACCCAATTTTGTGGCAGACAAGCTCCTCACATGCAACAGAAAGTGTTCAAGAATGAATGCACTTGCTTAGAAGAAATTTATTTGAACCTGGTAATCAATCTTTCTGTGAAGGAATTTTCATGTGTATTATATGTTTCATATATTTTATTTATTTTTTCTAAGATTACATTTGGATGATGCTTCTGTTGCAGCATGCTATCACAGGCGTGTTGATGGTGGTAGTGTTTGCGGATAACAGGTTGGCATTGGCTCAACACTTTCAACATGTGGAAGATGGTGCCCTGGTTGTCTTGGATTTGTAAGCCAATGTGCGGGGCATAGCAGAGAGTGAGTGATATCATGTTGTGTCGTGTGGTGCAACTTTACGCGAGCACAGTTAGAAACAAGGCAGTAGAGAGTTGTACGAGACTTGAGTACAAGGGGCTTGCTGGCAAGGCTTAAAGCGTATGGGCAAAACTTTGATTGCTCTGGACGGGTGTCTTGCCTGTGCATTCTTGCAGGCCAAGTGGCAACCTATGGTGGATTTGAGAGATGGCTTTCTGTGTTTGTTTGGGTGGCAAAACCATCCAAAAGGGTATCACCCGCAATTAGGGGTATAAACGAGACGAGCTTGGACGAGTTTTCCTTGTCCGGGCTGGGCTCGTTTAAGATTGTGTTAAGCTCGAGCTTGACATGAGCCTGAAAATGGTGTTTGAGTTCGGCTCGTTTAAATTTGTGGCGAGCTTGAGCTGGAGTAGCTTAGCCTAAATCAAACCACTCAATAACAAAACTTGTTGATACCCATTGAACACCTTCAAGGGGACATCCAAACCAAAACTCAACTTAAACAAAACCCTACAAATTGATATAATTTTTGCTATCAAACCTTAATGGGTAAGACAAAAGTGTAAAGAGAAGCTTGGATTGTTATCTCTTTTGCTCCCAATCACTGGAACTTCTCCATCCTCCAAGTTGTACGTCATTCACTGAGTTCGGTTCTCTCCTGGTGGTTCTCTCTCCTCTGCATCTTGATCTCTCTCTCTGCTTCGTGTGTGTCAACAAGCATGAAGGGGAAGAGAACTTCTGCCATTTCAGGTTGAAGAGAAGAGAGGGATGCGAGAATTGAGAACAGAGGGCTCAGCCCTTACGGTTAAACGACCCAACATGATCTACAACCACAGACGTCGTTGTGGATAAGATTTCTTTTTAAAACCCTTAACTTTTTTAAATCGTATTATTATTATTTATTTCTTTCCCAATTGTTATTTAACACCTCCTATTTATTTTAACTACAACTTATCCTTATAATTAATTATTTGTTACTCAACACACACACACACACACACACACACACACTTACTTATAAGAGCCTGTTTATGAGCCTAACCGAGTTGTACCGAGTTTGTGTCGTTTGATATTCGAGGTTGCTTATGAGCCTAACCAAGTTTGTACTGTACACACACACACACACACACTTATAAGCGTATGCTTACGAGCCTAACTGAGTTGAGTCGAGTTTGTATCGTTTAATATTCGAGCAAAGATTTGTATTTATGAACGGCTCATTTAATAATCAAGTTGAGCTTATACGAGCCGATCTTGAGTTTGTTCGCTCGCGAGTATCGTACACACACACACACACACACACACACACTTATAAGAGCCTGCTTACGAGCCTAACCGAGTTGAGCCGAGTTTGTATCGTTTGATATTCGAGCAAAGATTTGTGTTTATGAACGGCTCATTTAATAATCAAGTTGAGCTTATATGAGCCGATCTTGAGTTCGCTTGCGAGTGAGTATCGTACACACACACGCACACTTATAAGAGCCTACTTACGAGCCTAATCGAGTTGAGCCGAGTTTGTGTCGTTTGATATTCGAGCAAATATTTATATTTATGAACGGCTCATGTAATAATTGAGTTGAGCTTATACGAGTCGATTTCGAGTTCGCTTGCAAGTGGCTTCGCCCGCTTACACCCCTACCCTCGATGGCACATCAGGCAGCTTGGGGGTGGTCAATAAACACTCAAAACCATCTTTCAATTTTTTTATTTTATTTTTTTATTTTCCTTCTTAATTGCATTTTTGTCATAATTTGAACCATTCGTTTTTAATGAACGGTCCATAAAAATTCTAATGTACCCGGTGCTGGTGTCTTGGTGATTTTTATATGAAAATATAAAAAATATATTTTGATTTTTGTATAAGCCAAATGCCCAAAAATATTTTTATGAATGACTTACGCTTGCTCATGTATTATTATTGCATTGGGGGTGGTAAAGTGACAAAAAATTCAAATAAGATAAAAACATAGATGCTAAGCATAATTTTTCCCTTCTTATTATAACATTACCATAAACCGTAGATCTTTATTTTCATTATTATTTGAGATTATGTATTTCATTATAATCCATATTGTCTTATTAGTAGTACGACTTAGGGCCCGTTTGGGAGTGCGATTTCAATAAGTGCGATTTTAAAAATTACGTTTTTAAAAATTACGTTTTTAAAATCGCTACTTTTTAAAATAGCACAGGCGTTTGGTAAAACATACTAAAAAGTACTTTTTTTTATCAATTGAGTGTTTGGATAACATTAACATATAATTGCGGTTTCATGACCAAATTACCAATAAGGATGAAGAAAAAAAAAATAGAAAAGAAGGGTTTTAATATATTTTAGGTGGGTATTCTTGGTATTTTTTTCATTCCCGTTCTGAAAAAGGTAACTATTGCGTCAAATATCTTTTTAATAGAAATCGTGATTTTGTTTTAAATTCGCACTTTTTCAAATAAGCACCCTCTAATCAGCTTATGGAAATCGCAGATTTTTTTGCGATTTTTAAATTTGCGTTTTTAAAATCTTAATCCCAAACGCCCTAAAGTTGCGATTTGGTTTAAAATCGCAGATTATTTTTTTAAAAACGCACTCCCAAACGCACCCTTACTAATTTATATACTTGTAATTCTAATTCTATGTATGAGTATGAGATGATGATCTAAACGTGAAACATTACCAATAGTAATTAATCAGAAAATTCTAACAGAGAGTTTGAATAGATTAATATTAGAGATATATTAAGTTTATCAAATAAAGACATTAATTTTAAAAATATTGGGAAACTTGTCAAAGTGGACACCAAACTAGTAAGTGGATGAATAAATTCTCTTAATTGCGGGCAGACTGCCACTGAGGCCCAGCCCAAGGTCTCTCCTGCAATAATTACGCCCCACAACAAATTCGAAAAGCATTTAATTTTCTTGAAGAGTAAACAAAATATCAAACTCTTTACATTTTTCTTTAAATATTATTTTTTCATTCGCTTTTTGTTCTTGGTAAATGAGACAAGGAAAATAAATATATAAGCTTAAAAACTTAAATATCTTTCACTTTTTTGTTTTTGATATTTGGAAAGTTTGTTTAATAAAAGTTAAATTTGAAATATAGTAGAAAGCTTATTAAATGGCTTTTCTTCATTTATTTATTTTTATAATTTTTTTTTCTTTACATATATTTTGAGATTTTGAAGAGTTCATTAAGAACGTTCTTAATAAAGTCCTTTACTCTAATACCAATTGATAGTTCTCAATCAAAAGATATAATATACAATAAAGATAAATTGGTAATCTATATGTAGGGCGAAAATAACCACAATACAAATTGCATAAAAATATTTCACCCCTTCTACTAATCTAAAGGAGAAATAATAAAAATTATTTTACATCCTATTTTTTACCTTTCTTCGAATAGTGAATGAGTGAATCTGTCATTAAATATGTGTATAATCCATATGAGTCTATGATTTTCAAAAAAAATGACTGAGATAATGATGTGTAACATCTTCTATATATATATATATATATATATATATATATAAAACTGTTATTAATAGTTACTAATAGCCTACTAACCCATTGCTAGCAGTAACCCACTTCTACCGCTAATGCATATTTTTCGACATAAATTCCCTCCATCAGAAGTTGCCAAGAAGTTGCTCACGGGTTTGACCAATTAACTTGTATTCTTTTCATATGATGCACCATGGCAATGCATCGACTTTTCTATATATTTGAGGAGCTATTGCGGTTTTGCAATTCTCTCTCAATTTTCTCTAGTAACTACTAGCCTTGCAAACTTCGTCCATGGCCCTCCGTGGAGCTTCTTCGTCTTCTTCTTCCTTTTCCTCTTACATATCTTGGAGAGCTTACAATGTATTCTTGAGTTCTAGAGGCGAAGGTACTCGCAAAAATTTTACTACCCATCTATACACAAATTTGCGTTGAAAGGGAATCAACACCTTCATGGATGACAAGCTTAGAAGTGGAGAGGAAATTTCACCAGCACTTCTCGAGGCCATTGAAGCGTCAGAGATTTCAATTATTGTATTCTCTAAAAACTACGCATCATCCCGATGGTACTTAGATGAGCTAATAAAGATCCTCGAGTGAGGGGGCATGTTCTACCGTTGTTTTACGATGGGGAATAACTTCAGTCCGGTCGTGGCAAACAAGGGGGATTTTTTGCCCACCAATAAATGAATGCCAAATCAACTTGGAGCAAGAAAATACAATGAGAACAAAACACTTGATTTTTATCCTCCTCACAGCCCTCAGCCACCGATCTCCTGGATCCATCAGCGATTCGTCCTCCTACTCATCCCACTCCCGGTTCCAACTCAAATTGGGTCCAACCGCTTGATCCTCCACGGGTCCCAGGACGGCGGTGGCGATGGGACTTCCGGTGGCCACGTTTTTACTGGTGGCCATGGCATGAAATTTCGGGATGTTGAGGTAGAGAAGATTAAGAAAAATAGAGAAACAGAGAGGGAGTAAAAGATAAAGAGAGAAAAGAGAGAGCGTGGGAGGCAGAGAAGGTTTCAGAGAAAGGGAGAAGTAAAGAGAGAGATTTGGGAGTGAATTTAAGGGGGAGGAAGAAAAATAGTGAGTAAGGAGAGAAATATGGTGCAGGTGCTGGCGCCTGAGAGATATAGGAAATGGGGTGGTCGGCGAGGGACCCTATGGCTATTGGGGTGGCCGGCGAGCTACCCCATGGCTACGGGGGTGGCCGCGCCGACCACCCCAGTAGCAATGGGGTGGCTGCTCCTCCTCCCTTGGGCCTTCCATTTTTTTATTTTAAACAATTTATTAATATTTTTAGTCAATAATCAGGTGTAATTGTGTTTATTTTGTAAACTTAAATTTGATAAGATTGGATTAGGTGGCAACTTCTTATTGGTGGCAAAAACCCCCTGATTTCTGCCACGACCGAACAACAGCACCTCTCTTTACGATGTAGATCCACTACAAAAATCAAGGATTTTTTTTGACGTGGCAAACAGTAAATCATGTTTGCCACGTCAATAATTTTTGACGTGGCGAAAGTTACATGTCAATAAACACTTTATTGACGTGGCGGATTTCGACACGTCAATAATTATTGACGTGGCGGATTTCGACACGTCAATAATTATTGACGTGTCGAAATGCCACGTCAATAATTATTGACGTGTCGAAATGCCACGTCAATAATTATTGACATGTCATAATGCCACACCAATAATTATTGACGTGTTGAAATGCCACGTCAATAATTATTGACGTGCCATTATGACACGTCAAAAATTACTGACGTATGGAAACGCCACGTCAATAATTTATTGACGTGCGAAAAGGTATGTCAATAATTATTGACGTGCTATTACTTCACACGTCAATAATTATAATTAGTTTTAATTAATTTCAATCATATTAATTATACAATATGTAGTTAAAAAAAAAAAAATTAGGTAGTAAAAATTAATTGGTATACAATATATACGTATAATTATACATGATTCAAAATATTATCATGATTTCTTGAAAAAATATATGGTGCATTTTATCTATAAATCATTCTAATAATATTAATATAATAGCCATATTAATTTTTAAAAAATAAATTACTGAATACATTTAAGACCCGTAAACCCCACATGAACCTGGCCAACACAAAATATGTGTTTCTTGTTAATTTCAAGTGCCAAAATAAACATTTCATTTCTTTAATATTTTGGCATGCAATGTATTAATATCGTACTACCATTAATACACTACATGCTAGAATATTAAAGTAATAAAAAGACAAAGAAACAACAAGCAAGCAATTATAAGGAAGGGAGTATCAGTTTCTTATCGTGAATTTTGCAGTAGAGAAGAGGATGATCTTGAAGAAGTGCGAGGGTGTCGTAACCGCCATCGAACTTGACCTCCGGTTGTGCACCACTCTAGTTCGGCGAGTCCTTGACTTATCTCAATTGTTCATTGATCCTATAGTAGAAATGCCTGGAAGCTCGATCTGATTCTCGATGAGTGGATTATTGAGCCATCACGAAAAAATAGATTTTATTATTAACAATTTAGAATATTAATTTATTTGTTCTCTAATTAGTCTTAAGTATATTGTATTTATAAAAAATATAAGACAAAAAAAAAATTATATAAATTATATAAATTAAAAATTTAAAAATTTATCTTTCAATTATTGACGTGTCTACTTATGACACGTCAATAATTCTTGATGTGTCACATGTGACACATCAAGAATTTCTTGACGTGCCACATGTAATACGTCAAGAATTTCTTGATGTGTCTTGTGTAGACACGTCAAGAAACTTCCTCGGGAATGCACGAAGCTAGCTACCACCCTTTTTTTTTTCCTCTTCTCTTTCTTTCTTCCCCGCACGCCACAACCCTCCCCTCCGACCCATTTTTTTTCACTGCCGGCCGGTTACTCGATCGTTTCTTCATCTCTGTCAATCGACTCACACGCATTCTCTCACCCGCGTTCTCTCTCTCACTAGCTAGCTAGCTCAGTACTGGCTGGCCATTCTCTCTCTCACCCGCTCTCTCTTTCACTGGTTTTCTCTATCACCAGCCATCGCCGCTGCTCCTCCCTCTGGCCATCACGAGCTCTCCTTCCGGCGATTCTTCGGCCTCTCTTGATCAGGTATATATATATAAAATTTATAGTGTATATTATTATATATTAATTGATGTAGTTATTAGCAAATTAATTTTACATGTTAGCTAATTAATTTATTTGTTTGAGATATATGTTTTGTATTAATTTATGAATTTGTCTAATTAATTTGTATGGTGGAATTGTTATATATGAACATGCATGCATGCAAAATTACCTACGTAAATTGTTCGAAATTAGGTGTTTTTTTTTTTTTTTTTTTTTTTTTTTTGTGCAGGTTTTTGCATTTAGATTTAGACCTAAATTTTGTGTAGGTTTTGCAAATGTACGTTATCAGAACAAAAAGAAAAACCAAAAAACAAAAAAACCAAAAAAATAATAATAATAACAAATAACAAATGCATATCCATTTTGGACTTTAATTTTGTTTAGGTTTTGAAAAATTAGAATAAATATATGTGTGAATGTTAAAAAAAAAAAAAAAAAAACAAAAACAAAAGAAAACAAATAACATAGCTAGCTTGATTTATTTTATCTAGGGTCCTCATATATAACAAATGCATAAATGTTATAATAAACGAAAAAAAATAAAAATAAAACAACAACAAATAACATAGGTAGTTGGATTTATTTTATCTAGGGTCCCCATATATAATAAATGCATAAATGCTACAATAAACGAAAAAAAAACAACAAAAAATAACATAGCTAGCTGGATTTATTTTATCTAGGATCTCCATATATAACAAATGCATAAATGTTATAATAAACGAAAAAAAAAAAAATAACAACAACAAATAACCTACTAGCTAGATCTATTTTATCTAGGGTTCCCATATATAAAAAATGAATATAGGTCTTACAAATTTAGATTATGTAAATGTCATAAAAAAGGGACAAAAAAAAAAAAAAAACAACAACAACAAACAAATAACTTAGCTAGCTAGCTAGATCTATTTTATCTAGGGTCCTCATATAAAGCAAATGCATTTAAACTTGGATGTTAATTTTGTTTAGGTTTTGCAAATTTAGATTATGTAAATATTATAATTAAAACCAAATGTATGCGTTTATTTGTTAAAAATAAGGGAAAAATATAAAAAAAGCCCCCCAAACTACCAGCCATTTTCGATTTAGCCCATGATGTTCCAAAAGTCATAAAGTAGCCCCCCAAACTACCAAACTGTTTTGGCCACTCCGTTAGTCAAAACCGTCAGTCTGGACGGAAACTGCAAAACAACGTCGTTTGGTTACGGGTAAGTTACTAAAATGCCCTTATATGTATGTATTTTTTTTTTTAAAGGAGCAAAACGCCGTTTTGCTCCAAAAAGGGTTCACTTACCCTAAGCAAAACGGCGCCGTTTTGCTTAGTGGTAAGGATTAATATTCTTTGCGTAGCCGGTCCCGTCTTCCTCATCCAGCCGATCGTCTCCCTCAAACATAAGAAACCTTCTTCTTGGACCTTGTGGACAGGAAGGTACTTCACACGACAGAGTGAATTGCAGGTAGGTTGGTGATGAAGTGGGAAAAGATGTGGGGTACTCCACTTGCAAATAAAATGTAAAAAAAAAACTGTACAAGCTAATACACTTAATTCTTCTCTCCCACCTTCTCTTCTTCTCTCTTTTTCACCGAAAATTTGCAGCACTTCTCTTTCTCTCCCACTTTCTCTTCTTCTTTCTTCTCTGGGTCACGCCGGCAGACCCACGGGTCTCCTTTCTCCAGCCGGCGGCCCTCTCCGGTGGATACCTTTAGGGTGATAAAATTTCCTAACGGTTAATCTTCCCCTCTAGGTTTTAATTTTGAATCCAAAAACGATTTTGAGGAATTAGAAACGAGTTTTGAGGCTGGGTTTTGCCGGATTTTGCTGGGTTTCGCTGGGTCTTGCCGGATTTCTGACTGGGTTGTTGATGTAGCTGATTGCAAAAATTTTTTTTTGTTGATTTTGTTGGGTCTCTCATGGTTCGGGTGATTGGGATTTGGAGTTTGGGAAGAAGAGGGGATTTGGAGTTTGGGATTTGTTTTTCTGGTTTGTTGATTTTTTCTGTTTTGTTTTTTCTTGTTTTTTCACTAGCCCTTTTTTTTTTTTTTTTTTTTTTTTTTGGATGATGAGAAGTGGGTTTGGGAGAAAGAAAAGAGGGTTTGGGAAAAAGAAAGCTGGTGATTTTTTGGGGCCGGAAAGCTGGTTTTCGCTGGCCGGCGATGCTGACCGGTTGTATGCTCTCCGGCGCCGATGGGGGTGGGTTCGCTAACGCAAATTTGTTTTTTTGGTTTTGTTTTGATTTTATTTTGTCAGTACTAATCCTTACCACTAAGCAAAACGACGCCGTTTTGATTAGGGTAAGTGAACCCTTTTTGGAGCAAAACGGCATCGTTTTGCTCCTTCTTTAAAAAAAAAAAAAAAAAAAATACATACAAGGGCATTTTAGTAACTTACTCGTAACCAAACGACGTCGTTTTACAGTTTCCGTCCAGACTGACGGTTTTGACTAACAGAGTGGCCAAAATGCAATACTTTGGTAGTTTGGGGGGCTGCTTTATGACTTTTGGAGCATCAGGGGGCTAAATCGAAAACGCCCGGTAGTTTGAGGAGCTTTTTTATATTTTTCCCTAAAAATAAACAAAAAATTGAAACGATGTAATTAAAGAATTACACTAAAAAAATAACAACTAACTAACTAACCTAGATTTATTTTATTCAATTAGGGTTCTAGTAACTAAAGCTATGGACAAGAGTTGGATAACAAAGTCTAGAGGTACGAGTGAATACAGAGACATGTGTAGATTATTCGTGGACTTCGCAATTATTAACTGTACAATCCTTGATGGAAAAATTCACTGCCCTTGTAAGGCGTGTCGAAATAAGCAGTGCCATCCCCCAGGTTTTGTATTTGACCACTTGATAGGGGGTAAGAATAATGACTGCATATAGAAACCGGTATTATCATGGTAAGAAGCATGTCTGTTGCAGTCTCTAATTCGACTACCATGATCACAGATGCAGGTATAAGCAAAAAACAAGATGGAAACATGCACGCAATGTTGTGTGATCTATTCAGCATGCACGATGTCAGGGAAGACAATTGTAAACCTCAAGTGGTGGTGTAGGGGAATGAAGAAACTGTGAATGAAGAAGCCGCTGAAGGTGACGTACTAAAATATTACAAGTTTCTTAAAAAGGTAGAGAAGCCACTTCATGATGTGACCAAACATAGCAAGCTTAGTGCTACTGTACAACTTAAAATGCGTTGGCGAATTTAGTAATGCGATATTCTCGTCTTTCCTTGAATTCATCAATCAATTGCTGCCTGCAAGTGATCAAACTTTGCCAGTTAATACATTTGAGGTGAAAAAGTTTATAAGGGACATGGGACTCGGGTATGAGAAGATCCCGGAGTGTAATAATGATTGTATGTTATTCTGGAAGAGCAATAAGGATTTAGATTCATGTACTGTTTGTGGAATATCTAAGTGAAATGATGAAATTCATTTAGATGAGGATGGTCAACCCATATCGTCGAGTAAGAAACGCCTGGTTAAGGTGTTGCGGTGGTTTCTACTCATACCACGACTACAGATGCTGTTTATGTTAGAGCATACTGCCCCTTATATGAAGTGGCATGTAGAAGGCCGAACTAAGGACGGTGTATTGAGGCATCCGGCCGATGGCGAAGCATGGAGGGCATTTGACAATTTACATCCAGACTTTTCAGTGGACAGCAGGAACATAAGGCTTAGACTAACATCGGATGGGTTTAATCCATTTGGGAACATGAGCACATCCCACATCACTTGGCCTGTAATGCTTGTACTGTACAACTTGCTTTCTTAGACGTGCATGAAACAAACGTCTTTTATACTATCCCTGATTATCCTGAGCCCAAAGTCACCTGGAATGGATATAGATGTCTATCTTTAACCCTTAATTAAGGAGTTACAGGAACTATGGAATGTAGGGGTACGCACATTTGACGTCTCCAAAAAAAATAACTTTATGTTGCAAGCACACTTGATGTGGACAATTAATGACTTCTTGGCGTAAGCAGATTTGTCTGGGTGGCCTAACAGGGGTGAGAAGACATGTCCTTGCTGTATGCACTCGACTGGACAATTAATGACTTCCCGACATAACCAGATTTATCCGGGTGGCCTAACAGGGGTGAGAAGACATGTCCTTGCTATATGCACTCGACAAGGTTTAGAAAGTTAAAACACGGCAAGAAATCTTGTTATATGGGGCACAAACAATACTTGCCCATGGATCATCCATTGAGGAGGAACAAAAGAACATTTGACGGCAAGTAAGAACTAGAATGTGCCCTCGATGTGCCAAGTGGAGATGCAATCCTGAAACAATTAGAAGAGATGATATTTGGGGATGAGGATTCTGGTAAGGCAAAGACAGATACTAAGAAAAAAGACAAGAAGTGGAAGAAGAGTGGGCCTATAGAACGAGGAGGAGAGACTGCTAATGTATTGTGGAAGAAGAAAAGTGTTTTCTTTAGGTTGCCGTACTGGAAAGATAATTTATTGCGGTACAACCTTGATGTCATGCACATTGAGAAAATGCAATGGACAACATACTTAGCACAATACTGGACATTTCAAGGAAAACGAAGGACATCCTTCAAGCCAGCACAAACTTGCAAGAAATGAGGTTGAGACATGCACTTCATTTGTACACGGGCGAAGATGGTCAAACCTATATACCCCCAGCTTGCAACACGATGTCTAAGGACGAGAAAACACATTTTTGGAAAGCGTTTCGAAATGTAAGGGTGCCAGATATATATGCCTCGAACATTTCCCGATGTGTACGACTTAAGGATCGTACGATATCGACAGTCACATTATTATGAAATAACTTCTCCCTATTACATTGCATGAATCACTGCCAGGTAACGTAGTTAGACCACTTGTTGGGATGTCTGCATTCTTTAGGGGCCTATGTTCATTGTCATTGACACAAGAGGATATAGACTAACTAGATAGTGACGTTTGTATTACTTTGTGCAAGATGGAACATGTCTTTTTTCCCTAGTTTTTTTACCATCATGGTTCACTTGGTCGTGCATCTTGTCCGTGAATGCCGACTCGGTGGATCGATACAGTATAGGTGGATGTATCTGGCAGGGAGGTAAAAGAACTTTACGCTTATTCATCAATTTATTTTCCCTCAATTATAATACTGTCACTAACTGTAATGAATGAATTATGTTCATATGTAGGAGCCTTGGGAGTTCAAATCTAATGTGCGCAATAAAGCGGTTCTTGAGGGTAGCATTCCGGAGGGCTACATAGCAATTGAGTTGATGGCGTTCTACTTGAGGTATTTAGATAATGCACAACATTTCACAATAGGGCTCAAAGAAACATGGATGGTTCATCGATACATTATGTTTAACTCGGACGAGTTCCTTCAATTGAGGACGTAAGTCGTGTTAATAGTCTATGCAAGTTCAATATCACCTTGCATCATTAGTTGTGAATTATAATAGAACTAATTTCGAATTGAAGGATGCACATGAATACACTTAGGCGATCATGCGATAGGGGGCGAACGACAGAGGATTAGCTGGAAACCCAACATCATGAGCTGTTCTGCGATAGGTACCGTGATGTTTAACTATTACAATCCGATTATATTTACTTCTGGTTCATAACAACTAACAAAACTAACTTTTTTATGGTAAATTGTACGTAATATACTCGCAGGTCAATTGATTGGACGATCGACCCAGAAAGAAAATAGGTGGCAAATTGCTAATGCAATGTAAAGGGCCGAAGGAGACAGCTATCAGATATAACATATATGTGGTTAACAGGAAACTGTTTCGCACTCTTGCATTCGATACCGAAAAAAGGACGTAGAACAGTAGCGTGTGCGTGCTGATTGTTGATGGCAAAACGTATTACGGGAAGTTAACGAAAGTAATTGAGGTGGAATACTTCGACAGGGCCAAGTACATTCTGTTCAAGTGTGATTGGGCGGACAACACGAGGGACAGAGGGTACAAGGTAGACGAGTATGACATGATGCTTGTCAGCTTTAAAAACCTTGTCCATCGAGGACAGCAAATTACTGATGAGCCGTATGTGCTAACGTCACAAGTTGACCAAGTCTTTTATGTCGAAGATAAAAGGGACCTTGATTGGGCTTGCATTGTAAGGACTAAACCTAGAAACGTATACGACGTTGGTTAGGGTGAAGATCCTGATGATGAATGTGCCAACTACCACGAGTATGAGCCGCTCCTATTGACCAGCAATAATGAAGTGGATCCGTAGGATGACATTAAATACGTCCGACCATACTTAAATCCAATATAATCGTATGTGGTTCAAAAAAATAAAATTATATATATAGTTCACATTAATTGACTTGTTTTCTGTTATTTCTTTCTACATTGATTGGTAATTGTGATACATATTTTATCTATTGTATACATAATTAATTGGATGTGTGATGTGATTCACAGGTTGATATGAGTACCATGGGAAAGACTAGACGACAAAGGTCCCCACTTGTAGAGTCGATGTCTAAGCGCATGGGTCGACATCATCTGACCAAGGGTATAGACCAGTACTTTCAGAGCATGTGGAAGGGCAGACCTAGCTAGGGTATCAGTCTCAGTCGTCTCCATACGACATGGATGGAGAGTATCATACACCTAGTCCGCTGCCTACGATGAGCGAGTTAAGGATATGTTCACATGGCCATGTACAGCAGGTATTCCCCCCCGACGAGAACATAGGTTTGAACTACAATGAGCCACAGCAACCGGAGGACAGCAAGACAGGCATTGGAGGAAGTGGATGATGGGACAGGTGCCATGCATGACTCGCAGCCCGATGACCTTGCTCCACAAGTGTTGCGCAACGACTAGGTTCGGACAATAAGTAAGTATATATGCTTCAAATACCAATATGAATACGTATATAAGTTATGTAGTTAGTATTGAATTCCAAATAATTAATAAATGTAATAATTAATGTGTTAGGCATCGGTCGAGATGGGCGCACCCATATTCAAGTGGTAACCATTAAAGCATCGAACAAGACATGGGATGTCCTTAGCGGGCAAAGGGTCGTGTGCCTATACAAAAGAGTGTGACAGCCTGTAGAATTTAGCGGGTTGAAATTCTGAAGGACAACCGGCAACATTATAAGGAGCGAGAATTATGTTAGATTACGGGACGACTGGACGGAGGTACTGTCCCGTACGAAGGAGGATATATGGGACGTCTTGATGGTATGGTTAAACTATATGTTATATTTTAGTATGTGTATTTCATTATGTCAAACGCCCTTGATGCATGAATTATACATTTTATTTTTTTAACTTGTGCAGGCGGACTTCTACATCCCACCTGAGTACAATCTCGATGCGATAAAAAAGAACGCGTTGTGAGATATGGGCGTGAAGCTAAAGAGTTGGAGACACTCAATGAAAGATGTGATGAAAATTCAGTTGGGCGATACTCCTGACACCGTGAAGGTGAGAATGGGTCAAAATTTCGTTTAAAAATATGACCCCTACGACTTGGATGTGTTGTTGGAAAAATGGTGCGACTCGAAGAATTAAGTAAGTTACGAGTGTAGTTTCAATAATTGTAATTGTGTTAAGGCTGACATATTAAGAATAGTATTTGTGTAGGAGTATGCTGCGTATATGAAGGGATTGCGAGCATTAAACAACACACTTCGCTATTCCGGGTCGAGGAGCTTTGCTAGGGTGACACATAAAGAGGTATGTGTCTCATTTACCACACGCACACACGCGCGCACACACACACACACACACCGTATGTTTATGTTTTTTTTTTTTTTTTTTGTTTATATATATATAACCGTACGTTTATGTTTTTTGTTTTTTTTTTTTATGCAAACCTTATCTTTGGGTACTCTTCCTACTCGAGTGCAATCTTACATCTTGACACACAAGAAAAAGGATGGTGACTATCCAAATGATGTGATCGGGGAGATATGTGTAAGTACTCACTGATATATCTTTTGATAAATTATTTATTTGTTTATGTTTTTTTTTTTTTGTTTATATATATATAACTGTACGTTTATGTTTTTTGTTTTTTTATGCAAACCTTATCTTTGGGTACTCCTCATACTCGAGTGCAATCTTACATCTCGACACACAAGAAGAAGGATGGTGACTATCCAAATGATGTGATCGGAGAGATATGTGTAAGTACTCACCGATATATCTTTTGATAAATTATTTATGATTAACCTTCTTTATATGAGACACTAACTTTTTATTTAACATACAGGAGAGGATGAAGGAACTGATACCTACTGACCCTGCATTGACGTCGAGCGTGATTGAAGAGACAGTACGGTGGGCACCCAATGACGCGTATGCTCCGACGCACGGAAATAAGCCTAAGCACGCTGGCAGGGTTCGACAGGTGGGTCTAAATGTTTTACTTGTGCGGAGCAGCATATACTCATACTATACACCATCCCAAGCACGATCACAGAACCCTGGGAACTCCTCAATCTCACAGATGACTGGTAGGATTAGAGAACTTGAAGAGGAGATGGCACAACAATGAGTAGCGATGGATGAGATGGCCAAACATATTGAAGAACAAAAGCTCAGAGGGCAGAAAAAGATCCAATGATTGAGGCCCATTTTCGCCAGCTTGAGGCCATGCTCGTGTTAACCTTTGGATCCGCGCTCGACAGAGGTAATGCTATATTTGTGTTGTTTTTGTTATTCTTCTGTTAACATGACTATAGCCTGTATCGATCACTTTAAGGGTTAGAATTATGTCTCCACAAAAGTCTCAATTAGCAATGCATTGTTCCCGTGGTTCATTTTAGAACTAACGTATATTTACATCACTGTATATCTGTGTTTTGTATTTTTTTATTGATTATCATTGGTTCACAACTCATTTGCAGGTAATGCAGATAAGGCGTTGGGGGGTGATTATGTTGACTTGGACTGAGCAAGTGGTTTTTCATCGCTATTTGTTAAGTTTTATATATATTTTGTTACTATTTGTTGATGTATATAGTTAAATCAAACTATATGTTTGTTGATACTAATTGAAACTTATTTGTGTTGTATATTTGTAGCAGATGAAGCATAGATAATTTGATTGTATATTTGTTTTTTGTTATGTTGGAACTTATTTTCGATGTAGATATTTGTAGTAGATATACAATTGTCTATATTTGTATTGTATCGAAAATATTTCGATTTAAATATTTGTATACAATTGTACGTAATAGATGTGTTGGTTTGTGTTGAAATTTCATATGTATTAGATTAATATGCAAATTGAATTGGAATTTCATATGTGTATATGTATTGGATTGAATGTATATGTATTGGCTGGATGTATATATGTATTGGATTGCATGTATTGGATATATTGGATGTAAATGTAGATATTGGATTGAATTGAATATATTAGATTCGATTGGATGTATTGGATAATATAAATGTAGATATTGGATTGAATTGAATGTATTGGATTGGATGTATTGGATATTGGATTGAATTGATTTTCATATGTATTGGATCTATCAGGTTAACACGTAAATCTGGGTATAAACCCAAATAATTCAGAAAATATATAAATGAAAAAAAAATTAAAAATTATTAATGTGGTAGGTTTCTGACATCAATAATTACTGATGTGTTAAACCATGTGCCACGTCAAATTTTTTTTGACGTGGCAGTTTCACCACGTCAAAAATGTTTTTGACGTGGTGAAACTCACCACGTCAATAAAGTTTTTTGGTGTGGTGAAACTCATCACGTCAATAAATTTATTGACGTGGCATTTTCACCACGTCAATAAATTTTGACGTGGAAAAACTGTAACGTCAAATTTTATTTTTTGACGTTTCAGTTTCTGACACGTCAGAAATTTTTGACGTTTTAAAATTGACACGTTAAAAATTTGAATTTTTTAACACCCGCATTTTTAACCGTTGACACACGTCAGAAATCAATGGTTAAAAAAAATATTGATTTTTGTAGTGATACGTTGGTAGTATGGAATCAAACTAATAGTATTGGAGAAGCATTCGCTAAGTTTGAAGAAAGATTCAAGGATGATGAAATCAAGGTGCAGAGGTGGAAGACAGTCCTAACATAAGTGGCCAATTTGTCAAGGAGGCCTTTGGGGAACAAGTACTTCTAACCACTCTTGCGCATTACTTCTAGATTACTTTTTATTATTTTCTCCTAATTATAGTACTTATACACTTGATTTCACGCATGTGAACTATTTTGCGTTAATATTTTAAATATGCCTATATTTTTAATGTGAAAGAATGTCATTAATTAGATGTTTTGTTATATTTTTTTATTGGTAGGAATGAACCTGAATTTATTCACGAAATCATTGAATGGGTGAATTCGATAATAGTAAAAAAGACATACTTCCATGTTGCCCAATATCCTGTTGGAATAAATTCCCGTGTAGAAGATGTAGAGTTGCTTTTAGATATAGAAAAGAGTGATAGCACATGCATGGTAGGGATCTTCGGAATTGGTAGAATTTGTAAGACAACTATCGCCAAAGCCATATACAACTTGATTGGTTCTAAATTTGAAAGTACTTGTTTTCTTGAAAACATTACAAATACTTCTTGCCAAAAGGGTTTGGTCAATTTGCAAAATAAACTTCTTTATAAAATCCTAGAAAGTTCAAGTCCAATGGTTGATAATGTTGATTAAGGAATTACTTTGATAGAGAAGATGTGTTGCTTGAAAAGGGTACTTATAGTTCTTAATAATGCGAATGAGTCAGACCAATTAGAAAAATTAGCTGGAAAAGGCAATTGGTTTGGTTTAGGAAGTAGAACCATCATAAAAACAAGAGATAAACATTTACTTCATACACATGAAGTTGATTTAGCATATTGAGTGAATGAGATGAATCACAATGAAGCACGTCAACTCTTTTGTTGGAATGCCTTCAAAAAGGACATACTTAACTACGATTTTGTGGAACTCATAGAAGATGTAATATGTTATACTGGGGGTCTTCCACTGGCTTTAATAGTGCTTGGTTCGGATTTATATGGTAAAAGCTTGCATGAATGGAAAATTGCATTAGATAAGTATAAAACAATTCCTAATAAAAAAATTCAAGAAATACTTAGACTAAGTTATGATGGGTTGGAGGATTTTGAGAAGGATATTTTCCTTGACATTGCATGTATTTTTGAAGGACAAAAAGTAGGTTATATCTAAAAAGTAGTAGACAAGTGTGGTTTCTATCCAAATTTTGGTATAAATGTACTTGTGGATAAGTCTCTCATATATATTGATAAGTTTGAGAGATTAATTATGCATGACTTGCTGCAAGAAATGGGTAGAGATATTGTTCGACAAGAATCACCTAAAGAACCTGGCAAGCGCAGTAAATTATGGTTTCATACTTTCATGATGATGTTTGTCATGTCCTCGATCCAAATACAGTAAGAATTATGTTAACAATACATTTTTAATCTTACATTTATTTCATTTTTAAGAGTTAAGCTACTAGAAAAATATTGAACTTTTTTTTTTTTTTTTTTTCTGTCACATAAAAAAGGCTGAAAAGTTACAGGCAAATATATGTATGTGTGTGTATACATATATGTTGCACAAAAGAAGTGAATAAGTGGAATGAATTGAATTTCAAAACCAAATTAAATTTATACCATAATTATTAATGATAATAGAGTCTAATTGTTTAATTGGCTATATCTATGTAGAACTATTTATAAGTTTGTTCTTAGATAACATGATAGTTTATTTATCATGACCTCTCTTAGGATTATAGAATACAAATTTCCTTTAAGATTTAAAAAATAACAATTTTGATTGAAGATAGATGTTTATGGGACTTCAAGGGTTGAATATTCATGACAAATTATGCTCATAATAGAAGGAGAACATGTGAGGTTAACCTCAACTCGAAGAAAAAAGAAAACAAAAATGTAAAAATTACAATGAACTTTTTAAAAATTTTAAATATAATTTTTAGAAAATAAATGGATAAATATACTTTGGCCCCTTTACTAATAGTCATTTATGATTTAGCCTTATGAACTAATAGTTGGGACGCTTAGATACATCAAACTACCATTTGGTAGTAATTAAACCCCTATGTTAGGGTTAAACGTTTGTTTGGATGGAAAAACCATATTTGGCCAAAGTCTTCCGAAACTATCATTGTTTTGACCCTTGAAAAACCAAAACTAACCTTTATAATTATTAAGGGTTAAGTATACCTTAACACCCTTAACTAACAACCATTTCTTATAAAGCTTCACGAACTGATAGTTGCGACACTAATGTTCATTAAACTACTAATTAATTACGTTTAAGCCACTTTGTTAGAGGCTGCCGTCTATTTGGATGGATGCTATTTGTTTGGAAAAGTGGTCATGTCCCATGCATGTGAACACTTTTTCTATTAATCTGCCTATAATACCCTTAGGTTTCTTAAAACCAAAATAATATAAAAAATTTTATTTTAATTTATTTTTTTAAAAACGAAAAACCTAAAATGTAAAGGGTAGCTGAACAACCCCATGAGGTGCAATTTTTTCAGGGAAAAGATTGTTTGGATGCAATTTTATTTTATTTTTTTGTTCTGTTAGGTCAAGGGGTGTTTATTATATGTATAACAATTAAAAACAGTAAAAGTTTTTTTTTTTAAATAAAAATAAAAATTGGGTGGTTTTGTGATCGCTTGATTGCAACTCGAAGATGACCATCAAACAAATCAAGGAGCATGCGGAGGCTGTTAGAAGCATTTGGTAGCTTAGTGGTGGCCGTCGAGCTGCTTGATAAATGATAAACACCATGGTGTCTACCACAACCATTGAGCAACACTTTTTTTTTTTTTTTTTTAAATAACTTTTTTTAATTTTTATTTTATATTGTAGAAATATTTCTCAATTTTTTTTTTCTAAAACATTTCTCAAAATATTACCAAACCAATTTTTATTTGGGGACCACACATGCAACACATTTTTAAAATGTGGCCCCCACCAAATAGATTCTCATTTTTTATCTTTTCAAAATTTTACCATACATGGAGTCACTCTAAATAATTTGTTATTCATTTTACACTAACTAATAAAATATTGGTAACTATTTTTTATTTCAAAGATGTGCATAGTTTTTATGAATATCTTGCATTTTATTTTATGAACAAGTAACGGTAATTTGTAAATATATATAAAAGAAAAATTAATTTTGAGAATGTTATGATGAGCCACTTTAGGATATTCCACTAATGAAAACAAATTACTCATTTTGAATATATATATATGATATTCCACTAATGAAAACAAATTACTCATTTTGAATATATATATATATATATATATATATATATATATATATTAGTTAGTGTAAAATGAGTAATTTTATTAGTTAGTGTAAAATATATATATATATATATATATATATATCACAAACAATGGCGTATAATCTTTGTAATAAATACATACATATAAACTATATTTAAATTTTATCAAGTCAAGAATTATAATTCTAGCAAGTGTTAAAACATAGAGAACTTTATGTTATGATTTTGTTGGTACACTTAACTATACATTGTCTTGCTAGGGAACCGACAAAGTTGAAGGCATATTGATTAATTTGCGTGAACCAAACCTGATACACTTGAATCCTAAAGCCTTCAAGAAGATGAAAATGCTCAGAATATTTATAAACTGTAATGCAAATTTTTCTGAAGAGCTTAATTTTATCTCTAATGAGTTAAGATTGCTTGATTGACCTGAATATCTTGGAGAATCTTTGCCATCCAATTTTCGGGGAAAGAACCTTGTTTTGCTAAGTATGCCTAATAGCCACCTCATGATGTTTCAAGAGTCTCGGATTTAGTGAGCTTGATTCTTGATGATTGTGTAGGTTTAGTTGAGGTTTATCGTTCTGTTGGATTCCTTGATAAGCTTGTTGATTTGAGTTTTTCACAGTGCTCTAATCTTAGGATTTTTCCTAGAAGCGTCAAGTTGAGATCTCTCAAAGTTCTTGTCCTTTGTTGTTGCTCAAGGCTTAAGAATTTTCCCGAAATTGAATGTCAAATAGAACATTTAGAGTACATCAACTTTGAAGAATTTGGTATAGAGGAACTACCTACATCCATTGGGTACCTCATTGGACTTAAACATCTATGTCTAGGAGGTTGCACAAACCTTACGAATCTTCTAGATAGCATTTATCACTTGCAACATTTAGAGCTTCTCAATCTTAATGGTTGTTCTATCATAAAAGGACTGCCTTCATCCATTGGTTACCTTGTTAGGGTTGACACATTAGATCTAGGCAGTTGCACAAACCTCATTAATATCCCAAATAGCATTTTTCATTTGCAACATTTAGAGTATCTTTCTCTTGAGGGTTCAAAAGTTGTTAAGTTTCTAAAGAAAGTGGAAGATGATAGACAATCCATGCCCTTTACAAATACAAGTGATTCTAATGGTTGTTCCTCGATAGCATTTCAGAAACTTCGACAGTTGGATCTTAGTAGTTGTACCCTATCAGAATCAAATTTCATAAGGACATTTGATTGTGGCTTTGCGTTGAAAAAATTAGATCTACCACTGAGTGATATTATTACCCTTCCTCCATGCATCAAAATATTAGTTGGATTGGAAATTCTTTGTTTGGAAAATTGCAAGCAACTTCGAGAAATTATAGAACTTCCACCAAATGTAGTACAAGTATTTGCTAGGGGGTGCATGTCATTGGCGATATTTCCAAAAGAACCTAAAAGATTCCAATTATTTGATACGCCGGGCCCACCAGAGCCTGTGATGGTTGAAATAATGTTTTCGGAATTGCAATCATTGAATCTTGGAAATAGTATTGTAATGGATTCACATTTATCTTCTAGTGTGGAACATCTAGATCTATCAGGTAGCGCGATTGTTAGCCTTCCTACATGGTTCAAAAGATTTGTTGGATGGATTAACTTGTCTGATTGCCTTGGACTGTGTGAGCATATAAAGAATGATATACAAATTCATTTATCGATTGAGGTATCTCTCTCTCTCATATATATATATATACACACACACATATGTTAGTATGTGCTTTGATTTGCAAGTCGCATTACTAAGAACTTGTCATATCCATGTAACAAGGACATCTTAAGGTCCATCAATTTGGCTGCATATTTCCGAGAAATAAGATTCCAAATTGCTTCAACCATCGTAAAAAGGTTTCAAATAGTAATTTGTGTGATATAGATACCAATGTGCCTATAAATTTGCATAGAAAAAATACACGATTTTATTTCTCTGCTATTATTGGAAATGAGGATGTACATGAAGATGTTTCTTGTCGAATTCTTGTTGAAGTCATCACATATCATCAACGAGTCTATTCTCATCGGTCTTTTACTATATGTAATTCAACCTGCTCAGATCATGTATGGTTGCATTACCATAGTTCACTCCATCCTTGGATGAGGATGAATAATTTTTGAGTTAGATTTAAGTGCGAGGATATACTTTATAATCCTTCAAAGTCAGTTTTCTTTAAAAGTTGTGGATTCCATCTAGATCAAAGACAAGAAGAGAAACCGACAGCTTTAATGGATGATATTCAACTTTTTAAGAGATGTTGTGATGATGGCAAATTGGAATCCATTTGGTACCAACAACAAAAGAGGCATTCCTCAACCTTAATGCTCCAAAATAATTTGACCATGGTAGAATCTTCAGATGTAGAAGATATGGCTCTTGGTGAATCACAACAACCTCAATCAAATCATCCCCATAACTTAAACTAGCTACCTTCTTTACACTCGTTCTGAGGACCCCATAATGCTTGTTAATTTTGCTTAGGGTTAATTGTTGAATGGGGTGGATTCAGAGTGCTATTAAAAGATGCTCTAGCATCTACTTCTTGATTTTCCCGCTTAATTATGGATCAAATCTTCCTGGTTTGAAGACGATTTGTCATGTTTCGGATTTTTGGTCCAATTGAAAATGGGATTCCATACTTGAATATGTGGGACATGTTCAACATTTGATCATGAGAAAGTTTGTGCAGGGCAATCACAAATTTGGGACAGAGTCACTAGCTTGGGCTATAATATGTAAGTGGTTGACTTATATAGACTCTTATTTCATAATTCAGGTTTTTTTTTTTTTTTTTTCACCATTACAATTGAATTTTGGCTCATGAGGAAAAAGGGAGGGGGAGATTCAAGCGGATTTTGTTAGCCCTTCAAATTAATATTACTTTATTTTAGTGTCTTGTTCATATTTGTATAGATTTTTTCTTACTTGTTTTTGTGGCATAAATTCATTAGCAATGATAAATAATACTAGAGGACTTGCTAGGCATATTTATGGATTGCATTGTGCTTTGGGTTTGTGCGTTATGCAGAATTTGTGTAATGTAGGAGGCAAGTGACATGCTACAAATTTCACTTGAGATGTAATGTTAATGGTGTTACTCTCAACAATGGCCAAAGTCTGCCTATACATCATATCGATTCATGTCAATTCCTTACTTCTAATTCCAAGTTTTTTCCTGCACAATATCATGCATCTCCCTTTAATTCAAAAGCATCTCATCTCTTTTAAACAGTTTACAAGAGACAATAATATATATATATATATATTGAATTTCTCCCTTATTGCTCTTTTGTTCAGGATCTCTCATTGAGGACCATCCTAGCTCCTCAAAGGATAGAGTATAGACGAAATTTATCCCATGCCACATTTTCCTTCAACTTCTCAATCTAACGGGAGGTGGGGCTAATATCAAGCTCATCATATCCAGCTCTCCTCCCACAGATAGGCTCTCATGTTTACACATTTCCCAGCAAAATGGAGTTGTTGAGAGTTGGCATAGTATTACTATTCAAACGTCCTTGTTCACACGTGAATAGCGATGTGTGAATAGTAACACTACTCATACGTCCCTATTTTTTTGAATAGGGAGTTTGAACACTAAAACACCTCATATTAGTAATGTTTTCCAATAAACGCCCATATTCCAAACGTTACTAATTGGTTTTTTTTTTTTTTTCTTGGTAGTGAGAATTACTAGCTTAAGGTTTTTGAAACGACCCCTTTTCTCATAAATCATTTCCCACTCCACTTCTTAACTACAAGTCTCCATTTGAACTTTTATTCAAACGAAAGCCCGATTATAATTTGTTAAAGGTATTTTAGGTCTTGTTTGGTTTGCGTAATGTCTAGTCCATTGGAAAATAAATAATTACTACTAGGAATAGAAGAGTGTGGAATAAAATAACTATTCATATTCCTTAGTTTGGTAATAACATACATGCAAAAATTGGAATTGAATCAAAATTAAGAAGAACCCTATATATATATATATATATATATATATATATATATATATATATATTCAAACTCATATTAAAAAAAAAAAAAAAATTGAAATGAAACGGGTGGTTCCTGCCACCCCCAACGACCTGCGGGGTAGCCGCGACCACCCATAGGAGCTTTGTGGGTGGCCGCGGCCACCCCTGGAGCAAATCTGGGGTGGCCATAGCCACCCCAAAATGCGATGGGGTTGGAATCCCAAGGCGCCTAGGGGTGGTGCGACCACCCCCCAACCTCTTCTATGGGTGGCCAACCACCCCAATGGGTGGTCAAGCCACCTACTTTTATTTTTCATATTTTTTATTTTGTTTTAAGTTTAAAATAAAATTAGAGTTTAACTTTGGTCAGGACCATCCTTAAAACCCATGTTTTACAGCCCCCAATCCCTAGTTGACACCTAAGCAAAAACTCAAAAATTGCACCAAACTAATCTAAGCCCAAATACACTAGATTTTGTAGAAAGAAAAAAAAAAAAAAAAAAAGCTAAAGAACTTGTGGAAGGGGTCTAGCCCCTTCATGAAGCTGGCCAGACCCACACCGTGGGTATGTCGTGGGTTTCACCAGACCCACGAGGTGGGTTTGGCCACCCAAGCCGTGGCTTGTGGTTCACCTCTCTCCGGTGCCGGCTTCTGGCCTTTAGGGTGATAAAATCCCTAAAGGGTTAACCTTCCACCTCTAGGTTTTAGCTTTGAATCTTAAAAACAAGTTTTGAGCATTAGAAACGGGTTTTGAGGAATTAGAAACGAGTTTTGGGGCATTAGAATTGAGTTTTAAGGCGGATTTTGGCGGGTCACTACGGATTTTGAGACGGATCACACCGGCCAGACCCGTGGGTCACGGCCAGCAAGACCCAAGCTAGTGGGTCTCGCCCTCGCCAGACCCACACCGTGAGTCTAGCTAAGAACCACGTGGTGGGTCTCGCCATCGTTAGACCCACAGAAGGCGGCCAGACCCACGCCGGTCGTGGGTCTAGTTGTGGGATTGCTGGGTCTGGTGGCCAAGGGTCTTTTTGGTATTTTTTTTTCCTTTGATTTGCTGTGTTTGTTCTCATTTTGGTTTTTTTTTTGCAATTTTCTTAAAATGATGATGTGTCACATGTGATTGGGTGCTACAAAAGTGGTGTTTTGCAGATGGTTCGGACTACAGGGGCTCTCAAAAAATTATAGGCTATTTTTGAAAAATGTATTACATACCTTAAGGATTAGCTAAGCCACTCAATTTTGAATCAGTGACTTAGCTAATCATGTGTGTATGAGATTAGTAGTCCCATGGCAATAAACTATTCTCATGAATAATATGTTACCAAACAAATGAATAGCTATACCTAGGATTAGCTAGTTCATTCCAATGGTCTATTCCGCAAATAAAACTAAGACTCCCAAAGTATTTAACTAGTAAATAGCTTTGAAGTGTCACTAGCAACATTCCAGGCTCATTTAACAAGTATATGATTTGAAGGGTCACCACAAGCTTCTCAACATCAAATAACTAAAGAAACGGAAATATATATATATATATAACCTAAACTAAATCTCAACAAATAAGAACCATAGCAGCTACTGAACTATAATATACTTAAAATGTCATAACTTTACTTAATAACGTCAGTCTAACAGCAGCACAATAAAAGATCAAGCAAATCAATTATGTTATCAATAATAATAATAATACAGACAAAGTCTGAAAATTACTCAATGACTCCCAAAGACACCTAGAAGAGGAGTTGATAAACGTTCAAAGATTATACATGAAATATACTCAAATTGAAAATATACACCGCGCAAACAATCACCAAATATCATGAAACCAATAAAATCAATCAATACAAGAATTTGGTTACGAAGTGGAAAGATTCACTTGTGTTAATAGTTGAAGATCGAGGCAAATCTTGTGCTTCTATTAAAGTGTTACCATAATCAATTAACCAAAAGGATTGAACGAGGCTGGTATAAGAGTCTCAAGATTGAGAAGGAATTTTCGTAGTCCAACTCCAAAGATGAAGACGTGTCCTGATATTAAAGGTGAAGTCAATTTTTTTTTTTTTTTGGTTTGGGCTTGTAAAGAATAAGCTAATTTTGTTTTTAATACAGGCCCATCCAATATGGATTACTCTCGGGGCTATGCCTAAAATTGAACCGGTATTGTTTTTTTTAGGATTAAATTCATTTTACCCCTTTGGAATTTCAAGAGTTTTTTCAATTCGAATTCTAATGTTTAAAAATTGGTAATGCACCTCCCTAATGTTTCAAAAATTTTAATTCAGACCCTCCGTTACTAATTTCCACATAATTAGACAGAAATCATCCCACGTAGAATTTTGATACCCTTTATTCTAATTTTGCCCTCATTAAAACTTATGAAATTACATAATTACTCTCATTTTCATAGGTTTTAATGAGGGTAATAGGTAATTACGTAATTTCATAAGTTTTAATAAGGGCAAAATTAAAATAGAGTGCATCAAAATCTCACGTGAGACGTACGTGAGATAATTTTTGTCCAATTAGATAGAAATTAGTAACGAAGGGTTTGAATTAAAATTTTTTGAAACATTAAGGGGGTATATTGCACATTTTTAAGCATTAAGGTTTGAATTGAAAAATTCCTGCAATTTCAATGAGGTATATAAAGTGAATTTTTTACTTTTTATAAAAATAAAAATTCTGGATCTAGAGTTTTTTTTTTTTTTAAAAAAAGAAATAACTTGTTGGGGCCTGGGCCCCAGCACCCCATTTGCGCCACCGGCCTGACGCCGATTGATAGAATTATAGATGGAATTATTAAGATGAGGAAAAATGAGAAAGGCATCTCTTTTTCTTTTAGTCAAAAGGTCAAAGGGAGTACCAAAGACATCAATACCACATCATGACAAATATATAATACCTTTTTTTCTACTACATGCCCAAGTTGTATCCTTCAATATTATTTATTTCTTTCATTTTAGGGTTTTACTAATTAAACCCAACAAATTCCTGGAAATTACGTACAACCTAAACGGAGAAAGAAAAAAAAAAAAAAATGGTAATAAGCTTAACATTCTAAACCGTCCTTTTCTTGGAATCTCATTTTTCATGGCATTCAATTGGATAGCGATCGATTGAAGGGTGAAGCAATGATCTTCAATTGTCGGCAATAGCTTTCCCATAAAAGTCAGAAATCTGTATAATTACTTTCCATCGAGGGCAGTTCTAGATTCGCCTCAACACAACTTTTCTTTTTTGTCTTCTTATAAATATATTCGCAATAAAAATTATCACATTTGGGTTCCTACTCATGTCTTGTCACTCTCAAATAAAGTAGTCATTTTGATTATCCCTAAGGATGGATAGATTAACCGTTTATCGCCTACCCACCACCACCAAATCGTCACCGACCAACAACCAACTTCCGACAGTCAGTAAGCGGAATAAAAATATTGTTTCGATGTCAGTTTGGTTTAGTAGGCGGTAGGGAAAAAAATTCGTCGATATTTTTCAAATAAATTTGAATTTTATTTAGTAAATTTTCTTATTGTTTCGTCCAACTGGTTTGTGGTTATCCTTTTAGTATGTGTTTCCTGGGTTTACTTTTTCTTTTTATTTTATAAAGTATATGTTGTACTGATTTTGCAGTTACAAGGAAGTTGATAAGTTTTAATATAAAAAATTATAACTGACAGTTAACCGACTAACCGATTAACGAAAAAAGTCGAACTATTCATTGTTGGTATGAAACAGGTTAATTAATCGATTTTCAGGAATCAGTTGGCAAAAATGCTCCTACCGACACCTACCGAACTGATACCCATCCCTAATTGTCCCTCCTATAAAAAGAAAAAGAAAAAGAAAATCTATCACTTCATTTTCATGAGAATGTTGATATGCACAATCAATTAGGTTTGTGAGTTATGAGGTAGTTAGCGTTAATGGTAGTTGCCAAGTCTGATGAAGGTCGTTATACAAATAACGGTGGCATGCAGCAACCATTTAAAGCAATAATTAACTGCATGCATTAGTGGCTTAATAAGGTGCAACATGCATAGAGCAGCAAGCCACATGCATACATGGTCCCAAACTGCATGAATGGAGAGAATAGGTGAAGATGATGACACCAGATATCGGTAGCCATTACTCATATTCTACCTACCTAGCTGGCCGGTGACACATTTCTCCTACCGGTCCCTCACACAATTTTTGTCTACCAAATCTATATATATAGCTTACTTAAAAAGGCAATAATTTGTGTTTACGTGTTTAGTTCGGTTATTATAAGAGTATATATAGGTTAATTCTAATTCAACCCGGCCATTTAGTTAAACGGGTAAGACCCCTCAATTTAACATATATATATCGGTCAACCATACCTCGACCCATTTAATTAAACGGGTCATACTCATCAACTCGCTAATTTTGTGTTAAGTTTGGGTCAAGTTTGCAGATCTTGTTAAAAATTGTTAATGCTAACAATAATAGCTCATGATTAACTGGGCACGCATAATTAATGTGATATTATCTTCTAATTAGCAAAAGGCCTAAAGAGAGATGATACCCAATTGACCATGTAATTAGCAACATATATATGGATCGATCTCACTGCTAATCAAACAAAAGGTAGATGTCATTATTGGGTTAGATTCGAACTTAATTAGCATAGTAATTAATACGTACGTAGGATACCACCTTTAATTCCCTCTCTCTCTCTCTCTCTTCTTGCTTTCTGCTTTCTGAGATATTATCAACAACAGTAATCAAATCAAACCCAAAGAAAGCAAATGCATGCACCTTCTCTCTCTCTCTCTCTCTCGAAAAGTAAAGATGGGTTTGGGTTTACAGTACCATTGGCGTTACGTAGCAGTTATGCCATCTTTACCCAGTTTGATAATCTGAACACTTCATTTTGTCGTCTGCTTTGGTCATGAGTCATGGTGGCTAGAAAAGAATAAGGTGATTTTCTCATTACTTATCCAACCATTTGATGTAGACCTTAAACTACTCCATTTAAAACGGGTAAGCCAAGCTATGCCCAGCAGAAACAATAACGTACGCATGAGATATTTGGCCCTTCTTTTGGAATTTACTTGGACTCCCGGCCACTATGTCTATGTGCACGTAATATACTTGTCCTTATTTTATATTTCTGTATTTCTTTATGTCTTCAGGGACACCTATTTATTAGTATTATAATTATCCTAAACTTAATTATAATATCAACGATAGGGAACGTGAAAAATTATTTCCCCAAAGTTTAAAACAAGAGTAAACAAAGTAGAGCTTGGACTCGGACAGATATCACTAATTAACATGCATGCACATGTGATCTATCAATCAATTTCTCTCACACATATGAATACTATTATTTGAAAAAATAAATTTTTAATCACATAATATTGGAACTCTTTGATGTCTGGACAATTTTCAGACAGCTGAACCGGAGATGGAGCTCCTACAAAATAGAGAAAAAAGTTACCGGTCTCTCAAGGAATCGGAGAAATTCCGATGATTAAATTAGTCTTCTACTAAGAGAAAGACAAATTGAATGGAGAGTTTATGAGAGAAAGGATTACTTGCCCTTACCTTTTGGAGAGAGTGTTTCTTTTTATGTCGGATGGTGATCCAAATCTTTTTAATTATTGTCGTATAGTAAATATGTTTTAAACTTAGATTCTATGTCGAGGGAATTTGGATTCTCGTCCTTTAAAACAAGAAGGTAAAATTGTTCAAAAAAATATAAAATAACATTTTTGTTTTTTTTTTTTTAAATTATTTTAAAGGACCAACTTTTTTTCAATTCATTTAAACTAAAAATGATCTGATTCTATAATAAGAAGATTGAATATTCGGGTTGCTCAACCCGAGCAACAAGCCCAACACAACATAAAATCCCTTTTATGGCACATATAATGGGTAATTACATTGATCAATCCCTTAAATGAAAATAATCATGAGATTAACACAAGTTTAATACTATTTACTTATATATATATATATATATATATATATATATATATATATATAAAAGGAAAGAAAGACACCACATGACACGTTCACACACAACAAGAACATGCGAGTCACAAGCTAGTTGTTGTTCAGATGGTGGAGAGCATTAGGTAACTCTCAAGAAATTCATGGATACGTGGCGTGCTGATATTATATGATCTGAAAAAGGCAGTAAAGCAAGCGAGAAAGAAAGACTACTAAAACCGAAGCCCATAAAAGCTTACGCTGGTATTGCATCATCATCACCAGCGCGAATGGTGGAGATCAGGTGCTGCACAGTGCCCAAAACGGTGCGCTCCTTTTAATGCAAAAAATACATGACCACCGCCGATCCGTGTCCAATCAGCGTAGGTACTAGCCGGGCCCCGCATGTCCCCAATCACTCCCAACATTTTCCACTCTCCCGCGGCTTTCCCTAACTAAATTTTACTTTCCATTTTCTACTCTACTTGCCATCTACGGAACACACGCATATTATATCCAACAGGAACCCTCTGATCACATCATCATGCCCACCAAACGAAAAAGGACCTCGAGCTTAACATGTTACTGCGGTGCACATATACACTGTAGTTTTTTTATTTAATTTTTTTTTAATTTCCTCATAAATATTGTTTGTGTCTAAAAGTATAATTAGATAAGGTGGCGATCATAAAGCAGATCAAATAAAACAGCTTGCCGATTTGGCTTGTTTGAAACCCCATTACTTTCTCATATTTTGTTTCGGTCAAATCATTTTATTCATTTTTCACATTAAAAATTAATAATTTATTACTCACTTTACCTTTATATCACATTTTCAACTATAACATAAAAAAATTCCTCTTAAAAATGTTTACCAAACGCTAAGGATAACAACTCTTGTTTGTGTGTCGAGTTCCGTTCGGATCTTTTTAAGATATTTATATAGAATTATATATATCAATTATAATTCGATTAATTCATTTAAATGGGTCAATTTTCTTTTTAAATTTTAATCTGTTTATGTCATATCTTAACACAACCCAAACACAAAACGTGAGCAGACCCTTCAACAACTTGGTTACTTATCTCATTGCCGACTCATTCACCACTAATGCCAAATGCTCAATGCTCGCCACGCGTTTTCCCGCAAAAGAAAAGCAATGAGAGAAAGGTGTAAAAAAATAAAGGTAGGAAAACTTGGTTAAGCAAAGCCAAATAAGTAACACGTGTCTGCATTAACTGTGCTTTTGCTTAATTGCTCCAAAAAGCAAAAAGAATAAATAAAAGAAAAAAGAAAAGTGTGCTTTACTTAATTCAGTCATTCATCAACAGTGAAAGGAAGAAAAGAAAGAAGAAGGCGATTAGCGGAAGCAAAACTTAATTAGTTAATTAAATTAATAACACCCGCCCTTTTCGTATCCACTCCCTAATCACCGTCACTGAAACCCCACCATGTGAGTCGCTCTTTTTCTCTGTTTTAGCTCCGAATCTGTGTACTATAAATCTCTCGGTGCCTTCCCATCAAAAACAAAACAGAAATGCCGATCACACTCTGATTCTTTTCAACGGATTTTGACGCACCGGATCTTGAAAATGGTCTCGGTTCGTCTTCGGAGGTGGCTACTGTGACTCTGGGTGCGATTGCCGAATGACATGAAGCCATTCTTGATTGCTGGGCTCTCTTCCTTCTTCTTTCTTTTGGTCTCTCTGAGCTCGATTTCGGCTCTGCCTCGCAATGGACACCACCCTGATTCTCTCAGGTTCATTATAGGTCCGTCCTCTCAAGTCCCTGTACTTGATTTTCTGAATGCGGTTGTTTTCTTCTTGGTTTTTGTCTGCTGAATCGGAGTAATGGGTTCGATCTTCTAAGCGTCGTTTCGTTTTCTTGTTTGGTTTCTGAGAAAACTGCGGAAAACGGAAGGAGGATGAGATTGCAAATGTTGAGTTCGCTTCAATTTTTTTTTTTTTTGCTTTTTTCTTGAAATCCGTTTGATGGGAAATCTTTATTTTTCTCATTTTTCTCAGCTGCCAAACGAGATAAAAGTTTTATCTGTTATGAAGTATTAAACTTTACCGTTTGGACATTAATTTCTGGCGGTGTACCTTGTACGCTTTAATACAAAGACGCCTTCTTTTTCTGTTTCTGAGTTCGAATAATTTAGTTTTGTGAATTTGGGTTCGTATTTGTTATTGTTATATATGCAGGAGAACAGAATTTGGGGCCGTGGAAGAATGCAATCTCGCAGGATGCACTAGCTCCAGGGCCGGCAACCGATAATGCCCCTCAGAGCACGCTCGTTTTGGCGGCTAACCGGACGAATAGAGTGGACATTCTTCGTCGGTTTCGGCGCTACCGAGGTGGTTGGGACATTGCCAATCGCCATTACTGGGCTGTAAGTCCTGTTTCAGATTATGATAGCTGCTATTAGATTGATTCGTTTAAATTCAATTTCCCAGCAAGATTGGTAACATTAATGGATTACTGTCCTGCTTGTGTGCTTGAGAAATTAAGATCTGCTTGATAATTTGGAGAAGTTTGTGGAACTATTGTCCTGGAAAGTATGTTCTTTATGTTTACTGGTTCGTGAGAGAAACCAAAAGCTCTTTTGATGAAAAATACGAGAATCTTCAGGAATTAAAGAGTGATAGAACTATTCGCACTGTGCCCAATTTTTCTAGTATTCTTCTGACATCAATCAGCACATTCTTTGAACTAAAATTTCAGAATGAATCAGTGTTCTGGAAGCTCAACTCGATTGTGGGTCATATGAAACTAACTTGGATCAATTTAAAAGAAAAGGAAAAAAAGACAAATAAGTCTTACTAAATTAATGCATCAGATAGATTTGATACGTCTATGGCCATAAGTTTATTTTTATTCTGAAGTGCTGCCATGGTGAACTGCTTGAAAGCAGGGGATGCATACAAGATATTTAAATGATCAAAATAGAGTTATAAATATGCATAATATACTTGTCCAAAAATTCTGCCACCAGTGTATAAAATATATGTTTCAGTGAAAGAGTTGAGCAGATCACAATTCACAAGTCCCATAAGAGGGGCCAATGGCCTTTGGGTCAAATAACACTTCCACTCCCTATTAAATATGGGGTGGTCGATTAGGTCTCGGGTTCAAGTCCCATATATGAGTTACTTACCAATTAAAAATGAAAAAGAGTAAAGAGGGTTTTTTTGGTATAACAATGGGAAACTATGCTCTTGGGTGTCTTGGTATTTGTACAATATTTGTATTCAATAAGTAGCTGTAGGTTCAGGATGTGAATTTTTTGGGTAATAATATGGCAAATCCTGCCTCATAGGGCTTGATTGTTGTGCAAAACTCAATGTGTAGTAGTACCTTCGAGGGTTTGCTTTAGATTACATTCTTAAACTGGTAATAAATACAAGCAGTGCATTCTATCTGTTGCTCCTCTTCCACTTTCAGTTGGCATTTTCTATATGCTTCCATACTGTTCTGAGATGAAAAATAATAATAAGAATAATAATTATCATTATCATTATTGTCGTTGTTAACATGTATTCATCATATCTGCAGTCTGTAGGATTTACTGGTGCCCCTGGTTTCATTCTTGCTATCCTGTGGTTTTTTTCTTTTGGATTGTCTCTCGTGGTTCATTATTGCTGTGGATGGAGGATAAACATAAAAGGCAAAGGATCACCCAGTTCACAAAGAATTTGTCTTATACTGCTTATTTCATTCACATGCGCTGCAGCGTAATGTTCTGAACTTCAATCATTTTGAACTATTACTAGTATCTTTGTAACTGGAGGTTTTATTTTTTTGTGTTTTATTTTATTTTGTCATTTTTCCTTCATTTTTTGCCCTTAATACTTTATTAAATTTATTCTTTAACTTGTCTATATAAGTCTGAACATTGACACCCAGTGTTGTGCTTTTATGTCTCTCATGAAAAATTATTAAGTGAACTTGATTCTATGTTTGAAGTTGAACATGATAACATTTTTTATGCGTGTTTCTGTTGGACAGAAACTGGTTTAGTTTCACTAGTACACATGCACACGTCAATATACTGTTGTCAGAGAAAGGAACTTTATCATTCTGTATTTTAACCTTTAAATTTCTGTGCCTTGTGGCAAAAGCCAAACCTTCACTTTTGTTATATAACATTAGATCTTTTGATCATGCAGAGAGTGTAAAGAAAAACTCCCATTCTTTCTCCTGGCACTATCCTGTTTATATTCCCTTCAAGTTATTAAGTAGAAGGCCTCCATTTAATTCTTCAGAAATTTCTTTTATGTTCTAGGACTTGAAGCATATCATAATTGCTGGAACACTAAAACTCACTTAGGAACCAATTATACTTGACATTGCTTCTTGTCTTGACACTGTAGCGTTTTGATTTTTAAGGAAAATAATTTTTTTTTTTGTTTAAATTTTCATGATTTTCTTGATGATGAATTATGTCTTTACTAATTCCTCAATTGGCAAATTCATATTTCTTCTGTATCTCTTGCTAATGCCTCCTGGTCCTTTTCTCACACAGTACTGGGTGTATCCTCCTCTCCGTTGGGCAAGATGAATTTCATGGTGAAGTTTTGCGAACTTTGAATTATGTTGTAAACCAGTCGGACTATACTGTAGACATCCTCAGAAATGTCACAGGATATCTATCCCTAGCAAAAACTATTAGTGTGGCCCAGGTGTTCCTCCCTTCTGATGTCATGGATGATATTGACAAGTTGAATGTGGATCTCAAGGCTGCAGCAGATACACTGACAGAGAAGACAAATGAAAATTCTGTCAAAATAAAGAAAGTCTTCAATGCTGTGTATGTATATGCTAACCTTTTTTTTTATCTATATCTAGAATTCCTTTTCAACACCATGATGTTAGTTGGTTAATTTGAGTTCGTTGTTGCAGTCGTTCTGCTTTAATAACTGTGGCAGCAGTAATGCTTCTTCTGGCTCTGATTGGTCTTAGTAAGTATTGCTGAAAAATCCAAATAAAATGATTTCTTTTATCTATTTTTTCTCATCCACTAGACTCTTGCCTCTTTGTAACCTACTGATTTATATTGTGGCAGTACTCTCTATCCTTGGGCACAAACATGCAATCCATATGTAAGTTTTTTTTTTGTGTTTGGTGGACATGACATCCAGTAATATTCCTACTTCACTATGCTAGATGCTATTCACATTTGTGTTTGATGCTAAGAACATATTGTTGCAGATTCGTAATAAGTGGATGGCTGCTTGTTGTGATTACATTTGTGCTTTGTGGAGTTTTTGTAATTCTCAACAAGTAAGAAATTGGATTTCATTTTTTTAATGATTGTTCACTTCTGCACTTTTATTGCACTTACAACTAAATGCAAAACATGCTTTAATGCAATTACTAAAAGAAGTACTTTGGAATTTCAGTACAGTTTCTGACACCTGTATGGCCATGGAGGAATGGGTAGAATATCCACATGCAGAAACCGCTCTTAGTAATATCCTTCCATGCGTGGACCAAAGAACCACAAACCAGACACTTGTGCAGAGTAAAAAAATTATCAATCAAATTGTAAACGTCGTCAACGAATTTATTTATACATATGCCAATACATATCCCTCTCAGGAAAGCTCTTATTATTACAATCAGTCTGGTCCTCTGATGCCACCACTCTGTTATCCATATGACTCTCAGCTGCAAGATCGCCAGTGTGGGCCTCAAGAGGTGTCTGTGGCAAATGCTTCTGCGGTACGTTTAATCAATTCTAATTATTTGGTATGGAAATCTGCATTTATTGAATATGTTTCTGAAACTACTTGATTATTGAGACAAAACAGCTAGAACTCTAGTTAATAGAATCCACTTAACGCCATGATGTGTCCATTTATATAATGTAATTGAAGGCCATTGATACATTCAAGAGTGCAGGAAACATCTGGAAGTTTGTACATAAATATTAATTTGTAGCTTCATGTTGAGATGAAAATTATAAGAGACAGTAAATCTAATATGCAATGCGTAATCACTGTCATTGCTTGTGGCTTCCCATCCATGGCATGTGTCATGTACATATTTAGATGAACAATTAAATGTCTTCTGTTTGGCTCACCTTTTCGGGTTTTAACTATATATATATATCTCATTATCAGCTTTGGTCTAGGTTGAAATTGAAATGAGATTATAATGTTTTTTCCTCCTTTTCTTCTTTTCAAAAGGTTTTTATAATACAAAGGTTTTTTTTATGGTAATCCATAAGTGCTAATTTAGTCCTGAACTTCAAAAGATATTAGAGTTTGTTTAGGAGGAAAGAGAATGTGATAGTTGAGGAATTAATAGAAGTGAGTTTCAAATACCCATTCTCGTAATAGTTTGTGGGTATGGATATGTCGTATGTAATTTCTGCTTGAAATGAAGTTTTCATGTTGCACATATACCCAAAAATGTAGTAAAGAAACGAAAGAGACAAAGACATTCTCTTCCTCTGGAAGATGAATACTCCCCCAATCTGCTATATTGCTTGACTGCTTCAAAGTGGTGAAGGTTTTGTATAGATTTACGCCCGCCATGTTAATGAAGACTTAATTCTCAAATTAAACCTTGCCTATGTGCTTATTGCAAGATGAACAGAAGGTCATAACAGTGTAAACCACTTAATACAAAACTGTTCCGGCTTTCCATATGAACATTAGTCTATGTAAGTAGGAATAAAAGATAACAGAGGAAGGACTGTGATGTTTGCCTCAGTATTTTTTTAGCCATTCTGAATAATTGTTCATGGAAGATTCTTTATTATCTCTTTTGTTAGTTTGTAACATGCAATCAAGATTTGATTTGGCCCTCTTATTTGGTTGTGTAAATTCAGGTATGGCAGAACTATACGTGCATCATGTCGGCATCTGGGGTGTGCACCACCGTTGGGAGGGTGACCCCAAACATCTACACACAGTTGGTGGCTGCAGTTAACGAGAGCTATGCACTTGAGCACTACACTCCGCCTTTACTTAGTCTCCAGGATTGCAATTTTGTGAGGGATACATTCAAAATGATCACCACAAGTTATTGTCCACCGTTGGGCCATTATCTGAAGATAGTGAATGCAGGATTGGTCATGATTTCAGTTGGAGTCTTGCTCTGTCTTGTTCTGTGGATTCTCTATGCAAACCGCCCCCAAAGGGAGGAAGTGTTTGTGAACTTATCCTTACCAATACAAGGCAGGAGTTTCAAGAACTGTTTTAATGGAAAAATCAACCATGGCGTACCAATATCAAATGATTCAAATCCACCAAGTGGAGTCTAGTCCGTATGGTAGAAAATTAGTATTATAGTTAGGCTCATATTTTGAGTTTTACTGTAACCCCAGCTGGGGGAAGGAACCAAAGTGGGGCGAAGCTCCATTTTGAGTTGAGGGATAATATTATAGTGTATTTTGTTACATCTATAGTGAAAAGTGAATGAATTGGTCCATTTTTCTTACTGTCTTGCCCTACATAAATGTCCTTTGTTTTAGTGATCCTTCAAAGATTGTTTTCCCAGGCAAGCCATCAATATATACATACTTTATCGTTGAAATGCAGAATACGAAATAGATTTGGCTAATAATCTTGAGTCTTTCTAATAATCTTCGCTTGTCTCAACCTGAACATGGGACAGAAGCGGTGGAATGGCTGCTATTATTCTAGAAATCTTTAGGGCCTTTAGAATCCACAAAGAAACTTTATATTTGTTACATTTGTTACAATTTTAATCATGTGTATATAAATTATTTGGCACCCTTCCTCCCCTTGTAAGTTGGTTTTTAAGGGCCAATTTTACTTAAGGTTTGTATCATTTGGTATCAAAGTTAGCCATCACGTCAAATATGGAATCTGACGTAATTCATCGAGTATGAGATCAAATGGGTTGCGGCTTTATATTCCAGTCGTGGAGAAGGCAACCCTTAGGTTGGATAAAACTGTCTATGCTACGATGTATGAGCATAGTATTAAGCCATTGAATATTGATATATGAGTATAATCACTAAAAGAGAAATACAACTATTGGATCAATGCTGATAGAGTGGGCTACCGTAGATATTAGTTGCAGAGCGTTGTGCCATGTTACAATCTTAAGTGCCTTACATAACTTAAGTCTAATTTTAACCATTTGTATATAAAACTCTTGGACGCCTTTTCCTTATAAGCCGGTTTTCAAGGATAAGTTCTACCTAAGATTTGTATTAATATCCACAAGGTGAAGAGGAAAATTCTGAAATTTTGAGGTGATTTGCAATCAAAATCATATGTATATAAACTCAATGCATGCGTTCAATGAGAAACACTTTTAGGTAATTCGGTAAGAAGATAAAATCTTCCTATGCGATTTTGTTAAAAAAAGAAGAAAAAAAAAAAAAAAAAAAAAAGATAGAAATTTCCTCCAAACTAGTTTGAAGAAAATATCTTACAATCCATTTAAAATCATGCCAAGTGTCTATAAACATTTAAAACGCACATTAAATTTAATCTAAATTAATAATCTGCTATTAATGATGTTAATAATTTAATACACTTTTTAAATATTCATAAATACTTGGCACGATTTTAAATGGGTTAGAGAATATTTGAAGGAAATTTCTCTCAAAAAAAAAATTGCCTAACTAATGTGTATAGATTTTGATAATTGATATATGTCTTCTTTCCTTTAAAGCAAATCTTGAATGTAGACTCTAATTAGGCTAGGTTCTTGAGATAAGGTGTAAAGAGTTTGATTTCTATTCCAGTTGTCTTTCCCTTTTGAAATAGATTTGAAATTTAAAAAAGAAAAATCAAAGAGAGATTTTAATAGAGGGGACGGATAGGGTTTTATTTGAAATTGTTTCCTTAAAAGATCATTTAATAAAAGCACTACAAAATTAGGAACTTTTGACCCTATGAAAATTGGAAACCATGCACAAACTGTTGTCCCATTTAAACCATTTATTTCAATTAAATATTATGTGTTAGGCCTCATTTATTAAAATGGAGTCTGAGGTAGCTCAATCGGCTAGGATCACACCTAATGAAGTGGAAGTCATTAGTTCGAATCTCATTTTCCTCTCTTGTGCGAACATGTCAAAAAAAAAAAAAATGGAGTCCGAGGTCACACATGGAAGGGAGTGTTGATTAAGGGTGCGTTTGGGAGTGTGTTTTTTAAAAAATAATCTGCGATTTTAAACCAAATCGCAACTTTAGGGTGTTTGGGATTGCGATTTTAAAAACACAAATTTTAAAATCGCAGAAAAATCTGCGATTTCCATAAGCTGATTAGAGGGTGCTTATTTGAAAAAGTGCGAATTTAAAACAAAATCACGATTTCTATTAAAAATAAATTTGGCGTAATAGTTACCTTTTTAGAACGGGAATGAAAAAAATACCAAGAATACCCACCTAAAATATATTAAAACCCTTCTTTTCTCTCTTTTTTTTTTTCTTCATCCTCCTTGTCTTGTTCATCCTTATTGGTAATTTGGTCATGAAACCGCAATTATATGCTAATGTTATCCAAACACTCAATTGATAAAAAAAATATTTTTTAGTATGTTTTACCAAACGCCTATGCGGTTTTAAAAAGTAACGATTTTAAAAACACAATTTTTAAAATCCCACTTACTGAAATCGCACTCCCAAACGGGCCCTAAATAATCCAATTTACCCATTCCTATTAACTTAAGATTTTTGGTTAGCCATGCATCTACGACAGAGACATTTTGCTGCTAAAACTCTTGTATCCATGGACGGAGGAAGGGGTGGCCATTAGGCCCCCAATTCATAAGAAAAAAAAAATGAAAATAATTATATTTTCATTTTTTTAATTATTTTTTTGTTATCTGTCCTTAGCAACACAATTTATTGGCCCTTCCATTGCCTATACTAAACTCTGCCTCCGTCACAGCCTGCATCTGATAAGGATTCTGTTCATATTTCTTTCCTACCACTAACAACAAACTATGGCTGTATATCACTGCCATATATTAGTTTGGACCAAAGAACTACAATTCCAGTGGAGGAAAAAAGAAATATGGGGATCAGATTTCTCATCAAATTATCAAGTTGCTATCCTGTATTTGTAGGTAGAACCGTGAAGAAGTTCAATTGTTGCATATCCTTCTCCAAGACAAGCATATTTGGTAACAGAGGATTCAAGGAAACAGAGACAGAAGCATGGAATGATTCCACTTCTGAATCAATAATAATGATATAGAATAATCAAAGGCTATGTATGGTATCCTATCATACATCCTATGATTTCTTAAATCACAAGTCAATATTGAAAGAAGCACTTCATACTGAAAGATATTGACTATCATCGAATTCAAAGGGTTCAAGGGGAGCTCTTGAAACAGAATTTACAAAATCAAACATCACATGCCACCCAATTGAAGAAATTCCAAATTCAACAAGTCATGGTAACAGTGATAGAAAAACCCCCCCATCAAGAAACATCAGCGCCTTAGAACTCACAGTTTTCCGGCGAATTCTCCTCGGATGTAACTCCTGCAACTTCTTTTGGCCTCTCCGGCAGCGAAAGAACCTCGCGAAGGCCGTGAACCACGAGCCAGTCACTGATATACATGTTCGGATACAAAACCGGCACGCCATTGAGCATCAATTCTTCGCCGCACCTCGTGGAATTTATCGTAAACCCCTCCAAATATGTCACCATCGCCGTCCCGTCATCGAATTTCACCAAATCATTCCACAAGAGCCTGCAGGGAACAACATGCCGGAGAAAGATCGACGAGTGCTCGCTGAAATTACCGATCCTTGTCAGCATGGCTTTATCCAACGGAGCAAAAACAGTCATCATCTTCCGCTCCTTATTCTCCGGCACCTGTACATCAAGAAAGACAGCCATCGCAGAGTACCCACTGGACCTCAAAACCCCACTTGCTTGGCGGAACGAATTAGCCCCGGAAAAAACAACCGTTCCATTTTCCGTTGAAAACCCACATCCAAGATTCGACCCGGGGATCTGAACCGGCACCGAAACCTCGAAGTTCGGATCAAAGAACTGGTCGATTCCGTGGATAATCAATAGCCCATCGTCAAATATCGGCGACCCGGTAATCATGACGTGGTTTAGCGAAATTCGGTCGTCGGACGGGGACGTGGTGACGGTGAGTGAGCGAGGCGCGAACAGGGTGGGGATCTTGGCGGCATAGGGGAGGGATTTGAGGGTTTGGAGGGTCAAAGGGAGGAGAGAGAAGTGGAATTGGAGGAGCGATCGAGAGGGTTGGCCGGAGCGAACAAAGGCACCGTCGGCTGGAGCGAAGATGGTGAGATAGGAAGAGTTTGGGAGGAGGGTGTCGGAGACGGCCTCCAGAGTTAAGGACATGGAGAGGTAGCCGGAGTCGGCCAGGATATCTGCCGCGTCGGCGATGCTCTCGGAGGGGATCGAGGATGAGAGAGAGAAGACGGAGAAGAGGATGAGAGAGAGGAGGAGAAGGACTGTGGAAGCCATTGATGATGAAATGGATCTCTGTGTGGTTTTAGCAGAGTGTAGCGCGTGGAGAGGGAAGGTTATAGTTGTGGTCTTTGGCGGGGAAAGAGTTGAAACGTGGCAGCGTCGGGTTCGTTGATCTGGGCGGGAATGGAAAGTTAGTTAATATGTGAACAGGGGGTTCGTTGGGCGGTTGCGACGGAGGACACAGTCGTTCGATAATTAGGCATGGTGTTTTTGTAATGACATATACATCAAAGTTGGCGGAAAGAATTCATTTGCATAAGATTTTTTTGGGTCAACTCAATTCAAAAGATTTTTTTTTTTTTCTTTTGGCTAAATAGCTCCTCAAAAGTCAAAACTCACTTTATCTTATTTAGTTAATGAATTTTAAAGGCCTCATACGTCCGATAAGCTATATTTTTATTTATATCATTTCAATATTTTTTTTTTTACATTTTATTGATTCTATTTTTATTTCTTTTCTAAAATTTGTATTTCACTCTTTATTTTTTCAATGGTAATCGTTTAGCACAATAATTTTTTAATGATCATTATTTTTCAAATAATCATTTTTGTAACTATAATATTTTTCAAATATCGTATTTGTTAACGTTAAGTATGAACACTATATTCTCATAGTAATGTCAATCATATTTATGAAATATATTTTTAAAATGATCATAATGATCTATTAAAAAGTGGAAAAAGTTTTGGGAAAAAAAGAAAAAAAGTGAGAGAAACAATAAAAAATAAAATGGCTTTCGTGAAAAGTGCTGCTACATGTAGTATTTTTTTTTTTTTGGCTAATCAAATCAAATATCCATTTTGCTTTTTTTTTTTTTTTGGCTAATCCAATGTGGGAGGTTTTTTTACAAATTTGATTAACCATTTTAGATAAAAGTACCCTTTGCATGGCTCCTCCATTGTGAGTACTCTAATCAGTGTCAAGTGTTATATTTCACACGTTTTTTTTTTAATATTTTTAATAGTCATTTATTCCTATTCTACTAAATTAAGAATCCAAATATTAATTTTTGAGAAACCAAAAATAATTAAATGACACTTATCACTTATTAAAATAAGTTAAATAACATTTCTTCCAAATCCCGTATGTAATGCTCAGCAAACATTGGATTCATAGCTAATAATTACATTATTATCATTATTATTATTATTATTATTCATCTCCTTTGAACCGAAAGGATGCTGACTTTTGGCCTTCCGATCGGGAATTTGAGCTTAATAATTAGGTGTTTTGAATTCCCCACAAATTCAATTAATATTGTGAATTTTAAAAGTCAAGTTATTAAATAGAAGTATAGAACTATGCCTATAAAAACAGAACTCTGACAAGTCATCATTCATAGCTTTGTTACAATGCCGGGGTTCAATATTTGGGCTTGCATGAGCTTTCTCGCCATGGCTGTGTCTTTAGTTATTAACGTTGTTGAGCTGGTTTCCTTCTTTACTAAAACGTAGAAAGTGAGCTGAAGAGGGATGGAGCAGCCACAGATCGAAGAAGCACCCACATGTTTCAAGCCTATTACTATATATTTAAGTTGTATTACTACTTAACAATAACTACTGCTCCTCTTCTCGCTCTACTACTTTCTTATATATTGATGTATGCTTCTTGTCATTGATTATATAAAAAGGAATTAGCAAAATTTGAGTGCATGGTATCTACATGCCTCAGTGTTCGTTGTTTCTTTTAAAATTTATGTCATTTGAACAATAAACGACATTAACAGCGGTGATATTATTTACTGTTCAAACGACATTATTTCAAACACTATTAACTGTTTAGGACCGTTTCTGTAGCATTAAACATCATTAAAAAAGTTGCACAAAATGCGCAGGCAAACTTCATCAACTATATATGTAGTTTTTCACAGCTTTTATCTCTATTTCATAGTTATTCTGATTAAGATTGCCCACGCCAAGTCCTGATCACCCAAGTGGCGGAGTCATTGCTTGAAAGCAGAATCTAATGCTTATTCATCAAGGACCACATCAAATATATATTCTTCGCCATTTTCCATAAAGAAGATTCGTCGATCTCTAGCTTGAAACATCATCACAGGCATGGACACAATCCACCATACACGTACACCAATTAATCTTCTTGTTTTCTTCTATAAATACTGCAATATTTCTTACACGGAGATCTAGTGCTCAAATCGATCTCCTGGTTCGGCTAGAGTCTGGTTGTTTAATTTATTTCTCATTACCAAATACATAAGAAAAACAAAGATCGATGATGTCTAGCATCTTTGGTGGTCGATATGATCCTTTCTCTCTTGATGGTTGGGAATGGGACCCATTGGGGGACTTTCATTTCAAAGGGAACGAAACGACGTCATTCGTGAGCGCTAGGATGGATTGGAAGGACACCCCTGAGGCGCACGTGGTGAAGGCGGAGCTTCCGGGGCTCAAGAAAGACCAAGTGAAGGTGGAAGTGGAGGAGGGCAAGGTCCTTTCTATTAGCGGCGAGAGGAAGATAGAGAAAGAAGAGAAGACCGACAAGTGGCACGTCGTGGAGCACAGCAGCGGCAAGTTTCTTCGGCGTTTCAGGCTGCCTGAGAATGCCAGGGCTGACAAGGTCACCGCACTTTTGGAGAATGGAGTGCTTACTGTTACAATTCCTAAGTTGGAGACAAAGAAGCATAGCGCTAGAGTCATTGATATAGAGGGCGACTAAATATATATATATATATATATATATATATATATGGTGGTCAATTAAAAAAATAATTGTGGATTAATTAGTAAATAAGCACTATTAATGTTGAATCTTTTATTTATTTATTTTTAAACTTTACTTTAAACTCGTGAACTACCTTGCGTTTAAACCCACCCAGATTTTAAAAACTCTCAATTTAACTCCCTGAACTTTTAATTTGATTCAATTGACCCACTCAGTCATATTTTAAATATTAAAAGTGACAAAATGACATTTATATCCTTGAATTTTTTATAACATTTCAAATTTACCTTTAATTTCAAATTAAAAATAATTTTTTTTAAATAAAAAAAAACGAAAATCAAAGGTCTAAAGGCTAAAACTGGTCTTTTTAGGCATTTCCGTTAAAAGTTAATGGCTAAAACTAACGGAGGTAAATTAATTGAAATCGAAAGTTCATGGGTATAAATTGAGAGTTTTTGAATTTTGGGCGGTGTTCTGAAAACACGCGTGCGGTAATTCAAGGGTGTAAAGTTGAGTTTTTTTTTTTTTTTTTTAAACTTCACTTTAGACCCCTGATCTACTACGCAATTTGACATATCCCCTCCGAACTTTGAAACCTCTCAATTTGGACCCCTGAACTTTCAATTGCAATAAATTTGAACTCTTCCGTCAATTTTTGCTGTTAAAACCCCCTAAAAAAATAAAATTACCCTTCAATTTTATTTTTATTAAAAAAATGGAAATAGAAAATTTGAAAAAAGAAAAAAAAAAAAAAAAAAAAAAAAGGGTCACCTTGTGATTTTTTTTTATATTATTTTTTTTAAAAAAAAAAATTTTTGAAATTAAGGTAAATTTGGAATTTTATAATTGGACTTATACCAATCTCTTTTAATTGCAATTAAAATTAAATTCCTTAGTGGTAGTTTACTCATTAAATGCTGAAATATGACTTATTTTATATATAAAATAAGACATATTTTATATAAAATATGGCTTAAATGAGATGAACAACTTAAATTTATGAATTTAAAAATTTCAAATTTAAAAGAAATTTTAGGAGCTCTCAATTAGCGTATAAGTAACTTGAAATGAGGAATTGACTTGTACAAATTTATAATACAGACCAAACTAATAGGAATTGAGTTATAAAAATTTGGAGAAACTTTAGTTTGCCCCGTCCAAATTTCTAGCCGATTTGACAAATACTTCTTGAACTTTCAAATTTCTTACTTTGAACCCTTGAACTTTCAATTTCTATCACTTTGGACCTCTCTGTTAGTTTTCAAACGTTAAACTCAAACGGTTTGACTTTTTATGCCCATTATATCCTCACCAAAAAACTACATTGTTTTGAGCCCCAAAACTACAACACTCACCCAGCCCAAAACGACATCGTTTGGGGCATTAAAATTATTTATTAAAAAAAAAAAAAAAAGAAGAAGAAGAAAGAAGAAAATTGGAGCCACCCGCCCCAAAACTATAACACCCACCTAGCCCAAAACGACGTTGTTTTGGGCATTAAAATTATTATTATTATTATTATTATTATTTTAAAAAAAAACCATTCATAGAATGTGTTTTAGGCTTTTGAGGGTGGCCGGACCACCCCCAAGGGCCCGGGGGTGGTTTCGGCCACCTCCTACTGCCGGAATGGGGGTGGCCGAAACCACCCCTAGGTCCTTAGGGGTGGTCCGACCACCCCCAAAAGCCCAAAACCCATTCCGTAAATGGTTTTTTTTTTTTTTTTTTTTCGGCCACCCCCCCAAGGGCCTGGGGGTGGCTGGAGCCACCTCGATTTTTATTTTTTTTTTGAATATTTTTTTTTTAAAAAAAATAAATAATAATTAATTTTTTTTAATGCCCAAAACGACGTCGTTTTGGGCTGGGTGGGTGTTGTAGTTTTGAGGCCCAAAACAGTGTAGTTTCCGGGTTATGGTATAATAGGCATAAAAAGTCAAATCATTTGAGTTTAACGTTGAAAACTAACAGAGGAGTCCAAAGTGATAGAAATTGAAAATTCAGGGATTCAAAGTAAGAGATTTGAAAGTTTAAAGGGAGTTTGTAAAATTGGTTAGAAGTTCATAAGGCTAAATCAAAGTTTCCCCTAAAAATTTACTATACAGACCAAACTAACCACAAAAGGAGTACCATAAATAACTCAAAATATAGGCATTAGTGTCGATGTGTCATTATAATGTAGCATAAAAAATATAAAATTTGGATTCTCTCCTGGATAATATTCAATTAGTTATATTGAAGGTGTATTTTTGTTCCCTCAAAAAGTGAAAAGATAAAAATACCCTTACACTATAATTAACTGAAAATTATCGAGTTCAAATAAAATGGGGAGGATATATAAGTTAATAAAGAAATTAAATATACAAATAACTAATAATAAAAATATTGGGACTCTTACATTAATTGATACTACTTGGTAGTAAGAGAAGAGGTAAGAGGAAAGGACATTGTACAAATTTAGTCCGAGATGAAATTAATTAATTACATTGAAAACTTGATTTAATGTATTACACGAAGTTTAATGGATTTTCATTCCTGAACTCCTTCATTATAACTAATTGGATATTATCTAACTCATTTAAAATGCAAAGGATCTTAATTCAAGTTCATTTGATGGAGAGGATCCTAATTCCTAAATTTGTCGATTGAACCACAATTAATTTAGACCAAAAGAATATTTAATGAGGCCTTTCGGGAATTTGAGGTTAATAATTAATTATATGCATGAAATAATAATAATAATAATAATAATAATAATAATTAATTAATTATATGCATGGGTGGCATTTTGAATTTCCCACAAATTCATTGTGAATCTCAAAAGTCGATTTACATTAAATAGAACCGTGCCTATAAAAACACGCGTAGATAGCTGAAAAATTATCCATCGTTTTGTTAGAAAGAATGTTAGGGTCAATTTGGGCTTTCATCAAGTTTCTGGCAATGGTTCTGTGTCTCCTTATTGATGGATCCACATGTTTGAAGGCTATTTACTTAGCAATTGTTGGGAATAAATTCACACTACAAGCCCACCAAATTCTGGGCCCAATGGCCAATGATAGGCCCATGAATATTAATTAAATAGTAAGGACTATTTAATTAATTGATAGTCTTATATTCCAATTAGGATAATATTGGAATAAAGACGTCCTACTTATCTCTAGAAGATGACAACTTAAGATTATCTTTACATAATATATGTTGAATGTTTATCTTTACATGATAGCTGTTGAGTTTTATCTCAACTCTGGACTCTCAAACCAATTCAAATAAGAAGATCCAGTCCAAGTCTACTTCATCTCCCCGAGCCTATAAATAGGCCCTTACACAAGGTACTAAAGGAGCTTGAATCTTATATACTGAAATATTCTCACATAAATATTTTCATATATTATTGAGTTAGAAACTTTCTGACTTTGGCATCGGAGTGTCCCCGGTTCCCCGGGGACCCCTTGACAATATTATTTTTTTGTAGTGATTTGGAGTACACGACGACGTATTGAAGACCCCGAAGAAAGCACATCCACCGTGTTGAAAACTGTTCTAACAGTTTGGCGCCGTGGGAACGATTATCCGTTTCTAATAAAATAAAAAAATTCATCACGGTGTTAACAGGCATTCCGGCGACAACCCACCGGAAGTACTTGCCGATTTGCGTTGTCCATAGCAAATTTGCACAAATCCGCATTTCAGATTTACGTTCACTGCTTCAAGTGAAATCACGTCCAGTCCAACACCAAACCAGATCGCCGGTCGCACATCTCTGCAAATTGCCGGTCACGCTACTGCCGGAGACCTATCGGCAACCTCCAAACCAGACCTGCACCACTGCTGCCGAAGACTCGCAGCACCTCCAAACCAGACCTGCACCACTGCTGCCGAAGACCCGCAGCACCTCCAAATCACGACCAGACCGCCGCTGCCGGAGCCCTGACCCGCGGAGCCCAAATCCGCACCAGCCAAGCCGGCGACCCACTGCTGCCGATCCTCCAAACCGGACTGCCGGAGCCCAACCCGCAACGCCTCGTCCGTGAACACCGACCCACTGCTACCGGAGATCCGCGGCGTCGCCGATCTCTAGACTGCAGCACTGCCGGAACCTCCACCAGCGTGACCGCCGTTCGCCAATCCACCCAAGCCGGAGCTGCTTCACGGCCCAGACTGCCGGAGATCCAAGCGCCGTCCAGATCGCACCTCCGATTCCAGGGACTCCGATTTGCCACCATCGCCAGTTTTTACTGCCTTCACGACCATTGAACCCGAGTCAATATCGGGTATATCTGCTGCACGTTGGGTGAATTTGGAAAAGAGAATTGGCATTTGGCAACAGGTTTTTCTTATTCAGTTTATATTCCTGTCCTGGTTTTGGAATAGCTTATCCTGATTTAAGTTCATATTCCTATTCTGGTTTAGGAATAGCTTATCCTGATTTAAGTTTATATTCTTATTCTGGTTTAAGAATAGATTATCTTGATTTAAGCTTATATTCCTATTCTAGCTTAGGAATAGGCTATTCTGGTTTAAATTCCAAATTTGGTTTTGATTGGTTGTGAGAATAAGGTAATTCTTATTCCAAATTATTACATTTTGGGGATACTCTATCACGGATAAGAAGAAAAGGAAGAAGCAAAAAGGAAGAAAAATTCTGCCATGGTGGCTACGCGAACGGAAATGGCCAACCATGTTGGTCCATTGGTCCAGCCTAATTCGAAACCGGTCAACCACGCCGGCCAGATCAACCCTGTTGATCCCATAGTTCAGCAGAGACCGGTTCAACACAACATACCTCCCCGTCGATCGGAAATGGGAGATCCTGAACGCTTTGCGGCAATGGCAGCACAAATCGAAGCCCTGACACGGCAAAACGCAGAACTCCGTCTACGAGTATCAGAGCAGTCTCATCGCAAGGAAACCCGTGGTAGGCGGGACGAAGAAGAGCACAATAGCCGTGTTGGCACTCATAATCAACCAAGAAGAGGACACCACGAAGAGAACTTCAAGCAGCATGCAAGTCGAAACGAGGAAAATCGGGTGAATGATAGCAAAATCAGTGGTACCCAAGATAGACATGACGAACTCAACAGGAGGATGGCAGAGTTTGACAAGAGGTTCACCAACCTGGAGATGGAGCGAAAGAATAAAGGGAAGGACACCTTCGTGGAGAAGATGTTGCAGGGAACCAGTTCACCTTTTTCCCCACGTGTGGAGGAATATAGGTTGCCTGAAAAATTCAAAGCTCCTCCTATGATGAGTTACAATGGGGTCGGAGATCCAGTTGAACACTTGGAAGATTTTCGGTCACATGTGTGCCTCCTTGGCATCCCAGACGAGGTGGCTTGCAGGGTCTTCCCTCTCACTTTATCAGGAAGTGCCCGAAACTGGTTCAGGAAGCTGCCCCCGAGCTCAGTCGACAAATTTGAAGATCTAGGTCGGGTATTCTTAACTCAGTTTATGACTTCACGGATCCGGAAGAAACCACCATCCTATTTGCTGACTCTGAAGCAGCGCAATGATGAAACCTTGAAGCAATTCATAACTCGATTCAACCTAGAGAAGACAGAAATTGAAGAACCCTCAGATGACCTGATATACTCGGCAATTTATCATGGGCTCTTGACCAAAGAACCGGTGATGAGGAAAATGGCACGAAAACCACCGAGCAATCTACAAGAATTGATGAGCAAGGTACAAGAGTTCATCAATGAGGCTGATGTTCTAGAGGCAATAGATAGCACGAGACATCCGGGGCAAAAAGAAGATAAAAACAAGGAAGACTACTTCCGGGATTGGGTGTAGCAGTGACAGGAAATAGCAAGGAACGCGGAGCATTTGAAGAAGTACTATCAGTAGTACGCCCAGAGTTTGGTTTATTTGTGCTTTTATGCTTTTATTATTTGATTGTCTTTCAATAATAAATTTGATTTGAATAAAGAGTAATGCTAATTTAAGCATCGGAGTGTCCTCGGTCCTCCGAGGACCTCCTTTGACAATTACTCTTTGGTAGACAGGACAAGGAGAAAACCTTGGACAAAAACAATGAGCTACTTCGAGGTGAAAGGTGAGCAAAGGTTAATCTATTGAAAGATTCATATATCATGGTTGTAAATTATTCTGCAGGTTAAAGCTTAGTTTGTCAAGCGGGATTCAATGAAGAACCGGGTATATCACCCCCGGATATTTGAAAGAAGAAATGGGTATATCACCCCCATATATTTCAAAGAAGAACTGGATATGTCACAACCGAAGACAAGGAGAAAACCTTGGACAAAAACAAGAATAGGGAGACAACCCTCTAAAACAAGGACAAGGAGAAAACCTTGGGCAAAAACGGGGACAAGGAGAAAAGCTTGGGCAAAAACAAGAATAGGGAGACAACCCTCTAAAACAAGGACAAGGAGAAAACCTTGGGCAAAAACGAGGACAAGGAGAAAAGCTTGGGCAAAAACAAGAATAGGGAGACAACCCTCTAAAACAAGGACAAGGAGAAAACCTTGGGCAAAAACGAGGACAAGGAGAAAACCTTGGGCAAAAACAAGAATAGGGAGACAACCCTCTAAAATAAGGACAAGGAGACGACCTTGGGTAAAAACAATTAACGGGAGACAACCCGGTAAAAAACAAGGAGCTACGCCGAGGCGAACGGGGAATAAAGGCATTTGTGAGAGAATCGGGCATGATCCTCGGGTGTCTCAAGGATATAATAGGCTTAACCCCCGGGCAAAGGAAAGAGTTGAGGGGTACTCGTGGCAACAAGGAGAAAACCTTGGACAAAAACAAGAAATCACCCCAAGGCGAACGGGGAACAAAGGTATCTCGGAACTAGGATGGGTTTAACCCCGGGCAAAGGATAGAGCTGGGGGGTGCTCCCAAAAACTCAGGCGATGCCAAAAACAGAGCTGAAGAGCTCTAACTAACGAGCTCAAAGTACACTCACTAGGGAGACACGAGTCTCGGACAAGGTTAAACAACAAGCCACCAGAAGGCTTTGACTAAATTCCCATTACCCAAGTACCTTGGCTAAGGGAATTGGGGGGTAACTGTTGGGAATAAATTCACCCTACAAGCCCACCAAATTCTGGGCCCAATGGCCAAGGATAGGCCCATGAATATTAATTAAATAGTAAGGACTATTTAATTAATTGATAGTCTTATATTCCAATTAGGATAATATTGGAATAAAGACGTCCTACTTATCTCTAGAAGATGACAACTTAAGATTATCTTTACATAATATATGTTGAATGTTTATCTTTACATGATAGCTGTTGAGTTTTATCTCAACTCTGGACTCTCAAACCAATTCAAATAAGAAGATCCAGTCCAAGTCTACTTCATCTCCCCGAGCCTATAAATAGGCCCTTACACAAGGTACTAAAGGAGCTTGAATCTTATATACTGAAATATTCTCACATAAATATTCTCACATATTATTGAGTGAGAAACTTTCTAACTTTGGTATCGGAGTGTCCCCGGTTCTCCGGGGACCCCCTTGACAATATTATTTTTTTGTAGTTATTTGGAGTGCACGACGACGTATTGAAGACCCCGAAGAAAGCGCATCCACCGTGTTGAAAACTGTTCTAACAGCAATAATGTTTCTTATTGTACTAAGTAAGACCATAAGTATCTCTCATTGATATGTGCTTCTTGTGATTGATAATATACCAAGTAATGACCAAAATTTGAGTGGTATATATGTACATATGCCTCACTTTTTTCTTTTAAATTATTTTAACGTATGGTCGTGATATCAAATGTTGGCACTTATTAGATGCTATGAGTGTATGTGTAAGTGTTGTGTTTTACATTAATAAAATTAAAAAATAAATAAATAAATAAAAATAAAAATGAATAAGTTAATAGTTAATATACTTAAACATGAATTTAAACTCATTAGCTCCACCTTTTGGGTTAGAGTGGTGTTAAATATGTATATTAGTTTAGTCTTGGTGGAGTTATTACGTGATTCTTTCCCTAACAATTGATATCAAAGTTATAGTTAGCTTCCGCTTAAACGAGTGTCTTGGGCTTTGATGCGTTTGGTGATGGCTCTGGGAGCAAAGTTGTGTTTCGTGGGTCACAATTAGTGTAATTCGTGTATGCGTGACACTATTGGAATTGTAAAGGGATTAATGAGTAATTTGGTAAATGTGAAAGAGACTTACACGTAAAGAGGGAGATTTTATTGTTAGTGCAAGTGTGAGTATTGTATCTCACAACGAGAAAATAAATAAAAAATAAAAATAAAAATAAAAACTATATATGTATATATATTATAGTAGTGGACTTCCTAACTATTAGCAATTGGACTTTAATATACCCATAGTGAAGCTAGTTCATATAATACCAAGAGTTGTATCTCTTGGATATGTAACTTCCATAACCAAGAGTTGTGTCTCTTGGTTGGTTATCAATAACCCATGGGATGAAAGTTAAAATCAGATTATTCATTCAATTATTTCAGAATTCGAAATTGTGAATCTCTCTTAATTCTCTCTTCTGTTCTCCATCAAATAGCATTTAGGTTGTGTGGATATGTGTTTTGTTCTTATAATAAAATATCACCGTTGAGTTCTTTCAAATCTGTACGTGAAAAGCATCACTATACGTTATAGCACACTAACCAAATATCCTTATTAATTTGTGAGTTCTAGATGAACTTTCTTACCTAGAACTCTATGTTTTTATGTTTATGTTTTTCCAACACTAACCCTAAGTGAATCTCTCTCTCTCTCTAAGACTTAAATAATATCTTGCATGGGAAATCCCTATATAGGTAACGTGTCTCCAAATACCCATCACTCAAAATAAAATACTTGGGAAATCAAATTTAATCGTACAAAACACGTTAGGCAGAACTAATACTCCACTTTTAGCTAATGATGGGTCATCAACTCACCTACTCAATACGGATGATGATCATGTACCATAATGCGTCTATCATGTATGATGTATGATGTATGATGTATGTGTATCCTTTTAATTACAAATTTCTTATAACATCATGATTTATTACATTAATTAATTAGCAGTTTATTATAATTTGATGCATGGAAACTTATAAAGTGGTTGTTGATCAACCACACCTTATCTCCTTAAGTATTTGCTTCAGTCTCCCTAAAAAGCAGATTGAATGATGCAAACACTTAGGACTCATAATTTATGATCATATATATATATATATATATATATATATGCGACTGCCTACGTACCCAAACAAATTAAACCCAACAAATTGGATGACCAATAAAAGATCTTGTCATATGATTCTTGCTACGGTTGCCAACCAAACCCACTTTATAAATTACAATTTATGGAAATTAAATGAAGAAATGTTTGTCAAACGACAACGTACGTCGTCGACCAAACACTACTTGGCAAACATATCAACTTCGGAGAAGTCGTAAAAGTCAGCAGTCAATGGTCCAATTTGGCCAAAACCTTCAAGCAAATTGTTGTCTTTTTTGGACTCCCTCTTCTTCCCGTACGTACAAACTTGTGGACTTGGATAAATATTATGATAATTGATTAATTAATACCCCTTTAAGTGATATGCATAATTACAGATATATAAAAGCTTCTTCCTTAAAGGAAAATGCTTTAAACGTTTTAATTATCACAAAAGCTTTACGTAGTAATTGATTGAGTTACACGATTATATATATATATATATATATATATTCAGTCCAAAAAAGAACCTATATAATATAATAAAATATAACCAAACATTAGCACGTTGAATTGTGTGATTAGTAATTATATACTAAACTTAATTGGGGTTGATGACCCAATTAAGCAACATTATGATGACCTGATCAACTCAAGTAATTAGCGAATTGTGAAAGACAATATTTATATATGGCTGAAAATATTCTTATAGAATGTAACCACCTTTTCACGTTATAAAAAATTTGACTTGCAATTTATTTCCGATCGAGAACACAATGCTAACATAACAGTTTCAAATTTAAGTGTTGATTAAAATTGTCACATCAATATTATAAAATAATTATAAAATAAAAATATAATTTTTAACCATTCGCTTTCAAATAAAAAAAAGATGAGTACATGATAAAAAAATAAAATAAAATAAAATAATTGGGGCCCATCCATCAACATGGAAGCCTAAATCACTACCCAAAAAAGAAAAAATTATTGTACCCTGGCCCAGTAACAGCTCCACTTACATGTAAGTCATAAGTGCATAAATAAAATAAAAAGAAAGAGATATTGTATACAACTGAGAAAACAAAGACAACTTCTCATTTTCTACTTATAATAAAAAATAAAAAATCTTCTCATTTGCTGAAGGAGAAGGTAGCAATCAAGTACTCCCTTCACTGGATAATACTTTTTTCAAGTAGACTTACATTTTAAGAGTTTTCTTTTGTTGCTTTTCATGCACTACATGGATACATCAAGTGAAGAGCATGCATATATGACAAATATGAATTTTATATATATATATGAATTTTATATATATATATATATATATATATATATATATATCAATTAGATTTAAGGGTTAAATACCTCAAACCTTCCTAGGGTTTACCAACTTTATTTTTTTTTTTTTTGGGTTTCATTTTTATCATAGGACCTCCCTAGGGTTTTGATAAAGGACCAATTTAGTCCATCCGTTAGTTGACCGTTAAGATTGACACGTGGCACCTATTTAATTTTTAAAATTTTTTTAAATAAAAAAAATGTATTTATTTTTTTTTAGAAAAAGAAAAAGAAAAAGAAAAAACTGGGAGTGGCCAAGCCATCCCCTTGGGCTCAAGGGGGTGGCCGAGCCACCCCCAGTGGGTACTGGGGGTGGTTTCGACCACCCCCTTGAGCCCAAGGGGTGGCCGAGCCACCCCCATCCGGCCATATGGGGGTGGCCTGGCCACCCCCCATGGCCAAAGGGGGTGGCCGAGCCACCCCAAATGGCCAAGAGCCACCCCCAATTTTTTTTTTTTAAAAAAAAAAATTAAATATGTGCCACGTGTCAGCATCTGATTGGTCCACGTGTCAGTCCTAACAATCAACTAACAGATGGACTAACTTGGTCCTTTATCAAAACCCTAGGAAGGTCCTGTGATAAAAATGAAACCCCAAGGATAAAAATAAAGTTACTAAACCCCATGGAATATTTGGTATTTAACCCTAGATTTAAATTATAAAATATTATTGAAAATATAAAAGAAAAATGACCTCTGAAGAGTGCAGACCAATGAAGTAACAAGACGAAAGACAAACACTGAAACAGGGAAAAACATTGCGCAGAAGTGAAACAAAAGCCAAAGTAAATTTAATAAATAAAAGTGAAACAAAAGCATGAGAAACTGTGAAAGACTCCGTGGCAATCTAAACGGAAATAACGGTGTTTAGTGAAAAGGGACGATCCTGGCACCCGCGAACTTCCCGTTGAAACTTGGAATCTCTCTCTCTCTCTCTCTCTCTGTGTTACAGGACATAAAATAGGGAACACCCACGTTTGCATTTTGCGCGCACAGAGCCAGAGCCAGAGACACAGAGATTAAAGAGAGATTAAAGAGAGATTAATAGTTATCCGTAAATGTAAAAATTTGGGCTTATAAATTGGGTTGCGACAAGGGCATCACTCAATCTCTTGCTTCATTCCAAAACAGAGATTTCCTACAAAACATATAGATAAAGATTAAAAAAGAAAAGAAAAGAGAGAGCTTTCTTTGCTTCAAGAATATACGATTCCCATCTTGTAAGTCTCTTCTTTCTTCATTTCCTTTGTATCTTTTAAGTTAAAATTCCTTTCCTTGTGCTGATGCCTCTGCCTTTAAGCTCTTGGTTTGAGAAAGGCTGCTCTCTTTTTCTATGCAATTGGGTGATCATTTTCCCTCTCTTTTTCTATTTTTTCTCTGTTCCCTTTTCTGGGTACTTTCTCCTCCTTGTTTTTCATGCCTTGGAATGTTTTTGGAGATGCTTTCTTTATTGGGTTTCTTTTATTTTCTGTGTTTTGGTAGCCTGTTTCGTTTAAGACATCTGTTGTTCCTAAACATACTTCACTTTGGCAAATTTTTTCCCTTTCTTCCCTCCTTCAATTTTTGTTTTCATGGTCACCATTTGTTCAATCTTCTCATGAACCTGAATCATTTGCTTCTCGGCAGCCTCTCCTTTTGTACAAACGATTTGAGGGGTCTAGTTTTTCTGAATGAAAAAAAAAAAAAAAAAAAAAAAAAAAAAAAGTCTTCTTTTTCTTTTTTTTTTTTTCAAATTTCTTCTTCTAATTGCTTGCTCTGTTTTTAACTATAAAGGTCTCAATTTTCAGGAGTTCTGCTAAAGGAAAAGAGCTTGTTCAAGGAGTTTTTAAATATAAGTTCATAGTTTCCTTGGAACTTTTTTGAATTTAATTTGGTGGATGTTGAGAAATTGAAGATGGGGGATCACTTTGTGTTGCTGGTGGATCGTTTGCTCACAGAGTCCACGTTAGAAGCTGCAATTGAGAGCAGAAACCGGTCCATGCAAGCTACATCCTCAGCAGTTGATGAGAAGAAAATCGATAACCCTTCCAAGAAGGTGGATTATGGAAATATATCATCTCCCGGGAAATTGGTGGAATGCAGGATATGCCAGGATGAAGATGAGGATTCAAATATGGAGACGCCCTGCTCTTGCTGTGGCAGCTTGAAGGTCGGTTGGATTCTCCTCTAATCTTAACCTTTTTATTGGTTTTTTAATCTCGCTTTTTCATTGCAATGGATTTGGTAGGTAGATAGAAGTTTTGAATTTTTTTGTATGGAAAAGTGAAAATATTTTGTTTTGAAGTAAATTTTTTATTTGAATAGTAATAAATAAAAGTTATTGAAAATGTTAGGAACTTGAAAAAAATGAAATTTTGACGTGTCCATTGCCAAACAAGGCTTTAAGTCTTTTTAACTGTGAGACGAAAGACAAAAAGAAAAAAAGAACTTATATTAACCTTTTGATGAATCTAAGGAACCATTGCTTCAATACACTAAAATTGTATTACTTGATCATCTTAAAAGAATCTAGATGCATTACCCCTTTAAATAAGCAACAATGCAAAGTCAATAATGCAGTCTGCTACAAAAAACCAGAATAATTCTAGTGGAAAATACAAGGTCATTAGAAAGGAAGTCAAATTATTTGAAAATGATGCCACCATTTTTGAAATGTTCGAAGCTCATCATTTTTTGTCATAATTTTCTCTATTGGAAACAAACTTGGTGGTGTTTGATAACCCTTTTTAAGAAAGTTTTTTTTTTTTTTTTTGGTGTGTTTTGGTTGAGAAAGTGTTTTACCCTTCATTGTATACTGGCATCCTACTCATTCCTTTTATGTTCTTCATATTGGTGTGTACATTACTAGAATTCTTATAATGTATCTGCTGACTTATAAATTCCCATTACCTTTCTGCATCTGAACGCAATATCTGAGTGTCAAATCCGAAACTTTATGTAATGAGAATTCTTATCATATATCTGGCATTTAGTGCGAAATATCGTCGTCATATTCATTGAATTTCCCCTTCAGGAGTTATGTTTTGTGAGATCCTTGGTCATATATATTTGTTTCCTAATTTTGCAGTATGCCCACCGCAAGTGTGTACAGAGGTGGTGTGATGAGAAGGGTGACACCACATGTGAGATATGCCACCAGGTGCTGCTTTATGATCTTTCTAGTTATGCTTCTGTGTAGTGTAAATTCACTTTAACATCACTCTTAGTTTGGATCATTGCATCACAGATCTTGATATTATGCATGAATCACTACAAAACTTAGCTATTTATTAAGATAATTCTTGAATTTCAGCAATTTAACCCTGGTTATACTGCTCCTCCACCGCTGTTTCAACTCGGGCGTGTTCCAATGAACTTCAGGTGAGCTTTCTATAAACTTCCTGATCTATTTTTCACTGCCTCTTTATCTAGAATGTAGATTTTTATTTTTATTTTTTTCTACTTCAACTTCACCAATGTGCTCCTATGCTGGCTTTACCAGGGGAAATTGGGAGATATCTAGAAGGAACTTGAATAGTAGTCCCCGCATTATAGCAATGGTTTCAACTAACCCTAATTTCCTGAATCCTGACTATGATGAGTACTCAGCTACTACTACAAGAAGTTTGATATGTTGCCGTTCAGTTGCTTTCATCGTAATCTCTCTCTCTCTCTCTCTCTCTCTCTCGTTCTCATATCCAAAAGTTTAAGCCGATAGGAATGAGTGAATTTAATCGCTTTGTCCAATCTCATTTGCTTCCTATGTTGCAGTTTATGGTTCTTCTGACTTTACGGCATACGCTTCCCCTCATAATAAATGGAAACAATGAGTACTCTTTCCCACTGTCTATTGTAAGATAATTGGCTTGCTAATTCTTTTCATGGGGACAAAGATAAACCTCTCTGCAGAATGATGAAAGCTTTTCTTCTTTGCAGTTGCTACTTCTACGAACTGCTGGGATTGTTCTTCCAATCTATGTCATAGTGAGAGCAGTAACTTCTCTTCAGCGACGCCGACATCCACCAGTAAGTTCATTTTTCTGGTGTTAAAAGTTCACTGAAATCATGAACCATCTATAACTCAAATGCTCATTGAAGTTAACTCATCAATTAGGAGCCTTCCATTTCATCATTAACTTCATCAGATGATGATGAAACTGAGCATTCAACACAGCAGCCCCAGCCTCATATGATTCATGTACAGGTTTAGCCGGTGCAAATGGAAGCGATGGCGTCGACTTGTTTAGCCATATCTACCAATCTTTATATAGTTCTTGTTTCAAGGAGAATACTAGAAATCAGTTCAAGAAATGAAAAGAAAAATGGAAATTGGGATCTTGGACAAGTGTGGAGGAATTCTAGTCCCTTGTTTCACATTGTTTGAATACCTTATACAGCCAGAAAAGTATCCCAGTGTATAAACCAAAAAATATACCAGAAAAGAAAAAGGAAAAAACAAGCCAAGCTATTAAAGGTGAAGTACTTGTATATGTCTAACTGTAAATACCAAGTTTGCATTTATGGCCAATACTGTATTGATTATTGAATAGATGCATGTTAATGGAGCAAGAGAAGATGGGTTATTGGTTTGCTTCAATATCTTTTTTTATCATTTTACTTGCATTGTTTCTTTATCAATGGCACAACATGGCTAAAGATTTATCTTAGTGTCTCCTATGGAATCCTCATCATAGGAGACTCTAAGATGACCTTTCCTCCTTCCCACCACCTCTGCCTTCTCTATCCCTCTTCCTCTTCGCTTCTCCCCCTACCCTCTAGCCTCTGTCTTTTTCTCTTTTACTTAATGTAACTGTCTATCTTGCTTGTAAAAATAAAAAGGGTAATAAATCTTAAGTAAAAGCTCTTTATGTGATCACTCCCTCAATTTTTAAAAATTGATTTTCACTGCTTAGATTTGTCGCAAATTTGAAATGGGTCATTCTGTGTGTTTCTGTTTCAATAAAATAATGTCGGTTAGTACCATCTCAAAACCCCCTGGGGTAGCCACTTGCCACTATTGGGGTGGCAAGGGGGTGTCCCCCACCCCTCCATCTCTGGGGATGAGGGGGTAGCCACAACCATTTGTTTTGGTGTGGTCAAAGCAGCCACCCTTTTGCTTGGGGAGTTGGTGCACATGCCACTCCCAGGAGGCAATCCAAGAGTTGGCCACCTGCGGTAGAAGTGGGGAATCTCTTTTTAAAAGTTGTTTTTTTCACCAAAAATTATATATTCTATTTTCTAAGAAAATAAAATATATATTATTTCTATTTGACATGACAAAATAATGACATTAACGGACGTCGCTCAATTGTATGGATACCACACGAAATGACCTATTTTAAATAGGTGACAAATTTATGCAGTGAAAATTAATTTTGAAAAACCGAGGGAGTAATCACAAAATGCACATTTAGGCAGTGCTTTGTTATGCATTTACCCAAATAAAAAAATCTCTATTCTTGTGACTTGAAATTATACCCACTCACGTGACATGATTTTTGAAAAAAAAAAAAAAAAATTATTTTGCAATGCGTCCACCAACATGATATCGTCCAGTGGATCCAAATATCATCTCAACAATTCTTTGTGCTTGTGCAGTACTACATTTGTTGGGTGCAATACTTGAGGTATTATCTGAGCGTTCATTTTAAAATCAAATTGTAACAGCAAATAAAATAAAATAAATGGTAGTTGTTAGAAAGGGTGGTTTTCTTGGCCACGAGAATAGTTCGGCTACTCCTAATACTCTTTTGACCAAGGCAATGGTTCAGCCACTTGTAACAGCTAGTTTGAAAGTAGCTGAATTACCCTCTTGACCAAGGGTAACAACTAGTTTGAAAGTAGCTGAATAGCCTGAATTACCCCCTTAACCAAGGGAGTGGTTCAACCATCCTGATGGTTAATTTGAGGTGATTAAACCACTCCTTTGACCACAATAATAGTTTGGCCACCCCCAATACTGTTGGCCAAGAGGTGGTTTGGCCACCCCTAATGACCGGTTTGGAGGTGACCAAACCACTCCTTTGGACACGAGGGTAGTTCGGCCACTTCTAATGCCCAATTGGAAAATGGTGATTCTACCAACCTGATAGCCAATTTGAGGTGGCCAAACAACTCCCTTGACCACAAGAGTGATTCAACCACCCTTAATGACCGATTTGGAGGCGGCCAAATCACCCTATTGGACACGGGGGTGGTTCAACAACTCCCAATGGCCAATTTGAAAATGGTGGTTCTACCTCCCTTTATAGCGGTTTAGGAGTGGTCGAACCACCTCCAATGACCAATTTGAGGGTGACCAAACCACTCCCTTGTCAAAGGAAATGGTTTGACCACTCCTATTAACCAGATTTAGGGTGGTCGAACTACCACTTTGGCCAAAAGATTCCCTCAGTCACAGGAGGTGGTTTAACCACCCAACAGTCACTCAAATCATCCCTTCTTATGTACCGTTCATTTAAAATTAGTCTAGATAAAAATGAAGCGATTTAGGAGTGGTCGAACCACCTCCAATGACCAATTTGAAGGTGGCCAAACCACTCTCCTGTCAAAAGAAATGGTTTGACCACTCCTATTAATCAAATTTACTGATTTGGTGTGATCAAACTACCACTTTGGCCAAAAGATTCTCTCAGTCACAGAAGGTAGTTTAACCACCCCAGCCGTCACTCGAATCATCCCTTCTTATGCACCGTTCATTTAAAATTAATCTAGATAAAAATGTATTGCACCTGGTGGCGGATCTCAATCCTAAATAAACGGCTGTGTTATATGCCACTTCTACTCATCTATGCATATCCTCAATCTACTTTAAACTAGACTGTGCTTGGTTGTTCAAGTTAAAGAGTATTTTCCTCGAAATTGTCACAAAGCACGCAAAGGGAAACGTACAATTATCAGTGTTCCGAAAAGTAGTGCACAAGAGCCATAATACATTATCAATGGCGATCTTTTCAGATGAACAATCGACCTAAGAATTCGAAGCATCCATTAACTATTTCTTCTAGTCGTTAATACAATTCATCATTAATTTAAAATTTATGGCCAAAGCAAAAAAACAAAAAAACAAAATCACAAAGAAACAAGTTTTCCGTATCTTTTTACATTCAAAATTGACAGCTAAACAGCTACACTACTCTGCAAATACCAATTCAAGATCTAAGAACTGCATTTCATCTGTGGGAATAATATACTGCTCAAAGTCAAATTTTACAGAGTTGCTGCCCATCATCACCAATTCAAATTAAAGAACATACAAAGGGCCGTGGACAACAATGATGTACTCTCAAAACACCATACAGTACTCTCTCATCTTTCTTGACTAAATCCGTGTAATGAACAAAAATAAACTTTTTGAAAAAAAAAAAAAAAAAAAAGGACAATAAAGATGCAAATGGATCTAGGGTGATTCTCTCCCAAAATTAAGATTATCGTACCAAAATCTGTACATTAAAAAAGAAAAGCTTGAAAGAGAATACAGAAGAGGACCTCAACCAGTGCATTCAGGTACAAGGCTTTGATCTGGATTTGCTATTCAGAGCCTGATTTCATCCGGCTGTGCACCCTATTGCCTGTCTGACTTTGTCCCCTTAAGAATCTTAGTTCCAGTTTCTCCTTGGCCTGAAATATTGTGGAAAAAGAAGCAAAATAAGAAGAATGAAAACTCCTAACAACCAACCCTCTGCCTCACTAGCTCTCCTTTTCTTTTCTTTTTTCCTTTTTTCTCCTCTTTTTCTAATGGCTCTGCTTTTTTAAACGTTTTTGAAAGAGCTCATTACCCTCCTAATTATCATATGTTCTTTAAAGAGTGTAGTTGGTGGAAATACTTCCGACTCTTCTGCTGTGAGCGCCAGTAGCAAGCAAGTGCTCCAAATGCACAGCTAGCAACAGCAATTGCCAATGCAGCCCCCACAGGCACCACAAGCGCATTTGTTGAGGCCACCAAATCTTCAAGAGCAACATCAGCCCCATCTTTCCCAAGAATTTTTTTGTCCTTGTATAGAGATACTAGCGTTTTCCCATAATAATTAGACAAAAATTTGAACACCTCGTCCTGGTCCCAATCGATGCTGTTATTTCTCTGGCTACGACGGAGATGACAGGAAGAGCAAAGCTGCTTTGGAGGCCAAATCATCTTCGGAAATTTAGGATCCTCAGTTCCTAAAGATGCTTCTTCTTTGATTAATCTCTCATTAACCTTATTGTGCGCACTCCACAACCAAAGAGCAAAGTCACGGGTTTTGTTGAAAGGATTAGAGACACTGAAATCAAGATTGCTCACTTTTAGCTTAAGTTAGCCGAAAGAAGCTCAAAGAATTTGAAATATGTACTATTCTCAGAAGCACATACCTTGAACACATGTCATAAAAATGTTGGCGACATTCCTCACAGATGAAGAAGTTGTGCACAAATTCGCATATAGCTGTAAATGCAAACTGGCTCTCTCCATCCTCAATTCTAACAGAGAGTGAATGGAGCAGAACCCACAATCCACAACTGCAGACAGAGAAAAAAGCAACATGTCAAAAGAACTCCCAAAGTTGGGAGGAGACTTACAGTAAAAGGGAAAAAAAGGGAAAAAACTTTTAGCGGGAAGGCTATAACAACCAAAAGTATAAGCAGCTGCTTTACTGAGGTGGAAAATTGATATTCCAATTGCATTAGTGATTTGGGGGTGTTAAATACTACATAGTCGAGGGAGTTGTAAAAGTGTAGTATGGAAGCAACAATGTCAATGATATATTGGGTAAGCTACTGATGAACCGAAGAACAGGAACCATCAAGAGACCATCAAATAAGCACTCCTGATCTCCAAAAATTAATATATGCATGAACAAGAGAAATGAAACAAATGCAGCAAAAAACATTCTGTGGTTTCTTTTGTCTAAAAAAAAGGAAAAAATGTCATGATGAATTTAATACCTTCTATGTTGCGTGTGTGTGTGTATGTAACAACGGAATCCAGACACCTCTCAAAGCAAAATTAACGCTTTCCTCAACACCAATACCAGCAACCCAACACACCATCACTACCCCTCTAGAATCACACCCACCATCTCTATTACAGTCAGTAACTCAACTAAAACCATCATAGCCACAAAATGCAACCACTACTCCTCCATTGTCACCACTCTGCCTCCTCTTCCATTACTCCCATCTCCCTCACCACCAGCCTCCAGCTTTCATTGCCAGTTTGCCACTCCACTGCCACTGCTTTAACTGCCTCATCAATGTAACTACCTCTTCCACCAAGCGGCCACAAACAATATTGTGACACCCCAAAAAGTTAGTTTCATATTGGGTAGGTAAATTATAAAGGCACTCATGAGTACTACGTCTCATACTAATTCCTTACTAGGTGAGATTAAGCTTCATAAGCAATTATAATGAGCATTAGTTATAACTTGACTAATCATTTTGAACGAATAGCGCAGATATGATTATCACTTTCCTAAGTCGTTACAAATGGTATTAAGAAAAAAAGTACAGAAACTTTTTCTTATTAATAGAAGATTGAGAGCTGTGTGTGAGAGCTGTGTCGGCGCGTGAGGGCGCGTGTAAGGTGGTTGGAGCTAGTGTTAGCTTGTGTCATGGCTGGACCGAGGAGGTGGATGGTGGAGTCCAAGGAGTTTGAGGTGTTGATCAAGAAGGGGCATCAGGAGTGAGAATTTTTTAGAGGAGCAACAGATTCAAAAGGTCCATCTTTCTTAAAAAGGATGAGTTAGCCTGGTTGGTGAGAGTAGCGGATGATTTGGTGGCAGTGAAGAGCTCTGAGGTATTCTGGGATCAATCCAGAGTTGGATACCCCAAAATTATTGCGCAGAAGAGTTCAAATAGGCATGGATACTTCCTGACAGTGGAGGAATTCGATGGAAGAAAGAGATGTGGCTCGATCATCATCCCTGAAGGACGTCGTGGGTTTGGGTGGGATCGCTTCATTAAAGAAATGCAAGCAGCTTACTCTTCTCTTCGTGATCATCGAGTGATCAGTGAATGTAGAGAGTTTAGGGGAGAAATGGGTGAAAAGGAGGTGAAAAAGCAGAAAAGCTACGCAGAGACAGTGAGACTGTCGTTGAAGGCAACCCAAAAGGACGGTGAAGACTGGCAACAACCAGGCCGGCGAAACTTTACGACTGACAAGAGGAGCTTAGGACCGTCGAAGACCTAGGGTCCAGCGATGGCTCAGGGAGTTTTGGGGAGGTCTCCGAAGGAGTCTGCTATGGCTCCGACGAAATCATTATGGCCGGCGAAATCTGATAGAGGTCCGATAGTCCCTCGCGTGAATGTTACGAAAGCTGGAGTTTGCGTAGAGCGTGCGACAAGAATTTCAGCGAGTTGGTCAGTAAAGCCGGCAGTGCAGTCTGAGCAGTTGTCAGTCTCTGGACGCATGAAGGGACGGGAGAGGATGGGGTACCATGCTGGGCAGACCTACTCTGAGGTAGGTATTGAGCTCCTCAACGTGAAGGAGACGTTGAGAGTTCTGAAGAGAGAATGTGACGTGGGGATGTATAAGATTGACAGGGTGATTAATCAGATGAAGTTTAGTGGGCTTGGGCCGGAAGAGAAGGAAGTTGCAGATCAGGGGAAGGCTGTATGGAAAGAGAAGGAGAAGGTTGGGCCGGGAGGAAAATCTAAAAAGACCACCAGCAGGCTGAAGTTGAAGAAGAAGGTGATGTTCAAGCCAAGAGGGGTCGTGGGCTCAGGTGTGGGCTTTAGTCTAAGCCCATCTCACGATTCTAAGGTTGGGCTGGCTATATCGGCGGCCTCTGGAAAGGTAGCGACAGAGTCGCGAGTTCTTACGCCTTCACCGGAGTGTTCGTCGTTGGCCGGCAGGGAGCGAAGAGGGGAAGAGGGGGTTGGGTCAGTGGCAGAAGAGACTCCCAGGGTGTCTGGCGGCATTTCTGCGGGGGCTGCTAGCGTTTTCGTGGCCGGAGAGAATTTAAGTCCAAAAATCCCCGCAAGCCCGGTGAAGGAACTTCAGCCCACTGGTAAGGAATTAACTTTTTTGACATATATGAGGAGGAAGGCTGGGCCGAAGAATAGAAACAAGACAGGGGTGAGTTCGATAGAAGCTTCATCGTCGACGTCTGGGCAGTTGAAAGAGATTCTGGGATCGACGCCGGAATATTCGCAGAGGGTGCCGGAGATGCTTCTGTCATCGGAGCAGCAACAGACGGCGCCGGAGAAGCCTATGGAGACCGGCCAGGCTGGGGAGAGTACGTGCTGGGCCACACGAAAGCTTCTGAGAGGGAGTCCATCTCGCCGGAAGGTTAATTTGGCCGTGGGGGAGTGGGCTCAGCAGGCTTGTCGGGGGGAGGAATGGAGTTTGAGTCCGTTGTTTCATTTTGGACAAGAAAGGGTGGATCAAACATCGGAGTTGAAGTTGTCTGGGTCTGAATCAGGCATGGATGGGGATAAAATTGCTGAAACAGTAGGTTTGGAGGATTTAGGGTCAGACACGATTTCAACCAGCTGGGTAGTGGGAAACTGCCTCAATTTTTGCCCAAAAATTGGAGTTTCGGATGAGGGGAAAAAGGAGGAATTGGAGGCTCTTTTCAATGCCATTGAAGCCTCTAGAAAGCAGTACGATTCGGACTTGGGAGGTGTTTCTGCATGTGTTCCTGCACTCAAAGGCCTTGAAGAGATTGAGGAAAGTGAGAGGGTTGCTTTGGTGGATCATGAAGCTTAATATTGTAGTATGGAATGTGAGAGGGTTGAATGCCCTCAAAAAAAGGTTGCGCATTAGGGGTCTTTTGAAAGAATGGAAAGTAGATGTAGTGTGTTTGATTGAGACGAAGATGGAGACTATCTCTCGAGAGGTGATTCATAGTCTTTGGGGAGGTCAACATGTGGGTGGAAGTATAAAGGCTCTAATGGTTTGTCGGGAGGGAT